>NW_025725790.1:2011884-2637017 GCF_021461395.2 Schistocerca americana | reverse complement strand
ACAGTAATTGCATCGGAATTAAATACAAAAGGCACAATGCCGACTAAAGTACATGTAGACTAACTTTTCCTACTGTCTATGTTTTGTACCATTCCTGTGACACTAGTTATAGATTCCGATGGTTCATTTCAGGTTTACTGTATCCCTTGAACCTTCTTATTGACGATGAAACACCGAAATTGCATCGGAATTAAATACGAAAGGCACAATGCCAACTGAAGTACAAGAAGACTGACTCTTCCCACTGTCTATGTTTTGAACCATACCTGTGACACTAGTTATAGATTCCGATGCTTCACTTCAGGTTTACTGTATCCCTCTGTCCTTCATAATGACGATGAAACATAGAAATTGCATCGGAATTAAATAGAAAAGGCACAATGCCGACTTAAGTACAAGAAGACTGCCTCCTCCTACTGTCTACGTTTTGAACCATACCTGTGACACTAGTTATAGTTTGCGATGCTTTACTTCAGGTCTACTGTATCACTCTGAGATTCCTATTGACGAAAAAACACAGAAATTGCATCGGAATTAAATAGAAAAGGCACAATGCTGACATAAGTACAAGATGACTGACTCTTCTTACTGACTGTGTTTTGAACCATTCCTCTGACACTAGTTATAGATTCCGATACTTCACTTCAGGTTTACTGTATCCCTCTGACCTTCTTATTGACGATGAAACACAGAAACTGTGTCGGAATTTAATACAAAAGGCACAATGCCGACTTAAGTACAAGAAGACTGACTCTTCCTACTGTCTATGTTTTGAACCATGCCTGTGACACTATTTATAGATTCCGATGCTTCACCCCAATTTTACTGTGTCCCTTGGACCTTCTTATTGACGATGGATCACTGAAATTGCATCGGAATTAAATACAATAGGCACAATGCCGACTTAAGTAAAAGAAGAGTGACTCTTGCTACTGTCTATGTTTTGAACCATTCCTGTGACACTAGTTATAGATTCCGATGCTTCACTTCAGGTTTACTGTATCCCATGGACTTTCTTATTGACGATGAAACACAGAAATTGCATCGGAATTAAATTGAAAAGGCATAATGCCGACTTAAGTACAAGAAGACTGTCTCTTCTTACTGACTATGCTTTGAACCATTCCTGTGACACTAGCTATAGGCTCCGATGCTTCACTTCAGGTTTACTGTAACACTCTGACCTTATTTTGATGATGAAACACAGAAATTGCTTCGGAATTAAATAGAAAAGGCACATTGCCGACTTAAGTACAAGAAGACAGACTCTTCTTACTGTCTATGTTTTGAACCGAACCTGTGACACTAGTTATAGATTCCGATGCATCACATCAGGTTTACTGTATCCCTTGAACCTTCTTATTGACGATGAAACACCGAAATTGCATCGGAATTAAATACGAAAGGCACAATGCCAACTGAAGTACAACAAGACTGACTCTTCCCACTGTCTATGTTTTGAACCATACCTGTGACACTAGTTATAGATTCCGATGCTTCACTTCAGGTTTACTATATCCCTCTGTCCTTCTTATTGACGATGAAACATAGAAATTGCATCGGAATTAAATAGAAAAGGCACAATGCTGACTTAAGTACAAGAAGACTGACTCCTCCTACTGTCTATGTTTTGAACCATTCCTGTGACACTAGTTATAGATTGCGATGCTTTACTTCAGGTCTACTGTATCACTCTGAGATTCCTATTGACGAAAAAACACAGAAATTGCATCGGAATTAAATAGAAAAGGCACAATGCTGACTTAAGTACAAGTTGACTGACTCTTCTTACTGACTATGTTTTGAACCATTCCTCTGACACTAGTTATAGATTCCGATACTTCACTTCAGGTTTACTGTATCCCTCTGACCTTCTTATTGACGATGAAACACAGAAATTGCTTTGGAATTTAATACAAAAGGCACAATGCCGACTTAAGTACAAGAAGACTGACTCTTCCTACTGTCTATGTTTTGAACCATTCCTGTGACACTATTTATAGATTCCGATGCTTCACTCCAATTTTACTGTGTCCCTTGGACCTTCTTATTGACGATGAATCACTGAAATTGCATCGGAATTAAATACGAAAGGCACAATGCCAACTGAAGTACAACAAGACTGACTCTTCCCACTGTCTATGTTTTGAACCATACCTGTGGCACTAGTTATAGATTCCGATGCTTCACTTCAGGTTTACTGTATCCCTCTGTCCTTCTTATTGACGATGAAACATAGAAATTGCATCGGAATTAAATAGAAAAGGCACAATGCCGACTTAAGTACAAGAAGACTGACTCTTTTTACTGACTATGTTTTGAACCATTCCTGCGACACTAGTTATAGATTCCGATGCCTCACTTCAGGTTTACTGTATCCCTCTGCCCTTCGTATTGACGATGAAACACAGAAATTGCATCGGAATTAAATTGAAAAGGCATAATGCCGACTTAAGTACAAGAAGACTGTCTCTTCTTACTGACTATGCTTTGAACCATTCCTGTGACACTAGCTATAGGCTCCGATGCTTCACTTCAGGTTTACTGTAACACTCTGACCTTATTTTGATGATGAAACACAGAAATTGCTTCGGAATTAAATAGAAAAGGCACATTGCCGACTTAAGTACAAGAAGACAGACTCTTCTTACTGTCTATGTTTTGAACCGAACCTGTGACACTAGTTATAGATTCCGATGCATCACATCAGGTTTACTGTATCCCTTGAACCTTCTTATTGACGATGAAACACCGAAATTGCATCGGAATTAAATACGAAAGGCACAATGCCAACTGAAGTACAACAAGACTGACTCTTCCCACTGTCTATGTTTTGAACCATACCTGTGACACTAGTTATAGATTCCGATGCTTCACTTCAGGTTTACTATATCCCTCTGTCCTTCTTATTGACGATGAAACATAGAAATTGCATCGGAATTAAATAGAAAAGGCACAATACTGACTTAAGTACAAGAAGACTGACTCCTCCTACTGTCTATGTTTTGAACCATTCCTGTGACACTAGTTATAGATTGCGATGCTTTACTTCAGGTCTACTGTATCACTCTGAGATTCCTATTGACGAAAAAACACAGAAATTGCATCGGAATTAAATAGAAAAGGCACAATGCTGACTTAAGTACAAGTTGACTGACTCTTCTTACTGACTATGTTTTGAACCATTCCTCTGACACTAGTTATAGATTCCGATACTTCACTTCAGGTTTACTGTATCCCTCTGACCTTCTTATTGACGATGAAACACAGAAATTGCTTTGGAATTTAATACAAAAGGCACAATGCCGACTTAAGTACAAGAAGACTGACTCTTCCTACTGTCTATGTTTTGAACCATTCCTGTGACACTATTTATAGATTCCGATGCTTCACTCCAATTTTACTGTGTCCCTTGGACCTTCTTATTGACGATGAATCACTGAAATTGCATCGGAATTAAATACGAAAGGCACAATGCCAACTGAAGTACAACAAGACTGACTCTTCCCACTGTCTATGTTTTGAACCATACCTGTGGCACTAGTTATAGATTCCGATGCTTCACTTCAGGTTTACTGTATCCCTCTGTCCTTCTTATTGACGATGAAACATAGAAATTGCATCGGAATTAAATAGAAAAGGCACAATGCCGACTTAAGTACAAGAAGACTGACTCTTTTTACTGACTATGTTTTGAACCATTCCTGCGACACTAGTTATAGATTCCGATGCCTCACTTCAGGTTTACTGTATCCCTCTGCCCTTCGTATTGACGATGAAACACAGAAATTGCATCGGAATTAAATTGAAAAGGCATAATGCCGACTTAAGTACAAGAAGACTGTCTCTTCTTACTGACTATGCTTTGAACCATTCCTGTGACACTAGCTATAGGCTCCGATGCTTCACTTCAGGTTTACTGTAACACTCTGACCTTATTTTGATGATGAAACACAGAAATTGCTTCGGAATTAAATAGAAAAGGCACATTGCCGACTTAAGTACAAGAAGACAGACTCTTCTTACTGTCTATGTTTTGAACCGAACCTGTGACACTAGTTATAGATTCCGATGCATCACATCAGGTTTACTGTATCCCTTGAACCTTCTTATTGACGATGAAACACCGAAATTGCATCGGAATTAAATACGAAAGGCACAATGCCAACTGAAGTACAACAAGACTGACTCTTCCCACTGTCTATGTTTTGAACCATACCTGTGACACTAGTTATAGATTCCGATGCTTCACTTCAGGTTTACTATATCCCTCTGTCCTTCTTATTGACGATGAAACATAGAAATTGCATCGGAATTAAATAGAAAAGGCACAATACTGACTTAAGTACAAGAAGACTGACTCCTCCTACTGTCTATGTTTTGAACCATTCCTGTGACACTAGTTATAGATTGCGATGCTTTACTTCAGGTCTACTGTATCACTCTGAGATTCCTATTGACGAAAAAACACAGAAATTGCATCGGAATTAAATAGAAAAGGCACAATGCTGACTTAAGTACAAGTTGACTGACTCTTCTTACTGACTATGTTTTGAACCATTCCTCTGACACTAGTTATAGATTCCGATACTTCACTTCAGGTTTACTGTATCCCTCTGACCTTCTTATTGACGATGAAACACAGAAATTGCTTTGGAATTTAATACAAAAGGCACAATGCCGACTTAAGTACAAGAAGACTGACTCTTCCTACTGTCTATGTTTTGAACCATTCCTGTGACACTATTTATAGATTCCGATGCTTCACTCCAATTTTACTGTGTCCCTTGGACCTTCTTATTGACGATGAATCACTGAAATTGCATCGGAATAAAATACAATAGGCACAATGCCGACTTAAGTAAAAGAAGAGTGACTCTTGCTACTGTCTATGTTTGGAACCATTCCTGTGACACTAGTTATAGATTCCGATGCTTCACTTCAGGTTTACTGTATCCCTTGGACCTTCTTATTGACGATGAAACACAGAAATTGCATCGGAATTAAATACAAAAGGCGCAATGCCGACTTAAGTACAAGAAGTCTGACTCTTCTTACTGACTATGTTTATAACCATTCCTGTGACACTAGTTATAGATTGCGATGCGACACCCCAGGTTTACTGTATCCCTTTGACCTTCTTATTGACGATGAAACACAGAAATTGCATAGGAATGAAATACAAAAGGACATAATGCCGAATTAAGTACAAGAAGACTGACTCTTGCTACTGTCTATTTTTTGAACCATTCCTGTGACACTAGTTATAGATTCCGATGCTTCACTTCAGGTTTACTGTATCCCTTGCACCTTCTTATTGACGATGAAACACAGAATCTGCATCGGAATTAAATACAAAAGGCATAATACCGACATAAGTACAAGATGACTGACTGTTCTTACTGACTATGTTTTGAACCATTCCACTGACACTAGTTATAGATTCCGATACTTCACTTCAGGTTTACTGTATCCCTCTGACCTTCTTATTGACGGTGAAACACAGTAATTGCATCGGAATTAAATACAAAAGGCACAATGCCGACTAAAGTACATGTAGACTAACTTTTCCTACTGTCTATGTTTTGTACCATTCCTGTGACACTAGTTATAGATTCCGAAGGTTCATTTCAGGTTTACTGTATCCCTTGAACCTTCTTATTGACGATGAAACACCGAAATTGCATCGGAATTAAATACGAAAGGCACAATGCCAACTGAAGTACAAGAAGACTGACTCTTCCCACTGTCTATGTTTTGAACCATACCTGTGACACTAGTTATAGATTCCGATGCTTCACTTCAGGTTTACTGTATCCCTCTGTCCTTCATAATGACGATGAAACATAGAAATTGCATCGGAATTAAATAGAAAAGGCACAATGCCGACTTAAGTACAAGAAGACTGCCTCCTCCTACTGTCTACGTTTTGAACCATACCTGTGACACTAGTTATAGTTTGCGATGCTTTACTTCAGGTCTACTGTATCACTCTGAGATTCCTATTGACGAAAAAACACAGAAATTGCATCGGAATTAAATAGAAAAGGCACAATGCTGACATAAGTACAAGATGACTGACTCTTCTTACTGACTGTGTTTTGAACCATTCCTCTGACACTAGTTATAGATTCCGATACTTCACTTCAGGTTTACTGTATCCCTCTGACCTTCTTATTGACGATGAAACACAGAAACTGTATCGGAATTTAATACAAAAGGCACAATGCCGACTTAAGTACAAGAAGACTGACTCTTCCTACTGTCTATGTTTTGAACCATGCCTGTGACACTATTTATAGATTCCGATGCTTCACCCCAATTTTACTGTGTCCCTTGGACCTTCTTATTGACGATGGATCACTGAAATTGCATCGGAATTAAATACAATAGGCACAATGCCGACTTAAGTAAAAGAAGAGTGACTCTTGCTACTGTCTATGTTTTGAACCATTCCTGTGACACTAGTTATAGATTCCGATGCTTCACTTCAGGTTTACTGTATCCCATGGACTTTCTTATTGACGATGAAACACAGAAATTGCATCGGAATTAAATTGAAAAGGCATAATGCCGACTTAAGTACAAGAAGACTGTCTCTTCTTACTGACTATGCTTTGAACCATTCCTGTGACACTAGCTATAGGCTCCGATGCTTCACTTCAGGTTTACTGTAACACTCTGACCTTATTATGATGATGAAACACAGAAATTGCTTCGGAATTAAATAGAAAAGGCACATTGCCGACTTAAGTACAAGAAGACAGACTCTTCTTACTGTCTATGTTTTGAACCGAACCTGTGACACTAGTTATAGATTCCGATGCATCACATCAGGTTTACTGTATCCCTTGAACCTTCTTATTGACGATGAAACACCGAAATTGCATCGGAATTAAATACGAAAGGCACAATGCCAACTGAAGTACAACAAGACTGACTCTTCCCACTGTCTATGTTTTGAACCATACCTGTGACACTAGTTATAGATTCCGATGCTTCACTTCAGGTTTACTATATCCCTCTGTCCTTCTTATTGACGATGAAACATAGAAATTGCATCGGAATTAAATAGAAAAGGCACAATGCTGACTTAAGTACAAGAAGACTGACTCCTCCTACTGTCTATGTTTTGAACCATTCCTGTGACACTAGTTATAGATTGCGATGCTTTACTTCAGGTCTACTGTATCACTCTGAGATTCCTATTGACGAAAAAACACAGAAATTGCATCGGAATTAAATAGAAAAGGCACAATGCTGACTTAAGTACAAGTTGACTGACTCTTCTTACTGACTATGTTTTGAACCATTCCTCTGACACTAGTTATAGATTCCGATACTTCACTTCAGGTTTACTGTATCCCTCTGACCTTCTTATTGACGATGAAACACAGAAATTGCTTTGGAATTTAATACAAAAGGCACAATGCCGACTTAAGTACAAGAAGACTGACTCTTCCTACTGTCTATGTTTTGAACCATTCCTGTGACACTATTTATAGATTCCGATGCTTCACTCCAATTTTACTGTGTCCCTTGGACCTTCTTATTGACGATGAATCACTGAAATTGCATCGGAATTAAATACAATTGGCACAATGCCGACTTAAGTAAAAGAAGAGTGACTCTTGCTACTGTCTATGTTTTGAACCATTCCTGTGACACTAGTTATAGATTCCGATGCTTCACTTCAGGTTTACTGTATCCCTTGGACCTTCTTATTGACGATGAAACACAGAAATTGCAACGGAATTAAATACAAAAGGCGCAATGCCGACTTAAGTACAAGAAGTCTGACTCTTCTTACTGACTATGTTTATAACCATTCCTGTGACACTAGTTATAGATTGCGATGCGACACCCCAGGTTTACTGTATCCCTTTGACCTTCTTATTGACGATGAAACACAGAAATTGCATAGGAATGAAATACAAAAGGACATAATGCCGAATTAAGTACAAGAAGACTGACTCTTGCTACTGTCTATTTTTTGAACCATTCCTGTGACACTAGTTATAGATTCCGATGCTTCACTTCAGGTTTACTGTATCCCTTGGACCTTCTTATTGACGATGAAACACAGAATCTGCATCGGAATTAAATACAAAAGGCACAATACCGACATAAGTACAAGATGACTGACTGTTCTTACTGACTATGTTTTGAACCATTCCACTGACACTAGTTATAGATTCCGATACTTCACTTCAGGTTTACTGTATCCCTCTGACCTTCTTATTGACGGTGAAACACAGTAATTGCATCGGAATTAAATACAAACGGCACAATGCCGACTAAAGTACATGTAGACTAACTTTTCCTACTGTCTATGTTTTGTACCATTCCTGTGACACTAGTTATAGATTCCGATGGTTCATTTCAGGTTTACTGTATCCCTTGAACCTTCTTATTGACGATGAAACACCGAAATTGCATCGGAATTAAATACGAAAGGCACAATGCCAACTGAAGTACAAGAAGACTGACTCTTCCCACTGTCTATGCTTTTAACCATTCCTGTGACACTAGTTATAGATTGCGATGCGACACCCCAGGTTGTCTGTATCCCTTTGACCTTCTTATTGACGATGAAACACAGAAATTGCATAGGAATTAAATACAAAAGGCACAATGCCGACTTAAGTACAAGGAGACTGACTCTTCTTACTGACTACGTTTTGAACCATTCCTGTGACACTAGTTATAGATTCCGATGCCTCACTTCAGGTTTACTGTATCCCTCTGACCTCATTATTGACAATGAAACACAGAAATGGCATCGGAAATAAACAGAAAAGGCACAATGCCGACTTAAGTATAAGAAGACTGACTCTTTCTACTGTCTATTATTTGGATCATTCCTGTGACACTAGTTATAGATTCCGATGCTTCACTTCAGGTTTACTGTATCCCTCTGACCTTCATATTGACGATGAAACACTGAAATTGCATCGGAATTAAATAGAAAAGGCACAATGCCGACTTAAGTACAAGAAGACTGACTCTTCTTACTGCCTATGATTTGAACCATTCCTGTGACACTAGTTATAGATTCCGATGCTTCACTTCAGGTGTACTGTATACCTCTGACCTTCTTATTGACGATGAAACACAGAAATTGCATCGGAATTAAATACAAAAGGCACAATGACGACTTAAGTACAAGTAGACTGACTCTTCTTACTGTCTATGTTTTGAACCATTCCTGTGACTCTAGTTATAGATTATGATGCTTCACTTCAGGTTTACTGTATCCCTCTGACCCTCTTATTGACGATGAAACACAGAAAATGCATCGGAATTAAATACGAAAGGCACAATGCCGACTTAAGTACAAGGAGAGTGACTCTTCTTACTGACTATGTTTTGAACCATTCCTGCGACACTAGTTATTGATTCCGATGCCTCACTTCAGGTTTACTGTATCCCTCTGCCCTTCTTATTGACGATGAAACACAGAAATTGCATCGGAATTAAATAGAAAAGGCATAATGCCGACTTAAGTACAAGAAGACTGACTCTTCTTACTGACTATGCTTTGAACCATTCCTGTGACACTAGCAATAGACTCCGATGCTTCACTTCAGGTTTACTGTAACACTCTGACCTTCTTTTTGATGAAGAAACACAGAAATTGCTTCGGAATTAAATAGAAAAGGCACATTGCCGACTTAAGTACAAGAAGACAGACTCTTCTTACTGTCTATGTTTTGAACCGAACCTGTGCCACTAGTTATAGATTCCGATGCATCACATCAGGTTTACTGTATCCCTTGAACATTCTTATTGACGATAAAACACCGAAATTGCATCGGAATTAAATACGGAAGGCACAATGCTGACTTACGTACAAGAAGACTGACTCTTCTTACTGACTATGCTTTGAACCAATCCTGTGACACCACTTATAGATTCCGATGCTTCACTTCAGGTTTACTGTATCCCTCTGACATTCTTATTGACGATGAAACACAGAAATTGCATCGGAATTAAATACAAAAGGCACAATGACGACTTAAGTACAAGTAGACTGACTCTTCTTACTGTCTATGTTTTGAACCATTCCTGTGACTGTAGTTATAGATTATGATGCTTCACTTCAGGTTTACTGTATCCCTCTGACCCTCTTATTGACGATGAAACACAGAAAATCCATCGGAATTAAATACAAAAGGCACAATGCCGACTTAAGTACAAGATGACTGACTCTTCTTACTGACTATGTTTTGAACCATTCCTGCGACACTAGTTATAGATTCCGATGCCTCACTTCAGGTTTACTGTATCCCTCTGCCCTTCTTATTGACGATGAAACACAGAAATTGCATCGGAATTAAATAGAAAAGGCATAATGCCGACTTAAGTACAAGAAGACTGACTCTTCTTACTGACTATGCTTTGAACCATTCCTGTGACACTAGCAATAGACTCCGATGCTTCACTTCAGGTTTACTGTAACACACTGACCTTCTTTTTGATGACGAAACACAGAAATTGCTTCGGAATTAAATAGAAAAGGCACATTGCCGACTTAAGTACAAGAAGACAGACTCTTCTTACTGTCTATGTTTTGAACCGGACCTGTGACACTAGTTATAGATTCCGATGCATCAGTTCAGGTTTACTGTATCCCTTGAACCTTCTTATTGACGATGAAACACCGAAATTGCATCGGAATTAAATACGGAAGGCACAATGCCAACTGAAGTACAATAAGACTGACTCTTCCCACTGTCTATGTTTTGAACCATACCTGTGACACTAGTTATAGATTCCGATGCTTCACTTCAGGTTTACTGTATCCCTTTGTCCTTCTTATTGACGATGAAACATATAAATTGCACCGGAATTAAATAGAAAAGGCACAATGCCGACTTAAGTACAAGAAGACAGACTCCTCCTACTGTCTATGTTTTGAACCATTCCTGTGACACTAGTTATAGATTGCGATGCTTTCCTTCAGGTCTACTGTGTCACTCTGAGATTCCTATTGACGATAAAACACAGAAATTGCATCGGAATTAAATACAAAAGGCATAATGCCGACTGAAATACAAGAAGACTGACTCTTCTTACTGACTATGCTTTGAACCATTCCTGTGAAACTAGTTATAGATTCCGATGCTTCACTTTAGGTTTACTGTATCTCTTGGAACACCTTATTGACGATGAAACACAGAAATTGCATCGGAATTAAATACAAAAGGCACAATGCCGACTGAAATACAAGATGACTGGCTCTTCTTACTCTCTATGATTTGAACCTTTCCTGTGAGACTGGTATTAGATTCCGATGCTTCACTTCAGGTTTACTGTATCCCTCTGACCTTCTTATTGACGATGAAACACATAAATTGGATCAGCATTAAATACAAAAGGCACAATGCCGACTTAAGTACAAGGAGACTGACTCTTCTTACTGACTATGTTTTGAAAATTTCCTGTGATACCAGGTTTGGAATCCGTTGCTTCACTATATGATTACAGTATCTCTTGGACCTTCTTATTGACGATAAAACACAGAAATTGCATCGGAATTAAATACAAAAGGCACAATGCCGACTTCAGTACAAGAAGACTGACTCTTCTTACTGACTATGTTTTGAACCATTCCTGTGACACTAGTTTTAGGTTCCGATGCTTCACTTTAGGTTTGCTGTATCCCTTGGACCTTCTTATTGACGATGAAACACAGAAAATGCATCCAAATTAAATACAAAAGGCACTATGCCGACTTAAGTACAAGAAGAATGACACTTCATACTGTCTATGTTTTGAACCATTCCTGTGACACTAGATATAGATTCCGATGATTCACTTCAGGTTTACTGTATCCCTCAGACCTTCTTATTGACGATGAAACACAGAAATTGCATCGGAATTAAATAGAAAAGGCACAATGCCGACATAAGTACAAGAAGACTGACTCTTCTTACTGTCTATGATTTGAACCATTCCTGTGACACTAGTTATAGATTCCGATTCTTCACTTCAGGTGTGCTGTATCCCTTGGACCTTCTTATTGACGATGAGACACAGAAATTGCATCGGAATTAAATACAAAAGGCACAATGCCGACTCAAGTACACGAAGACTGAGTCTTCCTACTGTCTATGTTTTGAACCATCCCTGTGACACTAGTTATAGATCCCGATGCTTCACTTCAGGTTTACTGTATCCCTCTGACCTTCTTATTGACGATAAAACACAGAAATTGCATTGGAATTAAATAGAAAAGGCACAATGCCGACTTCAGTGCAAGAAGATTGACTCTTCTTACTGACTATGTTTTGAATCATTCCTGTGACACTAGTTTTAGGTTCCGATGCTTCACTTTAGGTTTACTGTATCCCGTGGACCTTCTTATTGACGACGAAACACAGAAATTGCATCGGAATTAAATACAAAAGGCACAATGCCGACCTAAGTACAAGAAGACTGACTCTTCCTACTGTCTATTTTTTGAACCATTCCTGTTACACTTGTTATAGATTACGATGCTTCACTTCAGGTTGACTGTATCCCTCTGACTTTCTTACTGATGATGTAACAGAGAAATTGCATCGGAATTAAATAGAAAGGGCACAATGCCGACTTAGGTACAAGAATACTGACTCATCTTACTGTCTATGATTTGAACTATTCCCGTGACACTAGTTATGGATTCCGATGCTTCACTTCAGGTTTACTGTATCCCTTGGACCTTCTTATTGACGATGAAACACAGAAATTGCATCGGGATTAAATACAAAAGGCACAATGCCGACTTAAGTACAAGTAGACTGATTATTCTTACTGTCTACGATTTAAAACATTCCTGTGACACTAGTTATAGATTCTGATGCTTCACTTCAGTTTTACTGTATCCCTCTGACCTTCTTATTGACGATGAAACACAGAAATTGCATCGGAATTAAATACAAAAGGCACAATGCCGACTTAAGTACAAGAGGACTGTCTCTTCCTACTGTCTATGTTTTGAACCATTCCTGTGATACTAGTTATAGATTCCGATGCCACACTTCAGGTTTACTGTATCCCTTGGACCTTCTTATTGGCGATGAAAGACAGAAATTGCATCGGAATTAAATACAAAAGGCACAACGCCGACTTAAGTACAAGTGGACTGACTCTTCTAACTGTCTATGCTTTGAAAAATTCCTGTGACACTAGTTAAAGATTCTGATGCTTCACTTCAGGTTTACTGTATCCCTCTGACTTCCTTATTGACGATAAAGCACAGAAATTGCATCGGAATTAAAAAGAAAAGGCACAATGCCGACTTCAGTGCAAGGAGACTGACTCTTCTTACTGACTATGTTTTGAACCATTCCTGTGACACTAGTTTTAGGTTCCGATGCTTCACTTTATGTTTACTGTATCCCTTGGACCTTCTTATTGACGATGAAACACAGAAAATGCAGCGGAATTAAATACAAAAGGCACAATGCCGACTTAAGTACAAGAAGACTGACTCTTCTTACTGTCTATGTTTTTAACCATTCTTGTGACACTAGTTATAGATTCAGATGCTCCACTTTAGGTTTACTGTATCCCTCTGACCTTCTTTTTGACGATGAAACTTAGAAATTGCATCGGAATTAAATACAAAAGGCACAATGCCGACTCAAATACAAGATGAACGGCTCTTCTCACTCTCTATGATTTGAACCTTTCCTGTGAGACTGGTTTTAGATTCCGATGCTTCACTTGAGGTTTACTGTATCCCTTGGACCTTCTTATTGACGACGAAACACAGAAATTGCATCGGAATTAAATACAAAAGACACAATGCCGACTTAAGTACAAGAAGACTAACTCGTCCTACTGTCTATGTTTTGAACCATTCCTGTGACACTAGTTATAGATTCTGATGCCTCACTTCAGGTTTACTGTATCCCTTGGACCTTCTTATTGACGATGAAACACAGAAATTGCATCGGAATTAAATACAAAAGGCACAATGCCGACTTAAGTACAAGTAGACTGACTCTTCCTACTGTCTATTTTTTGAACCATTCCTGTGACACTTGTTATAGATTACGATGTTCACTTCAGGTTTACTGTATCCCTCTGACATTCTTATTGACAATGAAACAGAGAAATTACATCGGAATTAAATAGAAAAGGCACAATGCCGACTTAAGTACTAGAAGACTGACTCTTCCTACTGTCTAAGTTTTGAACCATTCCTGTGACACTTGTTATAGATTCCGATGCCTCACTTCAGGTTTACTATATCCCTTGGACCTTCTTATTGACGATGAAACACAGAAATTGCATCGGAATTAAATACAAAAAGCACATTGAAGACTTAAGTACAAGAAGACTGACTCTTCCTACTGTCTATTTTTTGAACCATTCCTGTGACACTTGTTATAGATTCCGATGCTTCACTTCAGGTTTACTGTATCCCTCTGACTTTCTTATTGACGATGAAACAGAGAAATTGCATCGGAATTAAATAGAAAGGGCACAATGCCGACTTAAGTACAAGAATACTGACTCATCTTGCTGTCTATGATTTGAACCATTCCCGTGACACTAGTAATAGATTCCGATGCTTCACTTCAGGTGTACTGTATCCCTTGGACCTTCTTATTGACGATGAAACACAGAAATTGCATCGGGATTAAATACAAAAGCCACAATGCCGACTTAAGTACAAGTAGACTGATTATTCTTACTGTCTATGTTTCGAAACATTCCTGTGACACTAGTTATGGATTCTGATGCTTCACTTCAGTTTTACTGTATCCCTCTGACCTTCTTATTGACGATGAAACACAGAAATTGCATCGGAATTAAATAGAAAAAGCACAATGCCGACATAAGTACAAGAAGACTGACTCTTCTTACTGTCTATGATTTGAACCATTCCTGTGACACTAGTTATAGATTCCGATTCTTCACTTCAGGTGTGCTGTATCCCTTGGACCTTCTTATTGACGATGAGACACAGATATTGCATCGGAATTAAATAGAAAAGGCACAATGCCGACTTCAGTGCAAGAAGACTGACTCTTCTTACTGACTATGTTTTGAACAATTCCTGTAACACTAGTCTTAGGTTCCGATGCTTCACTTTAGGTTTACTGTATCCCGTGGACCTTCTTATTGACGATGAAACACAGAAAATGCAGCGGAATTAAATACAAAAGGCACAATGCCGACTTAAGTACAAGAAGACTGACTCTTCTTACTGTCTATGTTTTTAAATATTCCTGTGACACTAGTTATAGATTCCGATGCTCCACTTTAGGTTTACTGTATCCCTCTGACCTTCTTTTTGACGATGATACTTAGAAATTGCATCGGAATTAAATACAAAAGGCACAATTCTGACTCAAATACAAGATGAACGGCTCTTCTTACTCACTATGACTTGAACCTTTCCTGTGAGACTGGTTTTTGATTCCGATGCTTCACTTGAGGTTTACTGTATCCATTGGACCTTCTTATTGACGATGAAACACAGAAATTGCATCGAAATTAAATACAAAAGGCACAATGGCGACTTAAGTACAAGAAGACTGACTCTTCCTACTGTCTATTTTTTGAACCATTCCTGTGACACTTGTTATATATTACGATAGTTCACTTCAGGTTTACTGTATCCCTCTGACTTTCTTATTGACGACGAAACAGAGAAATTGCATCGGAATTAAATAGAAAAGGCACAATGCCGACTTAAGTACTAGAAGACTGACTCTTCCTACTGTCTTAGTTTTGAACCATTCCGGTAACACTTGTTATAGATTCCGATGCGTCACCTCAGGTTTACTATATCCCTTGGACTTTCATATTGACGATGAAACACAGAAATTGCATCTGAATCAAATACAAAAAGCACATTGCCCACCTAAGTACAAGAAGACTGACCCTTCCTACTGTCTATTTTTTGAACCATTCCTGTGACACTTGTTATAGATTCCGATGCTTCACTTCAGGTTTACTGTATCCCTCTGACTTTCTTATTGACGATGAAACAGAGAAATTGCATCGGAATTAAATAGAAAGGGCACAATGCCGACTTAGGTACAAGAATACTGACTCATCTTACTGTCTATGATTTGAACCATTCCCGTGACACTAGTTATAGATTCCGATGCTTCACTTCAGGTGTACTGTATCCCTTGGACCTTCTTATTGACGATGAAATGCAGAAATTGCATCGGAATTAAATACAAAAGGCACAATGCCGACTTAAGTACAAGTAGACTGACTCTTCCTACTGTCTATTTCTTGAACCATTCCTGTGACACTTGTTATAGTATACGATGTTCACTTCAGGTTTACTGTATCCCTCTGACATTCTTATTGACGATGAAACAGAGAAATTGCATCGGAATTAAATAGAAAAGGCACAATGCCGACTTAAGTACTAGAAGACTGACTCTTCCTACTGTCTATGTTTTGAAACATTGCTGTGGCACTAGTTATGGATTCTGATGCTTCACTTCAGTTTTACTGTATCCCTCTGACCTTCTTTTTGACGATGAAACACAGAAATTGCATCGGAATTAAATAGGAAAGGCACAATGCCGACATAAGTACAAGAAGACTGACTCTTCTTACTGTCTATGATTTGAACCATTCCTGTGACACTAGTTATAGATTCCGATTCTTCACTTCAGGTGTGCTGTATCCCTTGGACCTTCTTATTGACGATGAGACACAGATATTGCATCGGAATTAAATACAAAAGGCACAATGCCGACTTAAGTACAAGACGACTGTCTCTTCCTACTGTCTATGATTTGAACCATTCCTGTGACACTAATTATAGATTCCGATGCCACACTTCAGGTTTACTGTATCCCTTGGACCTTCTTATTGGCGATGAAAGACAGAAATTGCATCGGAATTAAATACAAAAGGCACATCGCCGACTTAAGTACAAGTAGACTGACTCTTCTAACAGTCTATGCTTTAAACCATTCCTGTGACACTAGTTTAAGATTCGATTGCTTCACTTCAGGTTTACTGTATACCTCTGCCTTTCTTATTGACGATAAAACACAGAAATTGCATCGGAATTAAACAGAAAAGGCACAATGCCGACTTCAGTACAAGAAGACTGACTCTTCTTACTGACTATGTTTTGAACCATTCCTGTGACACTAGTTATAGATTCCGATTCTTCACTTCAGGTGTGCTGTATCCCTTGGACCTTCTTATTGACGATGAGAAACAGAAATTGCATCGGAATTAAATACAAAAGGCACAATGCCGACTCAAGTACATGAAGACTGAGTCTTGCTACTGTCTATGTTTTGAACCATCCCTGTGACACTAGTTATAGATCCCGATGCTTCACTTCAGGTTTGCTGTATCCCTCTGACCTTCGTATTGACGATAAAACACAGAAATTGCATCGGAATTAAATAGAAAAGGCACAATGCCGACTTCAGTACAAGAAGACTGACTCCTCTTACTGACTATGTTTTGAACCATTCCCGTGACACTAGTTTTAGGTGCCGATGCTTCACTTTAGGTTTACTGTATCCCTTGGACCTTCTTATTGACGATGAAACACAGAAAATGCAGCGGAATTAAATACAAAAGGCACAATGCCGACTTAAGTACAAGAAGACTGACTCTTCTTACTGTCTATGTTTTTAACCATTCCTGTGACACTAGTTATAGATTCCGATGCTCCACTTTAGGTTTACTGTATCCCTCTGACCTTCTTTTTGACGATGATACTTAGAAATTGCATCGCAATTAAATACAAAAGGCACAATGCCGACGCAAATACAAGATGAACGGCTCTTCTTACTCTCTATGATTTGAACCTTCCCCGTGAGACTGGTTTTAGATTCTGATGCTTCAATTGAGGTTTACTGTATCCCTCTGACCTTCTTATTGACGACGAAACACAGAAATTGCATCGGAATTAAATACAAAAGGCACAATGCCGACTTAAGTACAAGAAGACTGACTCTTCCTACTGTCTATTTTTTGAACCATTCCTGTGACACTTGTTATAGATTACGATAGTTCACTTCAGGTTTACTGTATCCCTCTGACTTTCTTATTGACGACGAAACAGAGAAATTGCATCGGAATTAAATAGAAAAGGCACAATGCCGACTTAAGTACTAGAAGACTGACTCTTCCTACTGTCTTAGTTTTGAACCATTCCGGTAACACTTGTTATAGATTCCGATGCGTCACCTCAGGTTTACTATATCCCTTGGACTTTCATATTGACGATGAAACACAGAAATTGCATCTGAATCAAATACAAAAAGCACATTGCCCACCTAAGTACAAGAAGACTGACCCTTCCTACTGTCTATTTTTTGAACCATTCCTGTGACACTTGTTATAGATTCCGATGCTTCACTTCAGGTTTACTGTATCCCTCTGACTTTCTTATTGACGATGAAACAGAGAAATTGCATCGGAATTAAATAGAAAGGGCACAATGCCGACTTAGGTACAAGAATACTGACTCATCTTACTGTCTATGATTTGAACCATTCCCGTGACACTAGTTATAGATTCCGATGCTTCACTTCAGGTGTACTGTATCCCTTGGACCTTCTTATTGACGATGAAATGCAGAAATTGCATCGGAATTAAATACAAAAGGCACAATGCCGACTTAAGTACAAGTAGACTGACTCTTCCTACTGTCTATTTCTTGAACCATTCCTGTGACACTTGTTATAGTATACGATGTTCACTTCAGGTTTACTGTATCCCTCTGACATTCTTATTGACGATGAAACAGAGAAATTGCATCGGAATTAAATAGAAAAGGCACAATGCCGACTTAAGTACTAGAAGACTGACTCTTCCTACTGTCTATGTTTTGAAACATTGCTGTGGCACTAGTTATGGATTCTGATGCTTCACTTCAGTTTTACTGTATCCCTCTGACCTTCTTTTTGACGATGAAACACAGAAATTGCATCGGAATTAAATAGGAAAGGCACAATGCCGACATAAGTACAAGAAGACTGACTCTTCTTACTGTCTATGATTTGAACCATTCCTGTGACACTAGTTATAGATTCCGATTCTTCACTTCAGGTGTGCTGTATCCCTTGGACCTTCTTATTGACGATGAGACACAGATATTGCATCGGAATTAAATACAAAAGGCACAATGCCGACTTAAGTACAAGAAGACTGTCTCTTCCTACTGTCTATGTTTTGAACCATTCCTGTGACACTAATTATAGATTCCGATGCCACACTTCAGGTTTACTGTATCCCTTGGACCTTCTTATTGGCGATGAAAGACAGAAATTGCATCGGAATTAAATACAAAAGGCACATCGCCGACTTAAGTACAAGTAGACTGACTCTTCTAACAGTCTATGCTTTAAACCATTCCTGTGACACTAGTTTAAGATTCGATTGCTTCACTTCAGGTTTACTGTATACCTCTGCCTTTCTTATTGACGATAAAACACAGAAATTGCATCGGAATTAAACAGAAAAGGCACAATGCCGACTTCAGTACAAGAAGACTGACTCTTCTTACTGACTATGTTTTGAACCATTCCTGTGACACTAGTTATAGATTCCGATTCTTCACTTCAGGTGTGCTGTATCCCTTGGACCTTCTTATTGACGATGAGAAACAGAAATTGCATCGGAATTAAATACAAAAGGCACAATGCCGACTCAAGTACATGAAGACTGAGTCTTGCTACTGTCTATGTTTTGAACCATCCCTGTGACACTAGTTATAGATCCCGATGCTTCACTTCAGGTTTGCTGTATCCCTCTGACCTTCGTATTGACGATAAAACACAGAAATTGCATCGGAATTAAATAGAAAAGGCACAATGCCGACTTCAGTACAAGAAGACTGACTCCTCTTACTGACTATGTTTTGAACCATTCCCGTGACACTAGTTTTAGGTGCCGATGCTTCACTTTAGGTTTACTGTATCCCTCTGACCTTCTTTTTGACGATGATACTTAGAAATTGCATCGCAATTAAATACAAAAGGCACAATGCCGACGCAAATACAAGATGAACGGCTCTTCTTACTCTCTATGATTTGAACCTTCCCTGTGAGACTGGTTTTAGATTCTGATGCTTCAATTGAGGTTTACTGTATCCCTCTGACCTTCTTATTGACGACGAAACACAGAAATTGCATCGGAATTAAATACAAAAGGCACAATGCCGACTTAAGTACAAGAAGACTGACTCTTCCTACTGTGTATGTTTTGAACCATTTTTGTGACACTAGTTATAGATTCTGATGCCTCACTTCAGGTTTACTGTATCCCTTGGACCTTCTTATTGACGATGAAACACAGAAATTGCATCGGAATTAAATACAAAAGGCACAATGCCGACTTAAGTACAAGAAGACTGACTCTTCCTACTGTCTATTTTTTGAACCATTCCTGTGACACTTGTTATAGATTACGATGTTCACTTCAGGTTTACTGTATCCCTCTGACTTTCTTATTGACGATGAAACAGAGAAATTGCATCGGAATTAAATAGAAAAGGCACAATGCCGTTTTAAGTACTAGAAGACTGACTCTTCCTACTGTCTAAGTTTTGAACCATTCCTGTGACACTTGTTATAGATTCCGATGCCTCACTTCAGGTTTACTACATTCCTTGGACCTTCTTATTGACGATGAAACACAGAAATTGCATCGGAATTAAATACAAAAAGCACATTGAAGACTTAAGTACAAGAAGACTGACTCTTCCTACTGTCTATTTTTTGAACCATTCCTGTGACACTTGTTATAGATTCTGATGCTTCACTTCAGGTTTACTGTATCCCTCTGACTTTCTTATTGACGATGAAACAGAGAAATTGCATCGGAATTAAACAGCAAGAACACAATGCCGACTTAAGTACAAGAATACTGATTCATCTTGCTGTCTATGATTTGAACCATTCCCGTGACACTAGTAATTGATTCCGATGATTCACTTCAGGTGTACTGTATCCCTTTTACCTTCTTATTGACGATGAAACACAGAAATTGCATCGGGATTAAATACAAAAGACACAATGCCGACTTAAGTACAAGTAGACTGATTATTCTTACTGTCTAAGTTTTGAAACATTCCTGTGACACTACTTATAGATTCTGATGCTTCACTTCAGTTTTACTGTATCCCTCTGACCTTCTTACTGACGATGAAACACAGAAATTGCATCGGAATTAAATACAAAAGGCACAATGCCGACTTAAGTACAAGAAGACTGTCTCTTCCTACTGTCTATGATTTGAACCATTCCTGTGACACTAGTTATAGATTCCAATGCCACACTTCAGGTTTACTGTATCCCTGGGACCTTCCTATTGGCGATGAAAGACAGATATTGCATCGGAATTAAACAGAAAAGGCACAATGCCGACTTAAGTACAAGAAAACTGACTCTTATTACTGTCTATGTTTTGAACCATTCCTGTGACACTAGTTATTGATTCCGATGCCTCACTTCAGGTTTACTATATCCCTTGGACCTTTTTATTGACGTTGAAACACAGAGGTTGCATCGGAATTAAATACAAAATTCACAATGCCGACTTAAGTACAAGTAGACTGACTCTTCTAACTGTCTATGCTTTGAACCATTCCTGTGACACTAGTTATAGATTCTGATGCCTCACTTCAGGTTTACTGTATATCTCTGACCCTCTTATTGACGATGAACACAGAAATTGCATCGGAATTAAATACAAAATGCACAATGCTGACTTAAGTACAAGAAGACTGACTCTTCCTACTGTCTACGTTTTGAACCATCCCTGTGACACTAGTTATAGATTCCGATGCTTCACTTCAGGTTTATTGTATCCCTCTGACCTTCTTATTGACGATAAAACACAGAAATTACAACGGAAGTGAATAGAAAAGGCACAATGCAGACTTATGTACAAGAAGACTGACTCATCTTACTGTCTATGTTTTGAATCATTCCTGTGACAGTAGTAATAGTTTCCAATTCTTCACTTCAGGTGTGCTGTATCCCTTGGACCTTCTTATTGACGATGAAACACAGACATTGCATCGGAATTAAATACAAAATGCACAATGCCGACTTAAGTACAATTATACTGCCTCTTCTTATTGTCTATGTTTTGAACCATTCCAGTGACACTAGTTATAGATTCTGATGCCTCACTTCAGGTTTACTGTATCTCTCTGACCCTCTAATTGACGATGAAACACAGAAATTGCATCGGAAATGAATACAAAAATCACAATACCGACTTAAGTACAAGAAGACTGGCTCTTCCTACTGTCTACGTTTTGTACCATCCCTGTGACACTAGTTATAGATTCCGATGCTTCACTTTAAGTTTACTATATCCCTGTGACCTTCTTATTGACGATAAAACACAGAAATTGCATCGGAATTAAATAGAAAAGGCACAATGCTGACTTAAGTACAAGAAGACTGACTCTTCTTATTGTCTATGTTTTGAACCATTCCTGTGACACTAGTTATAGATTCCGAAGCCTCACTTCAGGTTTACTGTATCCCTTGGACCTTCTTATTGAAGATGAAACACAGACGTAGCATCGGAATTAAATACAAAAGGCACAATGCCGACTTAAGTACATGATGACTGACTCTTCCTACTGTCTATATTTTGAACCATTCCTGTGACACTTGTTATAGATTACGATACTTCACTTCAGGTTTACTGTATCCCTCTGACTTTCTTATTGACGACGAAACAGAGAAATTGCATCGGAATTAAATAGAAAAGGCACAATGCCGACTTAAGTACTAGAAGACTGACCCTTCCTACTGTCTTAGTTTTGAACCATTCCTGTAACACTTGTTATAGATTCCGATGCGTCACCTCAGGTTTACTATATCCCTTGGACCTTCTTATTGACGATGAAACACAGAAATTGCATCGGAATCAAATACAAAAAGCACATTGCCGACCTAAGTACAAGAAGACTGACCCTTCCTACTGTCTATTTTTTGACCCATTCCTGTGACACTTGTTATAGATTCCGATGCTTCACTTCAGGTTTACTGTATCCCTCTGACTTTCTTATTGACGATGAAACAGAGAAATTGCATCGGAATTAAATAGAAAGGGCACAATGCCGACTTAGGTACAAGAATACTGACTCATCTTACTGTCTATGATTTGAACCATTCCCGTGACACTAGTTACAGATTCCGATGCTTCACTTCAGGTGTACTGTATCCCTTGGACCTTCTTATTGACGATGAAACACAGAAATTGCATCGGAATTAAATACAAAAGGCACAATGCCGACTTAAGTACAAGTAGACTAACTCTTCCTACTGTCTATTTTTTGAACCATTCCTGTGACACTTGTTATAGATTACGATGTTCACTTCAGGTTTACTGTATCCCTCTGACATTCTTATTGACGATGAAACAGAGAAATTGCATCGGAATTAAATAGAAAAGGCACAATGCCGACTTAAGTACTAGAAGACTGACTCTTCCTACTGTCTATGTTTTGAAACATTCCTGTGCCACTAGTTATGGATTCTGATGCTTCACTTCAGTTTTACTGTATCCCTCTGACCTTCTTATTGACGATGAAACACAGAAATTGCATCGGAATTAAATAGAAAAGGCACAATGCCGACATAAGTACAAGAAGACTGACTCTTCTTACTGTCTATGATTTGAACCATTCCTGTGACACTAGTTATAGATTCCGATTCTTCACTTCAGGTGTGCTGTATCCCTTGGACCTTCTTATTGACGATGAGACACAGATATTGCATCGGAATTAAATACAAAAGGCACAATGCCGACTTAAGTACAAGAAGACTGTCTCTTCCTACTGTCTATGCTTTAAACCATTCCTGTGACACTAGTTAAAGATTCTGATGCTTCACTTCAGGTTTACTGTATACCTCTGACTTTCTTATTGACGATAAAACACAGAAATTGCATCGGAAGTAAACAGAAAAGGCACAATGCCGGCTTCAGTACAAGAAGACTGACTCTTCTTACTGACTATGTTTTGAACCATTCCTGTGACACTAGTTATAGATTCAGATTCTTCACTTCAGGTGTGCTGTATCCCTTGGACCTTCTTATTGACGATGAGAAACAGAAATTGCATCGGAATTAAATAGAAAAGGCACAATGCCGACTTAAGTACAAGAAGACTGTCTCTTCCTACTGTCTATGCTTTAAACCATTCCTGTGACACTAGTTAAAGATTCTGATGCTTCACTTCAGGTTTACTGTATCCCTCTGACTTTCTTATTGACGATAAAACACAGAAATTGCATCGGAATTAAACAGAAAAGGCACAATGCCGACTTCAGTACAAGAAGACTGACTCTTCTTACTGACTATGTTTTGAACCATTCCTGTGACACTAGTTATAGATTCAGATTCTTCACTTCAGGTGTGCTGTATCCCTTGGACCTTCTTATTGACGATGAGAAACAGAAATTGCATCGGAATTAAATACAAAAGGCACAATGCCGACTCAAGTACATGAAGACTGACTCTTCTTACTGACTATGTTTTGAACCATTCCCGTGACACTAGTTTTAGGTGCCGATGCTTCACTTTAGATTTACTGCATCCCTTGGACCTTCTTATTGACGATGAAACACAGAAAATGCAGCGGAATTAAATACAAAAGGCACAATGCCGACTTAAGTACAAGAAGACTGACTCTTCTTACTGTCTATGTTTTTAACCATTCCTGTGACACTAGTTATAGATTCCGATGCTCCACTTTAGGTTTACTGTATCCCTCTGACCTTCTTTTTGACGATGATACTTAGAAATTGCATCGGAATTAAATACAAAAGGCACAATGCCGACGCAAATACAAGATGAACGGCTCTTCTTACTCTCTATGATTTGAACCTTTCCTGTGAGACTGGTTTTAGATTCCGATGCTTCAATTGAGGTTTACTGTACCCCTCTGTCCTTCTTATTGACGACGAAACACAGAAATTGCATCGGAATTAAATACAAAAGGCACAATGCCGACTTAAGTACAAGAAGACTGACTCTTCCTATTGTGTATGTTTTGAACCATTCCTGTGACACTAGTTATAGATTCTGATGCCTCACTTCAGGTTTACTGTATCCCTTGGACCTTCTTATTGACGATGAAACACAGAAATTGCATCGGAATTAAATACAAAAGGCACAATGCCGACTTAAGTACAAGAAGACTGACTCTTCCTACTGTCTATTTTTTGAACCATTCCTGTGACACTTGTTATAGATTACGATGTTCACTTCAGGTTTACTGTATCCCTCTGACTTTCTTATTGACGATGAAACAGAGAAATTGCATCGGAATTAAATAGAAAAGGCACAATGCCGACTTAAGTACTAGAAGACTGACTCTTCCTACTGTGTAAGTTTTGAACCATTCCTGTGACACTTGTTATAGATTCCGATGCCTCACTTCAGGTTTACTACATTCCTTGGACCTTCTTATTGACGATGAAACACAGAAATTGCATCGGAATTAAATACAAAAAGCACATTGAAGACTTAAGTACAAGAAGACTGACTCTTCCTACTGTCTATTTTTTGAACCATTCCTGTGACACTTGTTATAGATTCTGATGCTTCACTTCAGGTTTACTGTATCCCTCTGACTTTCGTATTGACGATGAAACAGAGAAATTGCATCGGAATTAAATAGAAAGGGCACAATGCCGACTTATGTACAAGAATACTGATTCATCTTTCTGTCTATGATTTGAACCATTCCCGTGACACTAGTAATTGATTCCGATGATTCACTTCAGGTGTACTGTTTCCCTTGGACCTTCTTATTGACGATGAAACACAGAAATTGCATCGGGATTAAATACAAAAGACACAATGCCGGCTTAAGTACAAGTAGACTGATTATTCTTACTGTCTATTTTTGAAACATTCCTGTGACACTACTTATAGATTCTGATGCTTCACTTCAGTTTTACTGTATCCCTCTGACCTTCTTACTGACGATGAAACACAGAAATTGCATCGGAATTAAATACAAAATGCACAATGCTGACTTAAGTACATGATGACTGACTCTTCCTACTGTCTATGTTTGAATCATTGCTGTGACACTAGTTACAGATTCTGATGCTTTACTTCAGGTTTATTGTATCCCTCTGACCTTCGTATTGACGATAACACACAGAAATTACAACGGAAATGAATAGAAAAGGCACAATGCAGACTTATGTACAAGAAGACTGACTCATCTTACTGTCTATGTTTTGAACCATTCCTGTGACAGTAGTAATAGTTTCCAATTCTTCACTTCAGGTGTGCTGTATCCCTTGGACCTTCTTATTGACGATGAAACACAGACATTGCATCGGAATTAATTACAAAATGCACAATGCCGACTTAAGTACAATTATACTGCCTCTTCTTATTGTCTATGTTTTGAACCATTCCAGTGACACTAGTTATAGATTCTGATGCCTCACTTCAGGTTTACTGTATCTCTCTGACCCTCTAATTGACGATAAAACACAGAAATTGCATCGGAAATAAATACAAAAATCACAATACCGACTTAAGTACAAGAAGACCGGCTCTTCCTACTGTCTACGTTTTGAACCACCCCTGTGACACTAGTTATAGATTCCGATGCTTCACTTCAAGTTTACTATATCCCTCTGACCTTCTTATTGACGATAAAACACAGAAATTGCATCGGAATTAAATAGAAAAGGCACAATGCTGACCTAAGTACAAGAAGACTGACTCTTCTTATTGTCTATGTTTTGAACAATTCCTGTGACACTAGTTATAGATTCCGAAGCCTCACTTCAGGTTTACTGTATCCCTTGGACCTTCTTATTGAAGATGAAACACAGACGTAGCATCGGAATTGAATACAAAAGGCACAATGCCGACTTAAGTACATGATGACTGACTCTTCCTACTGTCTATGTTTGAATCATTCCTGTGACACTAGTTACAGATTCTGATGCCTTACTTCAGGTTCACTGTATGCCTCTGACCCTCTTACTGACGATGAAACACAGAAATTGCATCGGAATTAAATACAAAGATCACAATGCCGACTCAAGTACAAGAAGACTGACTCTTCCTACTGTCTATGTTTTGAACCATCCCTGTGACACTAGTTATAGATCCCGATGCTTCACTTGAGGTTTACTGTATCCCTCTGACCTTCGTATTGACGATAAAACACAGAAATTGCATCGGAATTAAATAGAAAAGGCACAATGCCGACTTCAGTACAAGAAGACTGACTCTTCTTACTGACTATGTTTTGAACCATTCCTGTGACACTAGTTTTAGGTTCCGATGCTTGACTTTAGGTTTACTGTATCCCTTGGACCTTCTTATTGACGATGAAACACAGAAAATGCAGCGGAATTGAATACAAAAGGCACAATGCCGACTTAAGTACAAGAAGACTGACTCTTCTTACTGTCTATGCTTTTAACCATTCCTGTGACACTAGTTATAGATTCCGATGCTCCACTTTAGGTTTACTGTATCCCTCTGACCTTCTTTTTGACGATGAAACTTAGAAATTGCATCGGAATTAAATACAAAAGGCACAATGCCGACGCAAATACAAGATGAACGGCTCTTCTTACTCTCTATGATTTGAACCTTTCCTGTGAGACTGGTTTTAGATTCCGATGCTTCACTTGAGGTTTACTGTATCCCTTGGACCTTCTTATTGACGACGAAACACAGAAATTGCATCGGAATTAAATACAAAAGGCACAATGCCGACTTAAGTACAAGTAGACTGACTCTTCCTACTGTCTATTTCTTGAACCATTCCTGTGACACTTGTTATAGAATACGATGTTCACTTCAGGTTTACTGTATCCCTCTGACATTCTTATTGACGATGAAACAGAGAAATTGCATCGGAATTAAATAGAAAAGGCACAATGCCGACTTAAGTACTAGAAACCTGACTCTTCCTACTGTCTATGTTTTGAAACATTGCTGTGGCACTAGTTATGGATTCTGATGCTTCACTTCAGTTTTACTGTATCCCTCTGACCTTCTTTTTGTCGATGAAACACAGAAATTGCATCGGAATTAAATAGGAAAGGCACAATGCCGACATAAGTACAAGAAGACTGACTCTTCTTACTGTCTATGATTTGAACCATTCCTGTGACACTAGTTATAGATTCCGATTCTTCACTTCAGGTGTGCTGTATCCCTTGGACCTTCTTATTGACGATGAGACACAGATATTGCATCGGAATTAAATACAAAAGGCACAATGCCGACTTAAGTACAAGAAGACTGTCTCTTCCTACTGTCTATGTTTTGAACCATTCCTGTGACACTAGTTATAGATTCCGATGCCACACTTCAGGTTTACTGTATCCCTTGGACCTTCTTATTGGCGATGAAAGACAGAAATTGCATCGGAATTAAATACAAAAGGCACAACGCCGACTTAAGTACAAGTAGACTGACTCTTCTAACAGTCTATGCTTTAAACCATTCCTGTGACACTAGTTTAAGATTCGATTGCTTCACTTCAGGTTTACTGTATACCTCTGCCTTTCTTATTGACGATAAAACACAGAAATTGCATCGGAATTAAACAGAAAAGGCACAATGCCGACTTCAGTACAAGAAGACTGACTCTTCTTACTGACTATGTTTTGAACCATTCCTGTGACACTAGTTATAGATTCCGATTCTTCACTTCAGGTGTGCTGTATCCCTTGGACCTTCTTATTGACGATGAGAAACAGAAATTGCATCGGAATTAAATACAAAAGGCACAATGCCGACTCAAGTACATGAAGACTGAGTCTTGCTACTGTCTATGTTTTGAACCATCCCTGTGACACTAGTTATGGATCCCGATGCTTCACTTCAGGTTTGCTGTATCCCTCTGACCTTCGTATTGACGATAAAACACAGAAATTGCATCGGAATTAAATAGAAAAGGCACAATGCCGACTTCAGTACAAGAAGACTGACTCTTCTTACTGACTATGTTTTGAACCATTCCCGTGACACTAGTTTTAGGTGCCGATGCTTCACTTTAGGTTTACTGTATCCCTTGGACCTTCTTATTGACGATGAAACACAGAAAATGCAGCGGAATTAAATACAAAAGGCACAATGCCGACTTAAGTACAAGAAGACTGACTCTTCTTACTGTCTATGTTTTTAACCATTCCTGTGACACTAGTTATAGATTCCGATGCTCCACTTTAGGTTTACTGTATCCCTCTGACCTTCTTTTTGACGATGATACTTAGAAATTGCAACGCAATTAAATACAAAAGGCACAATGCCGACGCAAATACAAGATGAACGGCTCTTCTTAGTCTCTATGATTTGAACCTTTCCTGTGAGACTGGTTTTAGATTCTGATGCTTCAATTGAGGTTTACTGTATCCCTCTGACTTTCTTATTGACGACGAAACACAGAAATTGCATCGGAATTAAATACAAAAGGCACAATGCCGAATTAAGTACAAGAAGACTGACTCTTCCTACTGTGTATGTTTTGAACCATTTTTGTGACACTAGTTATAGATTCTGATGCCTCACTTCAGGTTTACTGTATCCCTTGGACCTTCTTATTGACGATGAAACACAGAAATTGCATCGGAATTAAATACAAAAGGCACAATGCCGACTTAAGTACAAGAAGACTGACTCTTCCTACTGTCTATTTTTTGAACCATTCCTGTGACACTTGTTATAGATTACGATGTTCACTTCAGGTTTACTGTATCCCTCTGACTTTCTTATTGACGATGAAACAGAGAAATTGCATCGGAATTAAATAGAAAAGGCACAATGCCGACTTAAGTACTAGAAGACTGACTCTTCCTACTGTCTAAGTTTTGAACCATTCCTGTGACACTTGTTATAGATTCCGATGCCTCACTTCAGGTTTACTACATTCCTTGGACCTTCTTATTGACGATGAAACACAGAAATTGCATCGGAATTAAATACAAAAAGCACATTGAAGACTTAAGTACAAGAAGACTGACTCTTCCTACTGTCTATTTTTTGAACCATTCCTGTGACACTTGTTATAGATTCTGATGCTTCACTTCAGGTTTACTGTATCCCTCTGACTTTCTTATTGACGATGAAACAGAGAAATTGCATCGGAATTAAATAGAAAGAACACAATGCCGACTTAAGTACAAGAATACTGATTCATCTTGCTGTCTATGATTTGAACCATTCCCGTGACACTAGTAATTGATTCCGATGATTCACTTCAGGTGTACTGTATCCCTTGGACCTTCTTATTGACGATGAAACACAGAAATTGCATCGGGATTAAATACAAAAGACACAATGCCGACTTAAGTACAAGTAGACTGATTATTCTTACTGTCTAAGTTTTGAAACATTCCTGTGACACTACTTATAGATTCTGATGCTTCACTTCAGTTTTACTGTATCCCTCTGACCTTCTTACTGACGATGAAACACAGAAATTGCATCGGAATTAAATACAAAAGGCACAATGCCGACTTAAGTACAAGAAGACTGTCTCTTCCTACTGTCTATGATTTAAACCAGTCCTGTGACACTAGTTATAGATTCCAATGCCACACTTCAGGTTTACTGTATCCCTGGGACCTTCCTATTGGCGATGAAAGACAGATATTGCATCGGAATTAAACAGAAAAGGCACAATGCCGACTTAAGTACAAGAAAACTGACTCTTATTACTGTCTATGTTTTGAACCATTCCTGTGACACTAGTTATTGATTCCGATGCCTCACTTCAGGTTTACTATATCCCTTGGACCTTTTTATTGACGTTGAAACACAGAGGTTGCATCGGAATTAAATACAAAAGGCACAATGCCGACTTAAGTACAAGTAGACTGACTCTTCTAACTGTCTATGCTTTGAACCATTCCTGTGACACTAGTTATAGATTCTGATGCCTCACTTCAGGTTTACTGTATATCTCTGACCCTCTTATTGACGATGAACACAGAAATTGCATCGGAATTAAATACAAAATGCACAATGCTGACTTAAGTACAAGAAGACTGACTCTTCCTACTGTCTACGATTTGAACCATCCCTGTGACACTAGTTATAGATTCCGATGCTTCACTTCAGGTTTATTGTATCCCTCTGACCTTCTTATTGACGATAAAACACAGAAATTACAACGGAAGTGAATAGAAAAGGCACAATGCAGACTTATGTACAAGAAGACTGACTCATCTTACTCTCTATGTTTTGAACCATTCCTGTGACAGTAGTAATAGTTTCCAATTCTTCACTTCAGGTGTGCTGTATCCGTTGGACCTTCTTATTGACGATGAAACACAGACATTGCATCGGAATTAAATACAAAATGCACAATGCCGACTTAAGTACAATTATACTGCCTCTTCTTATTGTCTATGTTTTGAACCATTCCAGTGACACTAGTTATAGATTCTGATGCCTCACTTCAGGTTTACTGTATCTCTCTGACCCTCTAATTGACGATGAAACACAGAAATTGCATCGGAAATGAATACAAAAATCACAATACCGACTTAAGTACAAGAAGACTGGCTCTTCCTACTGTCTACGTTTTGAACCATCCCTGTGACACTAGTTATAGATTCCGATGCTTCACTTTAAGTTTACTATATCCCTGTGACCTTCTTATTGACGATAAGACACAGAAATTGCATCGGAATTAAATAGAAAAGGCACAATGCTGACTTAAGTACAAGAAGACTGACTCTTCTTATTGTCTATGTTTTGAACCATTCCTGTGACACTAGTTATAGATTCCGAAGCCTCACTTCAGGTTTACTGTATCCCTTGGACCTTCTTATTGAAGATGAAACACAGACGTAGCATCGGAATTAAATACAAAAGGCACAATGCCGACTTAAGTACATGATGACTGACTCTTCCTACTGTCTATTTTTTGAACCATTCCTGTGACACTTGTTATAGATTACGATACTTCACTTCAGGTTTACTGTATCCCTCTGACTTTCTTATTGACGACGAAACAGAGAAATTGCATCGGAATTAAATAGAAAAGGCACAATGCCGACTTAAGTACTAGAAGACTGACCCTTCCTACTGTCTTAGTTTTGAACCATTCCTGTAACACTTGTTATAGATTCCGATGCGTCACCTCAGGTTTACTATATCCCTTGGACCTTCTTATTGACGATGAAACACAGAAATTGCATCGGAATCAAATACAAAAAGCACATTGCCGACCTAAGTACAAGAAGACTGACCCTTCCTACTGTCTATTTTTTGACCCATTCCTGTGACACTTGTTATAGATTCCGATGCTTCACTTCAGGTTTACTGTATCCCTCTGACTTTCTTATTGACGATGAAACAGAGAAATTGCATCGGAATTAAATAGAAAGGGCACAATGCCGACTTAGGTACAAGAATACTGACTCATCTTACTGTCTATGATTTGAACCATTCCCGTGACACTAGTTATAGATTCCGATGCTTCACTTCAGGTGTACTGTATCCCTTGGACCTTCTTATTGACGATGAAACACAGAAATTGCATCGGAATTAAATACAAAAGGCACAATGCCGACTTAAGTACAAGTAGACTAACTCTTCCTACTGTCTATTTTTTGAACCATTCCTGTGACACTTGTTATAGATTACGATGTTCACTTCAGGTTTACTGTATCCCTCTGACATTCTTATTGACGATGAAACAGAGAAATTGCATCGGAATTAAATAGAAAAGGCACAATGCCGACTTAAGTACTAGAAGACTGACTCTTCCTACTGTCTATGTTTTGAAACATTCCTGTGCCACTAGTTATGGATTCTGATGCTTCACTTCAGTTTTACTGTATCCCTCTGACCTTCTTATTGACGATGAAACACAGAAATTGCATCGGAATTAAATAGAAAAGGCACAATGCCGACATAAGTACAAGAAGACTGACTCTTCTTACTGTCTATGATTTGAACCATTCCTGTGACACTAGTTATAGATTCCGATTCTTCACTTCAGGTGTGCTGTATCCCTTGGACCTTCTTATTGACGATGAGACACAGATATTGCATCGGAATTAAATACAAAAGGCACAATGCCGACATAAGTACAAGAAGACTGTCTCTTCCTACTGTCTATGTTTTGAACCATTCCTGTGACACTAGTTATAGATTCCGATGCCACACTTCAGGTTTACTGTATCCCTTGGACCTTCTTATTGGCGATGAAAGACAGAAATTGCATCGGAATTAAATACAAAAGGCACAACACCGACTTAAGTACAAGTAGACTGACTCTTCTAACTGTCTATGCTTTAAACCATTCCTGTGACACTAGTTAAAGATTCTGATGCTTCACTTCAGGTTTACTGTATCCCTCTGACTTTCTTATTGACGATAAAACACAGAAATTGCATCGGAATTAAACAGAAAAGGCACAATGCCGACTTCAGTACAAGAAGACTGACTCTTCTTACTGACTATGTTTTGAACCATTCCTGTGACACTAGTTATAGATTCAGATTCTTCACTTCAGGTGTGCTGTATCCCTTGGACCTTCTTATTGACGATGAGAAACAGAAATTGCATCGGAATTAAATACAAAAGGCACAATGCCGACTCAAGTACATGAAGACTGACTCTTGCTACTGTCTATGTTTTGAACCATCCCTGTGACACTAGTTATAGATCCCGATGCTTCACTTCAGGTTTACTGTATCCCTCTGACCTTCGTATTGACGATAAAACACAGAAATTGCATCGGTATTAAATAGAAAAGGCACAATGCCGACTTCAGTACAAGAAGACTGACTCTTCTTACTGACTATGTTTTGAACCATTCCCGTGACACTAGTTTTAGGTGCCGATGCTTCACTTTAGATTTACTGCATCCCTTGGACCTTCTTATTGACGATGAAACACAGAAAATGCAGCGGAATTAAATACAAAAGGCACAATGCCGACTTAAGTACAAGAAGACTGACTCTTCTTACTGTCTATGTTTTTAACCATTCCTGTGACACTAGTTATAGATTCCGATGCTCCACTTTAGGTTTACTGTATCCCTCTGACCTTCTTTTTGACGATGATACTTAGAAATTGCATCGGAATTAAATACAAAAGGCACAATGCCGACGCAAATACAAGATGAACGGCTCTTCTTACTCTCTATGATTTGAACCTTACCTGTGAGACTGGTTTTAGATTCCGATGCTTCAATTGAGGTTTACTGTACCCCTCTGACCTTCTTATTGACGACGAAACACAGAAATTGCATCGGAATTAAATACAAAAGGCACAATGCCGACTTAAGTACAAGAAGACTGACTCTTCCTATTGTGTATGTTTTGAACCATTCCTGTGACACTAGTTATAGATTCTGATGCCTCACTTCAGGTTTACTGTATCCCTTGGACCTTCTTATTGACGATGAAACACAGAAATTGCATCGGAATTAAATACAAAAGGCACAATGCCGACTTAAGTACAAGAAGACTGACTCTTCCTACTGTCTATTTTTTGAACCATTCCTGTGACACTTGTTATAGATTACGATGTTCACTTCAGGTTTACTGTATCCCTCTGACTTTCTTATTGACGATGAAACAGAGAAATTGCATCGGAATTAAATAGAAAAGGCACAATGCCGACTTAAGTACTAGAAGACTGACTCTTCCTACTGTGTAAGTTTTGAACCATTCCTGTGACACTTGTTATAGATTCCGATGCCTCACTTCAGGTTTACTACATTCCTTGGACCTTCTTATTGACGATGAAACACAGAAATTGCATCGGAATTAAATACAAAAAGCACATTGAAGACTTAAGTACAAGAAGACTGACTCTTCCTACTGTCTATTTTTTGAACCATTCCTGTGACACTTGTTATAGATTCTGATGCTTCACTTCAGGTTTACTGTATCCCTCTGACTTTCGTATTGACGATGAAACAGAGAAATTGCATCGGAATTAGATAGAAAGGGCACAATGCCGACTTATGTACAAGAATACTGATTCATCTTTCTGTCTATGATTTGAACCATTCCCGTGACACTAGTAATTGATTCCGATGATTCACTTCAGGTGTACTGTATCCCTTGGACCTTCTTATTGACGATGAAACACAGAAATTGCATCGGGATTAAATACAAAAGACACAATGCCGGCTTAAGTACAAGTAGACTGATTATTCTTACTGTCTATTTTTGAAACATTCCTGTGACACTACTTATAGATTCTGATGCTTCACTTCAGTTTTACTGTATCCCTCTGACCTTCTTACTGACGATGAAACACAGAAATTGCATCGGAATTAAATACAAAATGCACAATGCTGACTTAAGTACATGATGACTGACTCTTCCTACTGTCTATGTTTGAATCATTGCTGTGACACTAGTTACAGATTCTGATGCCTTACTTCAGGTTTATTGTATCCCTCTGACCTTCGTATTGACGATAAAACACAGAAATTACAACGGAAATTAATAGAAAAGGCACAATGCAGACTTATGTACAAGAAGACTGACTCATCTTACTGTCTATGTTTTGAACCATTCCTGTGACAGTAGTAATAGTTTCCAATTCTTCACTTCAGGTGTGCTGTATCCCTTGGACCTTCTTATTGACGATGAAACACAGACATTGCATCGGAATTAATTACAAAATGCACAATGCCGACTTAAGTACAATTATACTGCCTCTTCTTATTGTCTATGTTTTGAACCATTCCAGTGACACTAGTTATAGATTCTGATGCCTCACTTCAGGTTTACTGTATCTCTCTGACCCTCTAATTGACGATAAAACACAGAAATTGCATCGGAAATAAATACAAAAATCACAATACCGACTTAAGTACAAGAAGACCGGCTCTTCCTACTGTCTACGTTTTGAACCACCCCTGTGACACTAGTTATAGATTCCGATGCTTCACTTCAAGTTTACTATATCCCTCTGACCTTCTTATTGACGATAAAACACAGAAATTGCATCGGAATTAAATAGAAAAGGCACAATGCTGACCTAAGTACAAGAAGACTGACTCTTCTTATTGTCTATGTTTTGAACCATTCCTGTGACACTAGTTATAGATTCCGAAGCCTCACTTCAGGTTTACTGTATCCCTTGGACCTTCTTATTGAAGATGAAACACAGACGTAGCATCGGAATTGAATACAAAAGGCACAATGCCGACTTAAGTACATGATGACTGACTCTTCCTACTGTCTATGTTTGAATCATTCCTGTGACACTAGTTACAGATTCTGATGCCTTACTTCAGGTTCACTGTATGCCTCTGACCCTCTTATTGACGATGAAACACAGAAATTGCATCGGAATTAAATACAAAGATCACAATGCCGACTCAAGTACAAGAAGACTGACTCTTCCTACTGTCTATGTTTTGAACCATCCCTGTGACACTAGTTATAGATCCCGATGCTTCACTTGAGGTTTACTGTATCCCTCTGACCTTCGTATTGACGATAAAACACAGAAATTGCATCGGAATTAAATAGAAAAGGCACAATGCCGACTTCAGTACAAGAAGACTGACTCTTCTTACTGACTATGTTTTGAACCATTCCTGTGACACTAGTTTTAGGTTCCGATGCTTGACTTTAGGTTTACTGTATCCCTTGGACCTTCTTATTGACGATGAAACACAGAAAATGCAGCGGAATTGAATACAAAAGGCACAATGCCGACTTAAGTACAAGAAGACTGACTCTTCTTACTGTCTATGCTTTTAACCATTCCTGTGACACTAGTTATAGATTCCGATGCTCCACTTTAGGTTTACTGTATCCCTCTGACCTTCTTTTTGACGATGAAACTTAGAAATTGCATCGGAATTAAATACAAAAGGCACAATGCCGACGCAAATACAAGATGAACGGCTCTTCTTACTCTCTATGATTTGAACCTTTCCTGTGAGACTGGTTTTAGATTCCGATGCTTCACTTGAGGTTTACTGTATCCCTTGGACCTTCTTATTGACGACGAAACACAGAAATTGCATCGGAATTAAATACAAAAGGCACAATGCCGACCTAAGTACAAGAAGACTGACTCTTCCTACTGTCTATTTTTTGAACCATTCCTGTGACACTTGTTATAGATTACGATACTTCACTTCAGGTTTACTGTATCCCTCTGACTTTCTTATTGACGATGAAACAGAGAAATTGCATCGGAATTAAATAGAAAAGGCACAATGCCGACTTAAGTACTAGAAGACTGACTCTTCCTACTGTCTAAGTTTTGAACCATTCCTGTGACACTTGTTATAGATTCCGATGCCTCACTTCAGGTTTACTACATTCCTTGGACCTTCTCATTGACGATGAAACACAGAAATTGCATCGGAAATAAATACAAAAAGCACATTGAAGACTTAAGTACAAGAAGACTGACTCTTCCTACTGTCTATTTTTTGAACCATTCCTGTGACACTTGTTATAGATTCCGATGCTTCACTTCAGGTTTACTGTACCCCTCTGACTTTCTTATTGACGATGAAACAGAGAAATTGCATCGGAATTAAATAGAAAGGGCACAATGCCGACTTAAGTACAAGAATACTGATTCATCTTGCTGTCTATGATTTGAACCATTCCCGTGACACTAGTAATTGATTCCGATGCTTCACTTCAGGTGTACTGTATCCCTTGGACCTTCTTATTGACGATGAAACACAGAAATTGCATCGGGATTAAATACAAAAGACACAATGCCGACTTAAGTACAAGTAGACTGATTATTCTCACTGTCTAAGTTTTGAAACATTCCTGTGACACTACTTATAGATTCTGATGCTTCACTTCAGTTTTACTGTATCCCTCTGACCTTCTTATTGACGATGAAGCACAGAAATTGCATCGGAATTAAATACAAAAGGCACAATACCGACTTAAGTACAAGAAGACTGTCTCTTCCTACTGTCTACGTTTTGAACCATCCCTGTGACACTAGTTATAGATTCCAATGCTTCACTTCAAGTTTACTATATCCCTCTGACCTTCTTATTGACGATAAAACACAGAAATAGCATCGGAATTAAATAGAAAAGGCACAATGCTGACTTAAGTACAAGAAGACTGACTCTTCTTATTGTCTATGTTTTGAACCATTCCTGTGACACTAGTTATAGATTCCGAAGCCTCACTTCAGGTTTACTGTATCCCTTGGACCTTCTTATTGAAGATGAAACACAGAAGTAGCATCGGAATTAAATACAAAAGGCACAATGCCGACTTAAGTACATGATGACTGACTCTTTCTACTGTCTATGTGTGATTCATTCCTGTGACACTAGTTACGGATTCTGATGCCTTACTTCAGGTTCACTCTATGCCTCCGACCCTCTTATTGACGATGAAACACAGAAATTGCATCGGAATTAAATACAAAGATCACAATGCCGTCTCAAGTACAAGAAGACTGACTCTTCCTACTGTCTATGTTTTGAACCATCCCTGTGACACTAGTTATAGATCCCGATGCTTCACTTCAGGTTTACTGTATCCCTCTGACCTTTGTATTGACGATAAAACACAGAAATTGCATCGGAATTAAATAGAAAAGGCACAATGCCGACTTCAGTACAAGAAGACTGACTCTTCTTACTGACTATGTTTTGAACCATTCCTGTGACACTAGTTTTAGGTTCTGATGCTTCACTTTAGGTTTACTGTATCCCTCGGACCTTCTTATTGACGATGAAACACAGAAAATGCAGCGGAATTAAATACAAAAGGCACAATGCCGACTTAAGTACAAGAAGACTGACTCTTCTTACTGTCTATGTTTTTAACCATTCCTGTGACACTAGTTATAGATTCCGATGCTCCACTTTAGGTTTACTGTATCCCTCTGACCTTCTTTTTGACGATGAAACTTAGAAATTGCATCGGAATTAAATACAAAAGGCACAATGCCGACGCAAATACAAGATGAACGGCTCTTCTTACTCTCTATGATTTGAACCTTTCCTGTGAGACTGGTTTTAGATTCCGATGCTTCACTTGAGGTTTACTGTATCCCTTGGACCTTCTTATTGACGACGAAACACAGAAATTGCATCGGAATTAAACAGAAAAGGCACAATGCCGACTTAAGTACAAGAAAACTGACTCTTATTACTGTCTATGTTTTGAACCATTCCTGTGACACAAGTTATAGATTCCGATGCCTCACTTCAGGTTTACTATATCCCTTGGACCTTTTTATTGACGATGAAACACAGAGGTTGCATCGGAATTAAATACAAAAGGCACAATGCCGACTTAAGTACAAGTAGACTGACTCTTCTTACTGTCTATGCTTTGAACCATTCCTGTGACACTAGTTATAGATTCTGATGCCTCACTTCAGGTTTACTGTATATCTCTGACCCTCTTATTGACGATGAACACAGAAATTGCATCGGAATTAAATACAAAATGCACAATGCCGACTTAAGTACAAGAAGACTGACTCTTCCTACTGTCTACGTTTTGAACCATCCCTGTGACACTAGTTATAGATTCCGAAGCTTCACTTCAGGTTTATTGTATCCCTCTGACCTTCTTATTGACGATAAAACACAGAAATTGCAACGGAAATGAATAGAAAAGGCACAATGCAGACTTATGTACAAGAGGACTGACTCATCTTACTGTCTATGTTTTGAACCATTCCTGTGACAGTAGTAATAGTTTCCGATTCTTCACTTCAGGTGTGCTGTATCCCTTGGACCATCTTATTGACGATGAAACACAGAAATTGCATCGGAATTAAATACAAAATGCACAATGCCGACTTAAGTACAATTATACTGCCTCTTCTTATTGTCTATGTTTTGAACCATTCCAGTGACACTAGTTATAGATTCTGATGCCTCACTTCAGGTTTACTGTATCTCTCTGACCCTCTAATTGACGATGAAACACAGAAATTGCATCGGAAATAAATACAAAAATCACAATACCGACTTAAGTACAAGAAGACTGGCTCTTCCTACTGTCTACGTTTTGACCTATTCCTGTGACACAAGTTATAGATTCCGATGCTTCACTTCAAGTTTACTATATCCCTCTGACCTTCTTATTGACGATAAAACACAGAAATTGCATCGGAATTAAATAGAAAAGGCACAATGCTGACTTAAGTACAAGAAGACTGACTCATCTTATTGTCTATGTTTTGAACCATTCCTGTGACACTAGTTATAGATTCCGAAGCCTCACTTCAGGTTTACTGTATCCCTTGGACCTTCTTATTGAAAATGAAACACAGAAGTAGCATCGGAATTAAATACAAAAGGCACAATGCCGACTTCAGTACATGATGACTGACTCTTCCTACTGTCTATGTTTGAATCATTCCTGTAACACTAGTTACAGATTCTGATGATTTACTTCAGGTTCACTGTATGCCTCTGACCCTCTTATTGACGATGAAACACAGAAATTGCATCGGAATTAAATACAAAGATCACAATGCCGACTCAAGTACAAGAAGACTGACTCTTCCTACTGTCTATGTTTTGAACCATCCCTGTGACACTAGTTATGGATCCCGATGCTTCACTTCAGGTTTACTGTATCCCTCTGACCTTCGTATTGACGATAAAACACAGAAATTGCATCGGAATTAAATAGAAAAGGCACAATGCCGACTTCAGTACAAGAAGACTGACTCTTCTTACTGACTATGTTTTGAACCACTCCTGTGACACTAGTTTTAGGTTCCGATGCTTCACTTTAGGTTTACTGTCTCCTTTGGACCTTCTTATTGACGATGAAACACAGAGAATGCAGCGGAATTAAATACAAAAGGCACAATGCCGACTTAAGTACAAGAAGACTGACACTTCTTACTGTCTATGTTTTTAACCATTCCTGTGACACTAGTTATAGATTCCGATGCTCCACTTTAGGTTTACTGTATCCCTCTGACCTTCTTTTTGACGATGAAACTTAGAATTTGCATCGGAATTAAATACAAAAGGCACAATGCCGACGCAAATACAAGATGAACGGCTCTTCTTACTTTCTATGATTTGAACCTTTCCTGTGAGACTGGTTTTAGATTCTGATGCTTCACTTGAGGTTTACTGTATCCCTTGGTCCTTCTCATTGACGACGAAACACAGAAATTGCATCGGAATTAAATACAAAAGGCACAATGCCGACTTAAGTACAAGAAGACTGACTCTTCCTACTGTCTACGTTTTGAACCATCCCTGTGACACTAGTTGTAGATTCCGATGCTTCACTTCAGGTTTATTGTATCCCTCTGACCTTCTTATTGACGATAAAACACAGAAATTGCAACGGAAATTAATTGAAAAGGCACAATGCAGACATATGTACAAGAAGACTGACTCATCTTACTGTCTATGTTTTGAACCATTCCTGTGACAGTTGTAATAGTTTCCGATTCTTCACTTCAGGTGTGCTGTATCCCTTGGACCTTCTTATTGACGATGAAACACAGAAATTGCATCGGAATTAAATACAAAATGCACAATGCCGACTTAAGTACAATTATACTGCCTCTTCTTATTGTCTATGTTTTGAACCATTCCAGTGACACTAGTTATAGATTCCGATGCCTCACTTCAGTTTTACTGTATCTCTCTGACCCTCTAATTGACGATGAAACACAGAAATTGCATCGGAAATAAATACAAAAATCACAATACCGACTAAAGTACAAGAAGACTGGCTCTTCCTACTGTCTACGTTTTGAACCATCCCTGTGACACTAGTTATAGATTCCGATGCTTCACTGTAGGTTTACTGTATCACTTGGTCCTTCTTATTGACGATGAAACACAGAAATTGCATCGGAATTAAATAGAAAAGGCACAATGCCGACTTAAGTACAAGAAGACTGACTCTACTTACTGTCAGTGTTTTTAACCATTCCTGTGACACTAGTTATAGATTCCGATGCTTCACTTCAGGTTTATTGTATCCCACTGATCTTCTTATTGACGATGAAACTTAGAAATTGCATCGGAATTAAATACAAAAGGCACAATGCCGACTTAAGTACAAGAAGGCTGGCTCTTCCTACAGTCAATGTTTTGAACCATTCCTGTGACACTAGTTATAAATTCCGATGCTTCACTTCAAGTTTACTGTATCCCTCTGACCTTCGTATTGACGATAAAACACAGAAATTGCATCGGAATTAAATAGAAAAGGCACAATGCTGACTTATGTACAAGAAGACTGACTCATCTTACTGTCTATGTTTTGAACCATTCCTGTGACAGTAGTAATAGTTTCCGATTCTTCACTTCAGGTGTGCTGTATCCCTTGGACCATCTTATTGACGATGAAACACAGAAATTGCATCGGAATTAAATACAAAATGCACAATGCCGACTTAAGTACAATTATACTGCCTCTTCTTATTGTCTATGTTTTGAACCATTCCAGTGACACTAGTTATAGATTCTGATGCCTCACTTCAGGTTTACTGTATCTCTCTGACCCTCTAATTGACGATGAAACACAGAAATTGCATCGGAAATAAATACAAAAATCACAATACCGACTTAAGTACAAGAAGACTGGCTCTTCCTACTGTCTACGTTTTGAACTATCCCTGTGACACAAGTTATAGATTCCGATGCTTCACTTCAAGTTTACTATATCCCTCTGACCTTCTTATTGACGATGAAACACAGAAATTGCATCGGAAATAAATACAAAAATCACAATACCGACTTAAGTACAAGAAGACTGGCTCTTCCTACTGTCTACGTTTTGAACCATCCCTGTGACACTAGTTATAGATTCCGATGCTTCACTTTGGGTTTACTGTACCACTTGGACCTTCTTATTGACGATGAAACACAGAAATTGCATCGGAATTAAATAGAAAAGGCACAATGCCGACTTAAGTACAAGAAGACTGACTCTACTTACTGTCAGTGTTTTAACCATTCCTGTGACACTAGTTATAGATTCCGATGCTTCACTTCAGGTTTATTGTATCCCACTGATCTTCTTATTGACGATGAAACTTAGAAATTGCATCGGAATTAAATACAAAAGGCACAATGCCGACTTAAGTACAAGAAGGCTGGCACTTCCTACTGTCATTGTTTTGAACCATTCCTGTGACACTAGTTATAGATTCCGATGCTTCACTTCAAGTTTACTGTATCCCTCTGACCTTCGTATTGACGATAAAAGACAGAAATTGCATCGGAATTAAATAGAAGAGGCACAATGCTGACTTATGTACAAGAAGACTGACTCATCTTACTGTCTATGTTTTGAACCATTCCTGTGACAGTAGTAATAGTTTCCGATTCTTCACTTCAGGTGAGCTGTATCCCTTGGACCATCTTATTGACGATGAAACACAGAAATTGCATCGGAATTAAATACAAAATGCACAATGCCGACTTAAGTACAATTATACTGCCTCCTCTTATTGTCTATGTTTTGAACCATTCCAGTGACACTAGTTATAGATTCTGATGCCTCACTTCAGGTTTACTGTATCTCTCTGACCCTCTAATTGACGATGAAACACAGAAATTGCATCGGAAATAAATACAAAAATCACAATACCGACTTAAGTACAAGAAGACTGGCTCTTCCTACTGTCTACGTTTTGAACTATCCCTGTGACACAAGTTATAGATTATGATGCTTCACTTCAAGTTTACTATATCCCTCTGACCTTCTTATTGACGATAAAACACAGAAATTGCATCGGAATTATATAGAAAAGGACAATGCTGACTTAAGTACAAGAAGACTGACTCATCTTATTGTCTATGTTTTGAACCATTCCTGTGAGACTAGTTATAGATTCCGAAGCCTCACTTCAGGTTTACTGTATCCCTTGGACCTTCTTATTGAAGACGAAACACAGAAGTAGCATCGGAATTAAATACAAAAGGCACAATGCCGACTTCAGTACATGATGACTGACTCTTCCTACTGTCTATGTTTGAATCATTCCTGTGACACTAGTTACAGATTCTGATGCCTTACTTCAGGTTCACTGTATGCCTCTGACCCTCTTATTGACGATGAAACACAGAAATTGCATCGGAATTAAATACAAAGATCACAATGCCGACTCAAGTACAAGAAGACTGACTCTTCCTACTGTCTATGTTTTGAACCATCCCTGTGACACTAGTTATAGATCCCGATGCTTCACTTCAGGTTTACTGTATCCCTCTGACCTTCGTATTGACGATAAAACACAGAAATTGCATCGGAATTAAATAGAAAAGGCACAATGCCGACTTCAGTACAAGAAGACTGACTCTTCTTACTGACTATGTTTTGAACCACTCCTGTGACACTAGTTTTAGGTTCCGATGCTTCACTTTAGGTTTACTGTATCCCTTGGTCCTTCTTATTGACGACGAAACACAGAAATTGCATCGGAATTAAATACAAAAGGCACAATGCCGACTTAAGTACAAGAAGATTGACTCTTCCTACTGTCTATGTTTAGAACCATTGCTGTGACACTAATTATAGATTCCGATGATTCACTTCATGTGTACTGTATCCCTCTAACCTTCTTATTGACGATGAAACACAGAAATTGCATCGGAAATAAATAGAAAAGGCACAATGCCGACATAAGTACAAGAAGACTGACTCTTTTTACTGTCTATGATTTGAACCATTCCTGTGACACTAGTTATAGATACCGATTCTTCACTTCAGGTGTGCTGTATCCCTCGGACCTTCTTATTGACGATGAAACACAGAAATTGCATCGGAATTAAATACAAAATTCACAATGCCGTCTTAAGTGCAAGAAGACTGACTCTTCCAACTGTCTACGTTTTGAACCATACCTGTGAGACTAGTTATAGATTCCGATGCATCACTTCAAATCTACTGTATCCCTCTGACCTTCTTATTGTCGATAAAACACAGATATTGCATCGGAATGAAATAGAAAAGGCACAATGCCGACTTAAGTACAAGAAGACTGACTCTTCTTACTGACTATGTTTTGAAATATTCCTGTGACAGTAAGTTATAGATTCCGATGCTTCACTTTAGGTTTACTGTATCACTTGGACCTTCTTATTGACGATGAAACACAGAAATGGCATCGGAATTAAATAGAAAAGGCACAATGCCGGCTTAAGTGCAGGAAGACTGACTCTTCTTACTGTCAAGGTTTTTAACCATTCCTGTGTCACTAGTTATAGATCCGATGCTTCACTTCAGGTATACTGTATCCCACTGACTTTCTTATTGACGATGAAACTTAGAAATTGCATCGGAATTAAATACAAAAGGCACAATGCCGACTTATGTACAAGAAAACTGACTCTTCCTACTGTCAATGTTTTGAACCATTCCTGTGACACTAGATATAGATTCCGATGCTTCACCTCAAGTTTACTGTAGCCCTCTAACCTTCTTATTGACGATAAAACACAGAAATTGCATCGGAATTAAATACAAAAGGCACAATGCTGACTTAAGTACAAGAAGACTGGCTCTTCTCACTCTCTATGTTTTGAACTTTTCCAGTGAGACCGGTTTTAGATTCCCATGCTTCACTTCAGGTTTACTGTATCGCTTGGACCTTCTTATTGATGACGAAACACAGAAATTGCATCGGAATTAAATAGAAGAGGCACATTGCCGACTTAAGTTCAAGAAGACTGACTCTTCTTACTTATTATGTTTTGAACATTTGCTGTGAGACCTGTTTTAGATTCCGATGCTTCACTGTATGTTTACTGTATCCCTTGGACCTTCTTTTTGACGATGAAACACAGACATTGCATCGGAATTAAATACAAAAGGCACCATGCCGACTTAAGTACAAGAAGACTGACTCTTCTTACTTACTATGTCTTGAACCAATCCTGTGACACTTGTTATAGATTCCGATGCTTCACTTCAGGTTTACTGTATCCCTCTGACTCTCTTATTGACAATGAAACAGAGAAATTGCATCGGAATTAAATAGTAAAGGCACAAAGCCGACTTAAGTACAAGAAGACGGACTCTTCCTACTGTTAATGTTTTGAACCATTCCTGTGACACTAGTTATAGATTCCGATGCTTCACTTCAGGTTTACTGTATCCCTTGGACCTTTTTATTGACGATGAAACACAGATATTGCATCGGGATTAAATACAAAAGGCACAATGCAGACTTAAGTACAAGTAGACTGACTCTCCTTACTGTCTAAGGTTTGAACCATTCCTGTGACACTAGTTATAGATTCCGATGCCTCACGTCAGGTTTACTGTATTCCATGGACCTTCTTATTGACGATGAAAGACAGAAATTGCATCGGAATTAAACAGAAAAGGCACAATGCCGACTTAAGTACAAGAAAACTCACTCTTGTTACTGTCTATGGTTTGAACCATTCCTGTGACACTAGTTATAGATTCCGATGCCTCACTTCAGGTTTACTGTATCCTTCGGACCTTCTTATTGACGATGAAAGACAGAAGTTGCATCCTAATTAAATACAAAAGGCACAATGCCGATTTAAGTACAAGAAGACTGACTCTTCCTACTGTCTATGTTTCGAACGATTCTTGTGACACTAGTTATAGATTCCGATGCTTCACATCAGGTTTACTGTATCCCTCTGACCTTCTTCTTGACGATGAAACATAGAAATTGCATCGGAATTAAACAGAAAAGGCACAATGCCGAATTAAGTACAAGTAGACTGACTCTTCTTACTGTCTATGTTTTGAACCACTCCTGTGACACTAGTTATAGATTCTGATGCCTCACTTCAGGTTTACTGTATCCCTCTGTCCCTCTTATTGACGATGAAGCACAGTAATTGCATCGGAATTAAATACAAAATGCACAATGCCGACTCAAGTACAAGTAGACTGACTCTTCTTACTGTCTATGATTTGAACCATTCCTGTGACACTAGTTATAGATTCTGATGCTTAGTTTCAGTTGTACTGTATCCCTTGGACCTTCTTATTGACGATGAAACACAGATATTGCATCGGGATTAAATACAAATGGCACAATGCCGACTTAAGAACAAGAAGAGTGACTCTTCTTACTGTCTATGTTTCGAACGATTCCTGTGACACTAGTTATAGATTCCGATGCTTCACTTCATGTTTATTGTATCCCTCTGACCTTCTTATTGACGATGAAACATAGAAATTGCATCGGAATTAAATAGAAAAGGCACAATGCCGCATTAAGTACAAGTAGACTGACTCTTCTTACTGTCTATGTTTTGAACCATTCCTGTGACACTAGTTATAGATTCTGATGCATCATTTCAGGTTTACTGTATCCCTCTGTCCCTCTTATTGACGATGAAGCACAGAAATTGCATCGGAATTAAATACAAAATGCACAATGCCGACTCAAGTACAAGATGACTGACTCTTCCTACTGTCTATGTTTTGAACCATTCCTGTGAGACCAGTTATACATTCCGATGCTTCACTCTAGGTTTACTGTATCCCTCTGACCCTCTTCTTGATGATGAAACCCAGAAATTGCATCGGAACTAAATAGAAAAGGCACAATGCCGACTTAAGGACAAGAAGACTGACTCTTCTTACTGTCTATGATTTGAACCATTCCTGTGACACCAGTTATAGATTCCGATGCTTAATTTCAGTTGTACTGTATCCCTTGGACCTTCTTATTGACGATGAAACACAGATTTTGCATCGGGATTAAATACAAATGGCACAATGCCGACTTAAGTACAAGTAGACTGACTCTTCTTACTGTCTATGTTTTGAACTATTCCTGTGACACTCGTTATAGTATCTGATGCCTCACTTCAGTTTGAATGTATCCCTCTGACCTTCTTATTGACGATGAAACACAGAAATTGCATCGGAATTAAATACAAAAGGCACAATGCCGACTTAAGTACAAGAAGACTGTCTCTTCCTACTGTCTATGCTTTGAACCATTCCTGTGACACTAGGTATAGATTCCGATGCCTCACTTAAGGTTTACTGTTTTCCTTGGACCTTCTTATTGACGACGAAAGACAGAAATTGCATCGGAATTAAACAGAAAAGGCACAATGCAGACTTAAGTACAAGAAAACTCACTCTTCTTACTGTCTATGGTTTGAACCGTTTCTGTGACACTAGTTATAGATTCCGATGCTTAACTTCAGGTGTACAGTATCCCTCTGACCTTCTTATTGACGATGAGACATAGAAATTGCATCGGAATCAAATAGAAAAGGCACAATGCCGAATTAAGTACAAGTAGACTGACTCTTCTTACTGCCTATGTTTTGAACCATTCCTGTGACACTAGTTATAGATTCCGATGCTTAACTTCAGGTGTACTGTATCCCTTGGACCTTCTTATTGACGATGAAACACAGATATTGCATCGGGATTAAATACAAAAGGCACAATGCCGACTTAAGTACAAGTAGACTGACTCTTCTTACTGTCTATGTTTTGAACCATTCCTGTGACACTCGTTATAGTATCTGATGCCTCACTTCAGTTTAACTGTATCCCTCTGACCTTCTTATTGACGATGAAACACAGAAATTGCATCGGAATTAAATACAAAAGGCACAATGCCGACTTAAGTACAAGAAGACTGTCTCTTCCTACTGTCTATGTTTTGAACCATTCCTGTGACACTAGTTTTAGATTACGATGTCTCACTTAAGGTTTACTGTATCCCTGGGACCTTCTTATTGACGATGAAACACAGAAATTGCATCGGAATTAATCCCAAAAGACACCATGCCGACTTAAGTACCAGAAGACTGACTCTTCTTACTGACTATGTTTTGAACCATTCCTGTGACACTTGTTATAGATTCCGATGCTTCACTTCAGGTTTACTGTATCCCTCTGACTTTCCTATTGACGATGAAGCAGAGAAATTGCATCGGAATTAAATAGAAAAGGCACAATCTCGACTTAAGTACAAGAAGACTGACTCTTCCTACTGTCAATGTTTTGAACCATTCCTGTGACGCTAGTTATACATTCCGATGCTTCACCTCAGGTTTACTGTATCCCTCTGACCCTCTTCTTGATGATGAAACCCAGAAATTGCATCGGAACTAAATAGAAAAGGCACAATGCCGACTTAAGTACAAGAAGACTGACTCTTCTTACTGTCTATGATTTGAACCACTCCTGTGACACTAGTTATAGATTCCGATGCTTAACTTCAGTTGTACTGTATCCCTTGGACATTCCTATTGACGATGAAACAGAGAAATTGCATCGGAATTAAATAGAAAAGGCACAATCTCGACTTAAGTACAAGAAGACTGACTCTTCCTACCGTCAATGTTTTGAACCATTCCTGTGACGCTAGTTATAGATTCCGATGCTTCACTTCAGGTTTACTGTATCCCTCTGACCTCCTTATTGACGATGAAACACAGAAATTGCATCGGAATTAAATACAAAAGGCACAATGCCGACTCAAGTACAAGAAGACTGACACTTCCTACTGTCTATGTTTTGAACCATTCCTGTGAGACTAGTTATACATTCCGATGCTTCACTTCAGGTTTACTGTATCCCTCTGACCTTCTTCTTGATGATGAAACCCAGAAATTGCATCGGAATTAAACAGAAAAGGCACAATGCCGACTTAACTACAAGAAGACTGACTCTTCTTACTGTCTATGATTTGAACCATTCCTGTGACACTTGTTATAGATTCCGATGCTTCACTTCAGGTGTACTGTATCCCTTGGACCTTCTTATTGACGATGAAACACAGAAATTGCATCGGAATTAAATACAAAAGGCACAATGCCGACTCAAATACAAGATGTCTGCCTCTTCTTACTCACTATGCTTTTAACCTTTCCTGTGAGACCGGTTTTAGATTCCGATGCTTCACTTCAGGTTTACTGTATCCCTTGGACCTTCTTATTGACGACGAAACACTGAAATTGCATCGGAATTAAATACAAATGGCACAATGCCGACTGAAATACAAGATGACTGGCTCTTCTTGCTCACTATGCTTTGAACCTTTCCTGTGAGACCGGTATTAGATTCCGATGCTTCACTTTAGGTTTACTGTATCCCTTGGACCTTCTTATTGACGATGAAAGACAGAAATTGCATCGGAATTAAACAGAAAAGGCACAATGCCGACTTAAGTACAAGAAAACTCACTCTTCATACTGTCTATGGTTTGAACCATTCCTGTGACACTAGTTATAGATTCCGATGCCTCACTTCAGGTTTACTGTATCACTCGGACCTTCTTATTGACGATTAAAGACAGAAGTTGCATCCTAATTAAATACAAAAGGCACAATGCCGATTTGAGTACAAGAAGACTGACTCTTCCTACTGTCTATGTTTCGAACCATTCCTGTGACACTTGTTATAGATTCCGATGCTTCACTTCAGGTTTACTGTATCCCTCTGACCTTCTCAATGACGATGAAACATAGAAATTGCATCGGAATTAAATGGAAAAGGCACAATGCCGAATTAAGTACAAGTAGACTGACTCTTCTTACTGTCTATGTTTTGAACCATTCCTGTGACACTAGTTATAAATTCTAATGCCTCACTTCAGGTTTACTGTATCCCTCTGCCCCTCTTATTGACGATGAAGCACAGTAATTGCATCGGAATTAAATACAAAAGGCACAATGCCCACTCAAGTACAAGAAGACTGACTCTTCCTACTGTCTATGTTTTGAACCATTCCTGTGAGACTAGTTATACATTCCGATGCTTCACTTCAGGTTTACTGTATCCCTCTGACCCTCTTCTTGATGATGAAACCCAGAAATTGCATAGGAACTAAATAGAAAAAGCACAATGCCGACTTAAGTACAAGAAGACTGACGCTTCTTACTGTCTATGATTTGAACCACTCCTGTGACACTAGTTATAGATTCCGATGCTTAACTTCAGTTGTACTGTATCCCTTGGACGTTCTTATTGACGATGAAACACAGATATTGCAGCGGGATTAAATACAAAAGGCACAATGCCGACTTAAGTACAAGTAGACTGACTCTTCTTACTGTCAATGTTTTGAATCATTCCTGTGACACTCGTTATAGTATCTGATGCCTCACTTCGGTTTAACTGTTTCCCTCTGACCCTCTTATTGACGAAGTTAACACAGTAATTGCATCGGAATTAAATACAAAAGGCACAATGCCGACTCAAGTACAAGAAGACTGACTCTTCTTACTGTCTATGATTTGAACCATTCCTGTGACACTAGTTATAGATTCCGATGCTTAACTTTAGGTGTACTGTATCCCTTGGACCTTCTTATTGACGATGAAACGCAGATATTGCATCGGTATTAAATACAAAAGGCACAATGCCGACTTAAGTACAAGTAGACTGACTCTTCTTACTGTCTATGTTTTGAACCATTCCTGTGACACTCGTTATAGATTCTGATGCCTCACTTCAGTTTAACTGTATCCCTCTGACGTTCTTATTGACGATGAAACACAGAAATTGCTTCGGAATTAAATACAAATGGCACAATGCCGACTTAAGTACAAGAAGACTGTCTCTTCCTACTGTCCATGTTTTGAACTATTCCTGTGACACTAGTTATAGATTCCGATGCCTCACTTCAGGTTTACTGTATCCCTTGGACCTTCTTATTGACGATGAAAGACAGAAATTGCATCGGAATTAAACAGAAAAGGCACAATGAGGTCTTAAGTACAAGAAAACTCACTCTTCTTACTGTCTGTGGTTTGAACCATTCCTGTGACACTAGTTATAGATTCCGATGCCTCACTTCAGGTTTACTGTATCCCTCGGACCTTCTTATTGACGATGAAAGACAGAAGTTGCATCCTAATTAAATACAAAAATCACAATGCCGATTTAAGTACAAGAAGACTGATTCTTCCTACTGTCTATGTTTCGAACCATTCCTGTGACACTAGTTATAGATTCCGATGCTTCACTTCAGGTTTACTGTATCCCTCTGACCTTCTTATTGACGATGAGACATAGAAATTGCATCGGAATTAAATAGAAAAGGCACAATGCCGAATTTGGTACAAGTAGTCAGACTCTTCTTACTGTCTATGTTTTGAACCATTCCTGTGACACTAGTTATAGATTCTGATGCCTCACTTCAGGTTTACTGTATCCCTCTGTCCCTCTTATTGACGATGAAGCACAGAAATTGCATCGGAATTAAATACAAAAGGCAAAATGTCGACTTAAGTAAAAGAAGACTGACTCTTCATACTGTCTACGTTTTTAACCACCCTGGGGACACTAGTTATAGATTCCGATGCTTCACTTCATGTTTACTGTATCCCTCTGACCTTCTTATTGACGATAAAACACAGAAATTGCATCGGAATTAAATAGAAAAGGCACAATGCTGACTTAAGTACAAGAAGACTGACTCTTCTTACTGACTATATTTGAACCATTCCTGTGACACTAGTTGTAGATTCCGATGCTTCACTTTAGGTTTACTGTATCACTTGGACCTTCTTAATGACGATGAAACACAGAAATTTCATCAGAATTAAATACAAAAGGAAAATGCCGACTCAAATACAAGATGACTGGCTCTTCTTACTCACTATGTTTTGAACCTTTCCTGTGAGACCGGTATTAGATTCCGATGCTTCACTTTAGGTTTACTGTATCACTTTGACCTTCTTATTGACGATGAAACACAGAAATTGCATCGGAATTAAATAGAAAAGGCACATTGCCGACTTAAGTACAAGAAGACTGACTCTTCTTACTTCCTATGCTTTGAACATTTCCTGTGAGACCAGTTTTAGATTCCGATGCTCACTGTATGGTTACTGTATCCCTTGGACCTTCTTATTGACGATGAAACACAGAAATTGCATCGGAATTAAATACAAAAGGCACAATGCCGACTCAAATACAAGACGTCTGCCTCTTCTAACTCACTATGCTTTGAACCTCTCCTGTGAGACCGGTTTTAGATTCCGATGCTTCACTTCAGGTTTACTGAATCCCTTGGACCTTCTTATTGATGACATACACTGAAATTGCATCGGAATTAAATACAAAAGGCACAATGCCGACTGAAATACAAGATGACTGGCTCTTCTTGCTCACTATGCTTTGAACCTTCCCTGTGAGACCGGTATTAGATTCCGATGCTTCACTTCAGGATTACTGTATCCCATGGACCTTCTTATTGACGACGAAACGCAGAAATTTCATCGGAATTAAATAGAAATTTCACAATGTCGACATAAGTACAAGAAGAATGACTCTTCTTACTGACTATGCTTTGAACATTTCCTGTGAGACCAGTTTTAGATTCCGATGCTTCACTATATGTTTACTGTATATCTTGGACCTTGTTAATGACGATGAAACACAGAAATTGCATCGGAATTAAATACTAGAGGCACCATGCCAACTTAAGTACAAAAAGACTGACCCTTCTTACTGACTATGTTTTGAACCATTCCTGTGCACTAGTTATAGATTCTGATGCTTCACTTCAATTTTACTGTATCCCTCTGACCTTCTTATTGACGATGAAACACAGAAATTGCATCGGAATTAAATACAAAAGGCACAATGCCGACTTAAGTACAAGAAGACTGTCTCTCCCTACTGTCTATGTGTTGAACCATTCCTGTGATACTACTTATAGATTCCGGTGCCCCACTTCAGGTTTACTGTATCCCTCTGACCTTTTTATTGACGATGAAACACAGAAATTGCATCGGAATTAAATAGAAAATGCACAATGCTGACTTAAGTACAAGAAGACTGACTCTCCTTACTGTCTACGTTTTGAACCATTCCTGTGACACTAGTTATAGATTCCGATGCCTCACTTCAGGTTTACTGTACCCCTTGGACCTTCTTATTGAAGATGAAACACAGAAGTTGCATCGGAATTAAATACAAAAGGCACAATGCCGACTTACGTACAAGAAGACTGACTCTTCCTACTGTCTATGCTTTGAACCATTCCTGTGACACTAGTTATAGATTCAGATGCCTCACTTCAGGTTCGCTGTATCCCTCTGACCCTCTTATTGACGATGAAACACAGAAATTGCATCGGATTTAAATACAAAAATCACAATGCCGACTTAACTACAAGAAGACTGACTCTTCTTACTGTGTACGTTTGGAACCATCCCTGTGACACAAGTTATAGATTCCGATGATTCACTTCAAGCTTTCTGTATCCCTCTGACCTTCTTATTGATGATAAAAGACAGAAATTGCATCGGAATTAAATAGAAAAGGCTCAATGCTGACTTAAGTACAAGAAGACTGACTCTTCTTACTGACTATGTTTTGACCATTCCTGTGACACTAGTTATAGATTCCGATGCTTCACTTTAGGTTTACTGTATCACATGGACCTTCTTATTGACGATGAAACACAGAAATTCCTTCGGAATTAAATACAAAAGGCACAATGCCGACTTAAGTACAAGATGACTGACTCTTCTGACTGTCAATGTTTTTAACCATTCCTGTGACACTAGTTGTAGATTCCGATGCTTCACTTTAGGTTTACTGTATCACTTGGACCTTCTTAATGACGATGAAACACAGAAATTTCATCAGAATTAAATACAAAAGGCAAAATGCCGACTTAAGTACAAGAAGACTGTCTCTTTCTACTGTCAATGCTTTAACCATTCCTGTGAGACTAGTTATAGATTCCGATGCCTCACTTCAGGTTTACTGTATGACTCGGACCTTCTTATTGACGATTAAAGACAGAAGTTGCATCCTAATTAAATACAAAAGGCACAATGCCGATTTAAAAACAAGAAGACTGACTCTTCCTATTGTCTATGTTTCGAACCATTCCTGTGACACTAGTTATAGATTCCGATTCTTCACTTCAGGTGTGCTGTATCCCTTGGACCTTCTTATTGACGATGAGACACAGATATTGCATCGGAATTAATTACAAAAGGCACAATGCCGACTCAAGTACAAGAAGACTGACACTTCCTACTGTCTATGTTTTGAACCATTCCTGTGAGACTAGTTATACATTCCGATGCTTCACTACAGGTTTACTGTATCCCTCTGACCTTCTTCCCGATGATGAAACCCAGAAATTGCATCGGAATTAAACAGAAAAGGCACAATGCCGACTTAAGTACAAGAAGACTGACTCTTCTTACTGTCTATGATTTGAACCATTCCTGTGACACTTGTTGTAGATTCCGATGCTTCACTTCAGGTGTAGTGTATCCCTTGGACCTTCTTATTGACGATGAAACACAGAAATTGCAACGGAATTAAATACAAAAGGCACAATGCCGACTCAAATACAAGATGTCTGCCTCTTCTTACTCACTATGCTTTTAACCTTTCCTGTGAGACCGGTTTTAGATTCCGATGCTTCACTTCAGGTTTACTGTATCCCTTGGACCTTCTTATTGATGACGAAACACTGAAATTGCATCGGAATTAAATACAAAAGGCACAATGCCGACTGAAATACAAGGTGACTGGCTCTTCTTGCTCACTATGCTTTGAACCTTTCCTTTGAGACCGGTATTAGATTCCGGTGCTTCACTTTAGGTTTACTGTATCCCTCTGTCCCTCTTATTGACGATGAAGCACAGTAATTGCATCGGAATTAAATACAAAAGGCACAATGCCGACTCAAGTACAAGAAGACTGACTCTTCCTACTGTCTATGCTTTGAACCATTCCTGTGAGACTAGTTATACATTCCGATGCTTCACTTCAGGTTTACTGTATCCCTCTGACCCTCTTCTTGATGATGAAACCCAGAAATTGCATCGGAACTAAATAGAAAAGGCACAATGCCGACTTAAGTACAAGAAGACTGACTCTTCTTACTGTGTATGATTTGAACCACTCCTGTGACACTAGTTATAGATTCCGATGCTTAACTTCAGTTGTACTGTATCCCTTGGACATTCTTATTGACGATGAAACACAGATATTGCAGCGGGATTAAATACAAAAGGCACAATGCCGACTTAAGTACAAGTACACTGACTCTTCTTACTGTCTATGTTTTGAACCATTCCTGTGACACTCGTTATAGTATCTGATGCCTCACTTCAGTTTAACTGTATCCCTCTGACCTTCTTATTGACGATGAAACACAGAAATTGCATCGGAATTAAATAGAAAAGGCACAATGCCGACATAAGTACAAGAAGACTGTCTCTTCCTACTGTCTATGTTTTGAACCATTCCTGTGGCACTAGTTATAGATTCCGATGCCTCACTTCAGGTTTACTGTATCCCTTGGACCTTCTAATTGACGATGAAAGACAGAAATTGCATCGGAATTAAACAGAAAAGGCACAATGCCGACTTAAGTACAAGAAAACTCACTCTTCTTACTGTCTATGGTTTGAACCATTCCTGTGACACTAGTTATAGATTCCGATGCCTCACTTCAGGTTTACTGTATCCCTCGGACCTTCTTATTGACGATGAAAGACAGAAGTTGCATCCTAATTAAATACAAAAGGCACAATGCCGATTTAAGTACAAGAAGACTGACTCTTCCTACTGTCTATGTTTCGAACCATTCCTGTGACACTAGTTATAGATTCCGATGCTTCACTTGAGGTTTACTGTATCCCTCTGACCTTCTTATTGACGATGAGACATAGAAATTGCATCGGAATTAAATAGAAAAGGCACAATGCCGAATTTGGTACAAGTAGTCTGACTCTTCTTACTCTCTATAGTTTGAACCATTCCTGTGACACTAGTTATAGATTCTGATGCCTCACTTCAGGTTTACTGTATCCCTCTGTCCCTCTTATTGACGATGAAGCACAGAAATTGCATCGGAATTAAATACAAAAGGCAAAATGTCGACTTAAGTACAAGAAGACTGACTCTTCATACTGTCTACGTTTTGAACCACCCCGGGGACACTAGTTATAGATTCCGATGCTTCACTTCATGTTTACTGTATCCCTCTGACCTTCTTATTGACGATAAAACACAGAAATTGCATCGGAATTAAATAGAAAAGGCACAATGCTGACTTAAGTACAAGAAGACTGACTCTTCTTACTGACTATGTTTGAACCATTCCTGTGTACACTAGTTGTAGATTCCGATGCTTCACTTTAGGTTTACTGTATCACTTGGACCTTCTTAATGACGATGAAACACAGAAATTTCATCAGAATTAAATAAAAAAGGCAAAATGCCGACTCAAATACAAGATGACTGGCTCTTCTTACTCACTATGCTTTGAACCTTTCCTGTGAGACCGGTATTAGATTCCGATGCTTCACTTTAGGTTTACTGTATCCCTTGGACCTTCTTATTGACGTCGAAACACAGAAATTTCATCGGAATTAAACAGAAAAGGCACAATGCCGACATAAGTACATGAAGACTGACTCTTCTTACTGACTATGCTTTGAACATTTCCTGTGAGACCAGTTTTAGATTCCGATGCTTCACTATATGTTTTCTGTATATCTTGGACCTTCTTATTGACGATGAAACACAGAAATTGCATCGGAATTAAATACAAAAGGCACCATGCCGACTTAAGTACAAGAAGACTGACTCTTCTTACTGACTATGTTTTGAACCATTCCTGTGACACTAGTTATAGATTCCGATGCCTCACTTCAGGTTTACTGTGTCCCTTGGACCTTCGTATTGATGATGAATCACAGAAATTGCATCGGAATTAAATACAAAAGGCACAATGCCGACTTAAGTACAAGAAGACTGACTCTTACTACTTTCTATGTTTTGAACCATTCCTGTGACACTAGTTATAGATTACGATGTCTCACTTCAGGTTTACTGTATCCCTCTGACCTTCTTCTTAATGATGAAACCCAGAAATTGCATCGGAATTAAATTAGAAAAGGCACAATGCCGACTTAAGTACAAGAAGACTGACCCTTCTTACTGTCTATGATTTGAACCATTCCTGTAACACTAGTTATAGATTCCGATGCTTCACTTTAGGTTTACTGTATCACTTTGACCTTCTTATTGACGATGGAACACAGAAATTGCATCGGAATTAAATAGAAAAGGCACATTGCCGACTTAAGTACAAGAAGACTGACTCTTCTTACTTACTATGTTTTGAACATTTCCTGTGAGACCAGTTTTAGATTCCGATGCTCACTGTATGGTTACTGTATCCCTTGGACCTTCTTATTGACGATGAAACACAGAAATTGCATCGGAATTAAATACAAAAGGCACAATGCCGACTCAAATACATGACGTCTGCCTCTTCTTACTCACTATGCTTTGAACCTCTCCTGTGAGACCGGTTTTAGATTCCGATGCTTCACTTCAGGTTTACTGTATCCCTTGGACCTTCTTATTGATGACATACACTGAAATTGCATCGGAATTAAATACAAAAGGCACAATGCCGACTGAAATACAAGATGACTGGCTCTTCTTGCTCACTATGCTTTGAACCTTCCCTGTGAGACCGGCATTAGATTCCGATGCTTCACTTCAGGTTTACTGTATCCCTTGGACCTTCTTATTGACGACGAAACACAGAAATTTCATCGGAATTAAATAGAAATGGCACAATGTCGACATAGGTACAAGAAGAATGTCTCTTCTTACTGACTATGCTTTGAACATTTCCTGTGGGACCAGTTTTAGATTCCGATGCTTCACTATGTGTTTACTGTATATCTTGGACCTTCTTATTGACGATGAAACACAGAAATTGCATCGGAATTAAATACAAGAGGCACCATGCCGACTTAAGTACAAGAAGACTGACCCTTCTTACTGACTATGTTTTGAACCATTCCTGTGCACTAGTTACAGATTCTGGTGCTTCACTTCAATTTTACTGTATCCCTCTGACCTTCTTATTGACGATGAAACACAGAAATTGCATCGGAATTAAATACAAATGGGACAATGCCGACTTAAGTACAAGAAGACTGTCTCTCCCTACTGTCTATGTTTTGAAACATTCCTGTGATACTAGTTATAGATTCCGGTGCCCCACTTCAGGTTTACTGTATACCTCTGACCTTTTTATTGACGATGAAACACAGACATTGCATCGGAATTAAATAGAAAATGCACAATGCTGACTTAAGTACAAGAAGACTGACTCTCCTTACTGTCTACGTTTTGAACCATTCCTGTGACACTAGTTATAGATTCCGATGCCTCACTTCAGGTTTACTGTATCCCTTGGACCTTCTTATTGAAGATGAAACACAGATGTTGCATCGGAATTAAATACAAAAGGCACAATGCCGACTTAAGTACAAGAAGACTGACTCTTCCCACTGTCTATGCTTTGAACCATTCCTGTGACACTAGTTATAGATTCAGATGCCTCACTTCAGGTTCACTGTATCGCTCTGACCCTCCTATTGACGATGAAACACAGAAATTGCATCGGATTTAAATACAAAAATCACAATGCCGACTTAACTACAAGAAGACTGACTCTTCTTACTGTGTGCGTTTGGAACCATCCCTGTGACACAAGTTATAGATTCCGATGATTCACTTCAAGCTTTCTGTATCCCTCTGACCTTCTTATTGATGATAAGACACAGAAATTGCATCGGAATTAAATAGAAAAGGCTCAATGCTGACTTAAGTACAAGAAGACTGACTCTTCTTACTGACTATGTTTTGAACCATTCCTGTGACACTAGTTATAGATTCCGATGCTTCACTTTAGGTTTACTGTATCACATGGACCTTCTTATTGACGATGAAACACAGAAGTTCCATCGGAATTAAATACAAAAGGCACAATGCCGACTTAAGTACAAGATGACTGACTCTTCTTACTGTCAATGTTTTTAACCATTCCTGTGCCACTAGTTGTAGATTCCGATGCTTCACTTTAGGTTTACTGTATCACTTGGACCTTCTTAATGACGATGAAACATAGAAATTTCATCAGAATTAAGTACAAAAGGCAAAATGCCGACTTAAATACAAGAAGACTGACTCTTTCTACTGTCAATGCTTTAACCATTCCTGTGAGACTAGTTATAGATTCCGATGCTTCACTTCAGGTTTACTGTATTCCTCTGACCTTCTTATTGACGATGAAACTTATAAAATAGATCGGAATTAAATACAAAAGGCACAATGCCGACTCAAATACAAGATGACTGGCTCTTCTTACTCACTATGCTTTGAACCTTTCCTGTGAGACCGGTATTAGATTCCGATGCTTCACTTCAGGTTTACTGTATCCCTTGGACCCTCTTATTGACGACGAAACACAGAAATTTCATCGGAATTAAACAGAAAAAGCACAATGCCGACATAAGTACATGAAGACTGACTCTTCTAACTGACTATGCTTTGAACATTTCCTGTGAGACCAGTTTTAGATTCCGATGCTTGACTATATGTTTTCTGTATATCTTGGAAATTCTTATTGACGATGAAACACAGAAATTGCATCGGAATTAAATACAAAAGGCACCATGCCGACTTAAGTACAAGAAGACTGACTCTTCTTACTGACTATGTTTTGAACCATTCCTGTGACACTAGTTATAGATTCTGATGCCTCACTTCAGGTTTACTGTATCCCTTGGACCTTCGTATTGATGATGAAACACAGAAATTGCATCGGAATTAAATACAAAAGGCACAATGCCGACTCAAATACAAGACGTCTACCTCTTCTTACTCACTATGCTTTGAACGTCTCCTGTGAGACCGGTTTTAGATTCCGATGCTTCACTTCAGGTTTACTGTATCACTTTGACCTTCTTATTGACGATGGAACACAGAAATTGCATCGGAATTAAATAGAAAAGGCACATTGCCGACTTAAGTACAAGAAGACTGACTCTTCTTACTTACTATGTTTTGAACATTTCCTGTGAGACCAGTTTTAGATTTCGATGCTCACTGTATGGTTACTGTATCCCTTGGACCTTCTTATTGACGATGAAACACAGAAATTGCATCGGAATTAAATACAAAAGGCACAATGCCGACTCAAATACAAGACGTCTGCCTCTTCTTACTCACTATGCTTTGAACGTCTCCTGTGAGACCGGTTTTAGATTCCGATGCTTCACTTCAGGTTTACTGTATCCCTTGGACCTTCTTATTGATGACATACACTGAAATTGCATCGGAATTAAATACAAAAGGCACAATGCCGACTGAAATACAAGATGACTGGCTCTTCTTGCTCACTATGCTTTGAACCTTCCCTGTGAGATCGGCATTAGATTCCGATGCTTCACTTCAGGTTTACTGTATCCTTTGGACCTTCTTATTGACGACGAAACACAGAAATTTCATCGGAATTAAATAGAAATGGCACAATGTCGACATAAGTACAAGAAGAATGTCTCTTCTTACTGACTATGCTTTGAACATTTCCTGTGGGACCAGTTTTAGATTCCGATGCTTCACTATATGTTTACTGTATATCTTGGACCTTCTTATTGACGATGAAACACAGAAATTGCATCGGAATTAAATACAAGAGGCACCATGCCGACTTAAGTACAAGAAGACTGACCCTTCTTACTGACTATGTTTTGAACCATTCCTGTGCACTAGTTACAGATTCTGATGCTTCACTTCAATTTTACTGTATCCCTCTGACCTTCTTATTGACGATGAAACACAGAAATTGCATCGGAATTAAATACAAATGGGACAATGCCGACTTAAGTACAAGAAGACTGTCTCTCCCTACTGTCTATGTTTTGAAACATTCCTGTGATACTAGTTATAGATTCCGGTGCCCCACTTCAGGTTTACTGTATACCTCTGACCTTTTTATTGACGATGAAACACAGACATTGCATCGGAATTAAATAGAAAATGCACAATGCTGACTTAAGTACAAGAAGACTGACTCTCCTTACTGTCTACGTTTTGAACCATTCCTGTGACACTAGTTATAGATTCAGATGCCTCACTTCAGGTTCACTGTATCGCTCTGACCCTCCTATTGACGATGAAACACAGAAATTGCATCGGATTTAAATACGAAAATCACAATGCCGACTTAACTACAAGAAGACTGACTCTTCTTACTGTGTGCGTTTGGAGCCATCCCTGTGACACAAGTTATAGATTCCGATGATTCACTTCAAGCTTTCTGTATCCCTCTGACCTTCTTATTGATGATAAAACACAGAAATTGCATCGGAATTAAATAGAAAAGGCTCAATGCTGGCTTAAGTACAAGAAGACTGACTCTTCTTACTGACTATGTTTTGAACCATTCCTGTGACACTAGTCATAGATTCCGATGCTTCACTTTAGGTTTACTGTATCACATGGACCTTCTTATTGACGATGAAACACAGAAATTCCATCGGAATTAAATACAAAAGGCACAATGCCGACTTAAGTACAAGAAGACTGACTCTTCCTACTGTCTATGTTTTGAACCATTCCTGTGACACTAGTTATAGATTCCGATGCTTCACTTTAGTTTTACTGTATCACTTTGACCTTCTTATTGACGATGAAACACAGAAATTGCATCGGAATTAAATAGAAAAGGCACATTGCCGACTTAAGTACAAGAAGACTGACTCTTCTTACTTACTATATTTTGAACATTTCCTGTGAGACCAGTTTTAGATTCCGATGCTCACTGTATGGTTACTGTATCCCTTGGACCTTCTTATTGACGATGAAACACAGAAATTGCATCGGAATTAAATACAAAAGGCACAATGCCGACTCAAATACAAGACGTCTACCTCTTCTTACTCACTATGCTTTGAACGTCTCCTGTGAGACCGGTTTTAGATTCCGATGCTTCACTTCAGGTTTACTGTATCCCTTGGACCTTCTTATTGATGACATACACTGAAATTGCATCGGAATTAAATACAAAAGGCACAATGCCGACTGAAATACAAGATGACTGGCTCTTCTTGCTCACTATGCTTTGAACCTTCCCTGTGAGACCGGTATTAGATTCCGATGCTTCACTTCAGGTTTACTGTATCCCTTGGACCTTCTTATTGACGACGAAACACAGAAATTTCATCGGAATTAAATGGTAATGGCACAATGTCGACATAAGTACAAGAAGAATGACACTTCTTATTGACTAGCTTTGAACATTACCTGTGAGACCAGTTTTAGATTCCGATGCTTCACTATATGTTTACTGTATATCTTGGACCTTCTTATTGACGATGAAACACAGAAATTGCATCGGAATTAAATACAAGAGGCACCATGCCGACTTAAGTACAAGAAGACTGACCCTTCTTACTGTCTTTGTTTTGAACCATTCCTGTGACACTCGTTATAGATTCTGATGCCTCACTTCAGTTTAACTGTATCCCTCTGACGTTCTTATTGACGATGAAACACAGAAATTGCATCGGAATTAAATACAAATGGCACAATGCCGACTTAAGTACAAGAATACTGTCTCTTCCTAATGTCCATGTTTTGAACCATTCCTGTGACACTAGTTATAGATTCCGATGATTCACTTCAGGTTTACTGTATCCCTTGGACCTTCTTATTGACGATGAAAGACAGAAATTGCATCGGAATTAAACAGAAAAGGCACAATGCCGACTTAAGTACAAGAAAACTCACTCTTCTTACTGTCTGTGGTTTGAACCATTCCTGTGACACTAGTTATAGATTCCGATGCCTCAATTCAGGTTTACTGTATCCCTCGGACCTTCTTATTGACGATGAAAAACAGAAGTTGCATCCTAATTAAATACAAAAGGCACAATGCCGATTTAAGTACAAGAAGACTGACTCTTCCTACTGTCTATGTTTCGAACCATTCCTGTGACACTAGTTATAGATTCCGATGCTTCACTTCAGGTTTACTGTATCCCTCTGAACGTCTTATTGACGATGAAACACAGATATTGCATCGGGATTAAATACAAAAGGCACAATGCCGACTTAAGTACAAGTAGACTGACTCTTCTTACTGTCTTTGTTTTGAACCATTCCTGTGACACTCGTTATAGATTCTGATGCCTCACTTCAGTTTAACTGTATCCCTCTGACGTTCTTATTGACGATGAAACACAGAAATTGCATCGGAATTAAATACAAATGGCACAATGCCGACTTAAGTACAAGAAGACTGTCTCTTCCTACTGTCCATGTTTTGAACCATTCCTGTGACACTAGTTATAGATTCCGATGCCTCACTTCAGGTTTACTGTATCCCTTGGACCTTCTTATTGACGATGAAAGACAGAAATTGCATCGGAATTAAACAGAAAATGCACAATGCCGACTTAAGTACAAGAAAACTCACTCTTCTTACTGTCTGTGGTTTGAACCATTCCTGTGACACTAGTTATAGATTCCGATGCCTCAATTCAGGTTTACTGTATCCCTCAGACCTTCTTATTGACGATGAAAAACAGAAGTTGCATCCTAATTAAATACAAAAGGCACAATGCCGATTTAAGTACAAGAAGACTGACTCTTCCTACTGTCTATGTTTCGAACCATTCCTGTGACACTAGTTATAGATTCCGATGCTTCACTTCAGGTTTACTGTATCCCTCTGACCTTCTTATTGACGATGAGACATAGAAATTGCGTCGGAATTAAATAGTAAAGGCACAATGCCGAATTAGGTACAAGTAGTCTGACTCTTCTTACTGTCTATGTTTTGAACCATTCCTGTGACACTAGTTATAGATTCTGATGCCTCACTTCAGGTTTACTGTATCCCTCTGTCCCGCTTATTGACGATGAAGCACAGAAATTGCATCGGAATTAAATACAAAAGGCAAAATGTCGACTTAAGTACAAGAAGACTGACTCTTCATACTGTCTACGTTTTGAACCACCCCGGGGACACTAGTTATAGATTCCGATGCCTCACTTCAGGTTTACTGTATCACTCGGACCTTCTTATTGACGATTAAAGACAGAAGTTGCATCCTAATTAAATACAAAAGGCACAATGCCGACTTAAGTACAAGAAGACTGACTCTTCTTACTGTCTATGTTTCGAACCATTCCTGTGACACTAGTTATAGATTCCGATGCTTCACTTCAGGTTTACTGTATCCCTCTGACCTCATTGACGATGAAATATAGAAATTGCATCGGAATTAAATAGAAAAGGCACAATGCCGAATTAAGTACAAGTAGACTGACTCTTCTTACTGTCGATGTTTTTAACCATTCCTGTGACACTAGTTATAGATTCTAATGCCTCACTTCAGGTTTACTGTATCCCTCTGTCCCTCTTATTGACGATGAAGCACAGTAATTGCATCGGAATTAAATACAAAAGGCACAATGCCGACTCAAGTACAAGAAGACTGACTCTTCCTACTGTCTATGCTTTGAACCATTCCTGTGAGACTAGTTATACATTCCGATGCTTCACTTCAGGTTTACTGTATCCCTCTGACCCTCTTCTTGATGATGAAACCCAGAAATTGCATCGGAACTAAATAGAAAAGGCACAATGCCGACTTAAGTACAAGAAGACTGACTCTTCTTACTGTCTATGATTTGAACCACTCCTGTGACACTAGTTATAGATTCCGATGCTTTACTTCAGTTGTACGGTATCCCTTGGACATTCTTATTGACGATGAAACACAGATATTGCAGCGGGATTAAATACAAAAGGCACAATGCCGACTTAAGTACAAGTAGACTGACTCTTCTTACTGTCTATATTTTGAACCATTCCTGTGACACTCGTTATAGTATCTGATGCCTCACTTCAGTTTAACTGTATCCCTCTGACCTTCTTATTGACGATGAAACACAGAAATTGCATCGGAATTAAATAGAAAAGGCACAATGCCGACATAAGTACAAGAAGACTGTCTCTTCCTACTGTCTATGTTTTGAACCATTCCTGTGACACTAGTTATAGATTCCGATGCCTCACTTCAGGTTTACTGTATCCCTTGGACCTTCTAATTGACGATGAAAGACAGAAATTGCATCGGAATTAAACAGAAAAGGCACAATGCCGACTTAAGTACAAGAAAACTCACTCTTCTTACTGTCTATGGTTTGAACCATTCCTGTGACACTAGTTATAGATTCCGATGCCTCTCTTCAGGTTTACTGTATCCCTCGGACCTTCTTATTGACGATGAAAGGCAGAAGTTGCATCCTAATTAAATTCAAAAGGCACAATGCCGATTTAAGTACAAGAAGACTGACTCTTCCTACTGTCTATGTTTCGAACCATTCCTGTGACACTAGTTATAGATTCCGATGCTTCACTTCAGGTTTACTGTATCCCTCTGACCTTCTTATTGACGATGAGACATAGAAATTGCATCGGAATTAAATAGAAAAGGCACAATGCCGAATTTGGTAAAAGTAGTCTGACTCTTCTTACTCTCTATATTTTGAACCATTCCTGTGACACTAGTTATAGATTCTGATGCCTCACTTCAGGTTTACTGTATCCCTCTGTCCCTCTTATTGACGATGAAGCACAGAAATTGCATCGGAATTAAATACAAAAGGCAAAATGTCGACTTAAGTACAAGAAGACTGACTCTTCATACTGTCTACGTTTTGAACCACCCCGGGGACACTAGTTATAGATTCCGATGCTTCACTTCATGTTTACTGTATCCCTCTGACCTTCTTATTGACGATAAAACACAGAAATTGCATCGGAATTAAATAGAAAAGGCACAATGCTGAATTAAGTACAAGAAGACTGACTCTTCTTACTGACTATGTTTGAACCATTCCTGTGACACTTGTTGTAGATTCCGATGCTTCACTTTAGGTTTACTGTATCACTTGGACCTACTTAATGACGATGAAACACAGAAATTTCATCAGAATTAAATACAAAAGGCAAAATGCCGACTCAAATACAAGATGACTGGCTCTTCTTACTCACTATGCTTTGAACCTTTCCTGTGAGACCGGTATTAGATTCCGATGCTTCACTTTAGGTTTACTGTATCCCTTGGACCTTCTTATTGACGTCGAAACACAGAAATTTCATCGGAATTAAACAGAAAAGGCACAATTCCGACATAAGTACATGAAGACTGACTCTTCTTACTGACTATGCTTTGAACATTTCCTGTGAGACCAGTTTCAGATTCCGATGCTTCACTATATGTTTTCTGTATATCTTGGACCTTCTTATTGACGATGAAACACAGAAATTGCATCGGAATTAAATACAAAAGGCACCATGCCGACTTAAGTACAAGAAGACTGACTCTTCTTACTGACTATGTTTTGAACCATTCCTGTGACACTAGTTATAGATTCCGATGCCTCACTTCAGGTTTACTGTATCCCTTGGACCTTCGTATTGATGATGAATCACAGAAATTGCATCGGAATTAAATACAAAAGGCACAATGCCGACTTAAGTACAAGAAGACTGACTCTTCCTACTTTCTATGTTTTGAACCATTCCTGTGACACTAGTTATAGAGTACGATGTCTCACTTCAGGTTTACTGTATCCCTCTGACCTTCTTCTTGATGATGAAACCCAGAAATTGCATCGGAATTAAATTAGAAAAGGCACAATGCCGACTTAAGTACAAGAAGACTGACCCTTCTTACTGTCTATGATTTGAACCATTCCTGTGACACTAGTTATAGATTCCGATGCTTCACTTTAGGTTTACTGTATCACTTTGACCTTCTTATTGACGATGAAACACAGAAATTGCATCGGAATTAAATAGAAAAGGCACATTGCCGACTTAAGTACAAGAAGACTGACTCTTCTTACTTACTATGTTTTGAACATTTCCTGTGAGACCAGTTTTAGATTCCGATGCTCACTGTATGGTTACTGTATCCCTTGGACCTTCTTATTGACGATGAAACACAGAAATTGCATCGGAATTAAATACAAAAGGCACAATGCCGACTCAAATACAAGACGTCTGCCTCTTCTTACTCACTATGCTTTGAACCTCTCCTGTGAGACCGGTTTTAGATTCCGATGCTTCACTTCAGGTTTACTGTATCCCTTGGACCTTCTTATTGATGACATACACTGAAATTGCATCGGAATTAAATACAAAAGGCACAATGCCGACTCAAATACAAGATGACTGGCTCTTCTTGCTCACTATGCTTTGAACCTTCCCTGTGAGACCGGCATTAGATTCCGATGCTTCACTTCAGGTTTACTGTATCCCTTGGACTTTCTTATTGACGACGAAACACAGAAATTTCATCGGAATTAAATAGAAATGGCACAATGTCGACATAAGTACAAGAAGAATGTCTCTTCTTACTGACTATGCTTTGAACATTTCCTGTGGGACCAGTTTTAGATTCCGATGCTTCACTATATGTTTTCTGTATATCTTGGACCTTCTTATTGACGATGAAACACAGAAATTGCATCGGAATTAAATACAAAATGCACCATGCCCACTTAAGTACAAGAAGACTGACTCTTCTTACTGGCTATGTTTTGAACCATTCCTGTGACACTAGTTATAGATTCCGATGCCTCACTTCAGGTTTACTGTATCCCTTGGACCTTCGTATTGATGATGAATCACAGAAATTGCATCGGAATTAAATACAAAAGGCACAATGCCGACTTAAGTACAAGAAGACTGACTCTTCCTACTTTCTATGTTTTGAACCATTCCTGTGACACTAGTTATAGATTACGATGTCTCACTTCAGGTTTACTGTATCCCTCTGACCTTCTTCTTGATGATGAAACCCAGAAATAGCATCGGAATTAAATTAGAAAAGGCACAATGCCGACTTAAGTACAAGAAGACTGACCCTTCTTACTGTCTATGATCTGAACCATTCCTGTGACACTAGTTATAGATTCCGATGCTTCACTATATGTTTACTGTATATCTTGGACCTTCTTATTGACGATGAAACACAGAAATTGCATCGGAATTAAATACAAAAGGCACAATGCCGACTCAAATACAAGACGTCTGCCTCTTCTTACTCACTATGCTTTGAACCTCTCCTGTGAGACCGGTTTTAGATTCCGATGCTTCACTTCAGGTTTACTGTATCCCTTGGACCTTCTTATTGATGACATACACTGATATTGCATCGGAATTAAATACAAAAGGCACAATGCCGACTGAAATACAAGATGACTGGCTCTTCTTGCTCACTATGCTTTGAACCTTCCCTGTGAGACCGGCATTAGATTCCGATGCTTCACTTCAGGTTTACTGTATACCTCTGACCTTTTTATTGACGATGAAACACAGACATTGAATCGGAATTAAATAGAAAATGCACAATGCTGACTTAAGTACAAGAAGACTGACTCTCCTTACTGTCTACGTTTTGAACCATTCCTGTGACACTAGTTATAGATTCCGATGCCTCACTTCAGGTTTACTGTATCCCTTGGACCTTCTTATTGAAGATGAAACACAGATGTTGCATCGGAATTAAATACAAAAGGCACAATGCCGACTTAAGTACAAGAAGACTGACTCTTCCCACTGTCTATGCTTTGAACCATTCCTGTGACACTAGTTATAGATTCAGATGCCTCACTTCAGGTTCACTGTATCCCTCTGACCCTCCTATTGACGATGAAACACAGAAATTGCATCGGATTTAAATACAAAAATTACAATGCCGACTTAACTACAAGAAGACTGACTCTTCTTACTGTGTACGTTTGGAACCATCCCTGTGACACAAGTTATAGATTCCGATGATTCACTTCAAGCTTTCTGTATCCCTCTGACCTTCTTATTGATGATAAAACACAGAAATTGCATCGGAATTAAATAGAAAAGGCTCAATGCTGACTTAAGTACAAGAAGACTGACTCTTCTTACTGACTATGTTTTGAACCATTCCTGTGACACTAGTTATAGATTCCGATGCTTCACTTTAGGTTTACTGTATCACATGGACCTTCTTATTGACGATGAAACACAGAAATTCCATCGGAATTAAATACAAAAGGGACAATGCCGACTCAAATACAAGATGACTGGCTCTTCTTACTCACTATGCTTTGAACCTTTCCTGTGAGACCGGTATTAGATTCCGATGCTTCACTTCAGGTTAACTGTATCCCTTGGACCCTCTTATTGACGACGAAACACAGAAATTTCATCGGAATTAAATACAAAAGGCACCATGCCGACTTAAGTACAAGAAGACTGACTCTTCTTACTGACTATGTTTTGAACCATTCCTGTGACACTAGTTATAGATTCCGATGCCTCACTTCAGGTTTACTGTATCCCTTGGACCTTCGTATTGATGATGAAACACAGAAATTGCATCGGAATTAAATACAAAAGGCACAATGCCGACTTAAGTACAAGAAGACTGACTCTTCCTACTGTCTATGTTTTGAACCATTCCTGTGACACTAGTTATAGATTACGATGTCTCACTTCAGGTTTACTGTATCCCTCTGACCTTCTTCTTGATGATGAAACCCAGAAATTGCATCGGAATTAAATTAGAAAAGGCACAATGCCGACTTAAGTACAAGAAGACTGACCCTTCTTACTGTCTATGATTTGAACCATTCCTGTGACACTAGTTATAGATTCCGATGCTTCACTTTAGTTTTACTGTATCACTTTGACCTTCTTATTGACGATGAAACACAGAAATTGCATCGGAATTAAATAGAAAAGGCACATTGCCGACTTAAGTACAAGAAGACTGACTCTTCTTACTTACTATATTTTGAACATTTCCTGTGAGACCAGTTTTAGATTCCGATGCTCACTGTATGGTTACTGTATCCCTTGGACCTTCTTATTGACGATGAAACACAGAAATTGCATCGGAATTAAATACAAAAGGCACAATGCCGACTCAAATACAAGACGTCTACCTCTTCTTACTCACTATGCTTTGAACGTCTCCTGTGAGACCGGTTTTAGATTCCGATGCTTCACTTCAGGTTTACTGTATCCCTTGGACCTTCTTATTGATGACATACACTGAAATTGCATCGGAATTAAATACAAAAGGCACAATGCCGACTGAAATACAAGATGACTGGCTCTTCTTGCTCACTATGCTTTGAACCTTCCCTGTGAGACCGGTATTAGATTCCGATGCTTCACTTCAGGTTTACTGTATCCCTTGGACCTTCTTATTGACGACGAAACACAGAAATTTCATCGGAATTAAATGGAAATGGCACAATGTCGACGTAAGTACAAGATGAATGACTCTTCTTACTGACTAGCTTTGAACATTACCTGTGAGACCAGTTTTAGATTCCGATGCTTCACTATATGTTTACTGTATATCTCGGACCTTCTTATTGACGATGAAACACAGAAATTGCATCGGAATTAAATACAAGAGGCATTATGCCGACTTAAGTACAAGAAGACTGACCCTTCTTACTGACTATGTTTTGAACCATTCCTGTGCACTAGTTATAGATTCTGATGCTTCACTTCAATTTTACTGTATCCCTCTGACCTTCTTATTGACGATGAAACAAAGAAATTGCATCGGAATTAAATACAAAAGGCACAATGCCGACTTAAGTACAAGAAGACTGTCTCTCCCTACTGTCTATGTTTTGAACCATTCCTGTGATACTAGTTATAGATTCCGGTGCCCCACTTCAGGTTTACTGTATCCCTCTGACCTTCTTATTGACAATGAAACACAGAAATTGCATCGGAATTAAATAGAAAATGCACAATGCTGAATTAAGTACAAGAAGACTGACTCTCCTTACTGTCTACGTTTTGAACCATTCCTGTGACACTAGTTATAGAATCCGATGCCTCACTTCAGGTTTACTGTATCCCTTGGACCTTCTTATTGAAGATGAAACACAGAAGTTGCATCGGAATTAAACAGAAAAGGCACAATGCCGACTTAAGTACAAGAAAACTCACTCTTCTTACTGTCTATGGTTTGAACCATCCCTGTGACACTAGTTATAGATTCCGATGCCTCACTTCAGGTTTACTGTATCCCTCGGACCATCGTATTGACGATGAAAGACAGAAGTTGCATCCTAATTAAATACAAAAGGCACAATGCCGATTTAAGTACAAGAAGACTGACTCTTCCTACTGTCTATGTTTCGAACCATTCCTGTGACACTAGTTATAGATTCCGATGCTTCACTTCATGTTTACTGAATCCCTCTGACCTTCTTATTGACGATGAAACATAGAAATTGCATCGGAATTAAATAGAAAAGGCACAATGCCGAATTAAGTACAAGTAGACTGACTCTTCTTACTCTCTATGTTTTGAACCATTCCTGTGGCACTAGTTATAGATTCTGATGCCTCACTTCAGGTTTACTGTATCCCTCTGACCCTCTTATTGACGATGTAACACAGTAATTGCATCGGAATTAAATACAAAAGGCACAATGCCGACTCAAGTACAAGAAGACTGACTCTTCTTACTGTCTATGATTTGAACCATTCCTGTGACACTAGTTATAGATTCCGATGCTTAAATTTAGGTGTACTGTATCCCTTGGACCTTCGTATTGACGATGAAACACAGATATTGCATCGGGATTAAATACAAAAGGCACAATGCCGACTTAAGTACAAGTACACTGACTCTTCTTACTGTCTTTGTTTTGAACCATTCCTGTGACACACGTTATAGAATCTGATGCCTCACTTCAGTTTAACTGTATCCCTCTGACGTTCTTATTGACGATAAAACACAGAAATTGCATCGGAATTAAATACAAATGGCACAATGCCGACTTAAGTACAAGAAGACTGTCTCTTCCTACTGTCCGTGTTTTGAACCATTCCTGTGACACTAGTTATAGATTCCGATGCCTCACTTCAGGTTTACTGTATCCCTTGGACCTTCTTATTGACGATGAAAGACAGAAATTGCATCGGAATTAAACAGAAAAGGCACAATGCCGACTTAAGTACAAGAAAACTCACTCTTCTTACTGTCTGTGGTTTGAACTATTCCTGTGACACTAGTTATAGATTCCGATGCCTCAATTCAGGTTTACTGTATCCCTCGGACCTTCTTATTGACGATGAAAGACAGAAGTTGCATCCTAATTAAATACAAAAGGCACAATGCCGATTTAAGTACAAGAAGACTGACTCTTCCTACTGTCTATGTTTCGAACCATTCCTGTGACACTAGTTATAGATTCCGATGCTTCACTTCAGGTTTACTGTATCCCTCTGACATTCTTATTGACGATGAGACATAGAAATTGTATCGGAATTAAATAGAAAAGGCACAATGCCGAATTAGGTACAAGTAGTCTGACTCTTCTTACTGTCTATGTTTTGAACCATTCCTGTGACACTAGTTATAGATTCTGATGCCTCACTTCAGGTTTACTGTATCGCTCTGACACTCTAATTGACGATGAAACACAGACATTGCATCGGAATGAAATACAAAAATCACAATGCCGACTTAAGTACAAGAAGACTGACTCTTTCTACCGTCTACGTTTTGAACCATCCCTGTGACACTAGTTATAGACACCGATGCTTCACTTCAAGTTTACTGTATCCCTCTGACCTTCTTATTGACGACAAAAAAAAAAGAAATTGCATCGGAATTGAATAGAAATTTCACAATGCTGACTTAAGTACAAGAAGACTGACTCTTCTTACTGACTATGTTTTGAACCATTCCTGTGACACTAGTAATAGATTCCGATGCTTCACTTTAGGTTTACTGTATCACTTGGACCTTCTTATAGACGATGAAACACAGAAATGGCATCGGAATTAAATACAAAAGGCACAATGCCGACTTAAGTACAAGAGGACAGATTCTCCTTACTGTCAATGTTTTAATTATTCCTGTGACACTAGTTATAGATTCCGATGCTTCACTTCAGGTTTTCTGTATTCCTCTGTTCTTCTTATTGACGATGAAACTTAGAAATTGAATCGGAATTAAATACAAAAGGCACAATGCCGACTTAAGTACAAGAGGACAGATTCTCCTTACTGACTATGTTTTGAACCATTCCTGGGACACTAGTTGTAGATTGCGATGCTTCACTTCAGGCTTACTGTATCAATTGGACCTTATCATTGACGATGAAACACAGAAATTGCATCGGAATTAAACACAAAACACACAATGCCCACTTAAGAACAAGAAGACTGACCCTTCCTACTGTCTATTTTTTGAACCATTCCTGTGACACTTGTTATTGATTCCGATGCTTCACTTCATGTTTACTGTATCCCTCTGACCTTCTTCTTGATGATGAAACACAGAAATTGCATCGGAATTAAATCGAAAAGGCACAATGCCGACTTAAGTACAAGAAGACTGAGTCTTCCTACTGTCTATGATTTGAACCATTCCTGTGTCACTAGTTATAGATTTCGATTCTTCACTTCAGGTGTGCTGTATCCCTGGGACCTTCTTATTGATGATGAAACACAGAAATTGCATCGGTATTAAATACAAAAGGCACAATGCCGACTTAAGTACAAGTAGACTGACTCTTCTTACTGTCTATGATTTGAACTATTCCTGTGGCGCTAGTTATAGATTCTGATGCCTCACTTCAGGTTTATTGTATCCCTCTGACCCTCTCATTGACGATGAAACACAGAAATTACATCCGAATTAAATACAAAAGGCACAATGCCGACTTAAGTACAAGAATACTGACTCTTCCTACTGTCTACGTTTTGAACCATCCCTGTGACACTAGTTATAGATTCCGATGCTTCACTTCAGGTTTACTGTATCCCTCTGACCTTCTTATTGACGATAAAACACAGAAATTGCATCGGAATTATATAGAAAAGGCACAATGCTGACATAAGTACCAGAAGACTGACTCTTCTTATTGACTATGTTTTGAACCATTCCTGTGACACTAGTTATAGATTCCGATGCTTCACTTTAGGTTTACTGTATCACTTGGATCTTCTTATTGACGATGAAACACAGAAATTGCATCGGAATTAAATACGTAAGGTACAATGCCGACTTAAGTACAAGAGGACTGACTCTTTTTACTGTCAATGTTTTTAACCATTCCTGTGACACTAGTTATAGATTCCGATGCTCCACTTCAGTTTTACTGTATCCCTCTGACCCACTTATTGACGATGAAACTTAGAAATTGTATCGGAATTAAATACAAAAGGCACAATGCCGACTCAAATACAAGATGACTGGCTCTTCTTACTCTCTATGCTATTTACCTCTCAAGTGAGACCGGTATTAGATTCCGATGCTTCACTTCAGGTTTACTGTATCCCTTGGACCTTCTTATTGACGACGAAACACAGAAATTGCATCGGAATTAAATAGAAAAGGCACAATGCCGACTTAAGTACAAGAGGACTGACTCTTATTACTGCATATGTTTTGAACATTTCTTGTGAGACCAGTTTTAGATTCCGATGCTTCACAATATGTTTACTGTATCCCTTGGACCTTCTTATTGACGATGAAACACAGAAATTGCATCGGAATTAAATACAAAAGGCACAATGCCGACTTATGTACAAGAAGACTTACTCTTCCTACTCTCTATGGTTTGAACCATTCCTGTGACACTACTTATAGTTTCCGATGCCTCACTTCAGGTTTACTGTATCCTTGGGACATTTTTATTGACGATGTAACACAGAAATTGCATCGGAATTAAATTCAAAATGCACAATGCCGACTTAAGTACAAGAAGACTGACTCCTCCTACTGTCTATTCTTTGAAACATTCCTGTGACACTTGTTATAGATTCCGATGCTTCACTTCAGGTTTACTGTATCCCTCTGACCTTCTTATTGACGATGAAACACAGAAATTGCATCGAAGTTAAATACAAAAGGCACAATGCCGACTCAAGTACAAGAAAACTGACTCATCCTACTGTCTATGGTTTTGAACCATTCCTGTGACACTAGTTATACATTCAGATGCTTCACTTCAGGTTTACTGTATCCCTCTGACCTTCTTCTGGATGATGAAACACGGAAGTTGCATCGGAATTAAATAGGAAAGGTACAATGCCGACTTAAGTACAAGAAGACTGACTTTTCTTATTGTCTATGTTTTGAACCATTCCTGGGACACTAGTTATAGATTCCGATGCTTCACTTCAGGGTTACTGTATTCCATGGACCTTCTTATTGACGACGAAACACAGAATTTGCATCGGAATTAAATAGAAAAGGCACAATGCCGACTTAAGTACAAGAATACTGACTCTTCCTACTGTCTCTGATTTGAACCATTCCTGTGACACAAGCCATAGATTCCGATGCTTCACTTCAGGTTTACTGTAGCCCTCTGACCTTCTTATTGACGACGAAACACAGAAATTGCATCGGAATTAAATACAAAAGGCACAATGCCGACTTATGTACAAGAAGACTGTCTCTTCTTTCTGACTATGCTGTGAACATTTCCTGTGAGACCAGTTTTAGATTCCGATGCATCACTATATGTTTATTTTATCCCTTGGACCTTCTAATTGACGATGGAACACAGATATTGCATCGGAATTAAATACAAAAGGCACAATGCCGACTTAAGTACAAGAAGACTGACTCTTCCTACTGTCTATGTTTAGAACCATTCCTGTGACACTAGTTACAGATTCCGATGCTTCACTTCAGGTTTACTGTATCCCTCTGACCTTCTTACTTACGATGAAACACAAGAATTGCATCGGAATTAAATACAAAAGGCACAATGCCGACTTAAGTACAAGAAGACTGACTCTTCTTACAGTCTATGTTTTGTACCATTCCGGTGACACTAGTTATAGTTTCCGATGCTTCACTTTAGGTTTACTGTATCACTTGGACCTTGTTATTGAAGATGAAACACAGAAATTGCATCGGAATTATATACAAAAGGCACAATGCCGACTCAAGTACAAGAAATCCGACTCTTCCTACTGTCTATGTTTTAAACCATTCCTGTGACACTAGTTATACATTCCGATGCTTCACTTCAGGTTTGCTGTATCTCTCTGACCTTCTAATAGACGATGAAACACAGAAATTGCATCGGTATTAAATACAAATGGCACAGTGCCGACTTAAGTATAAGGAGACTGACTCTTCCTAATCTCTATGTTTTGAACCATTCCCGTGACACTAGTTATAGATTCCGATGCTTCACTTCAGGTTTACTGTATCCCTCTGACCTTCTTATTGACGATGAAACACAGAGATTGCATCGGAATTAAATACAAAAGGCACAATGCCGACATACGTACAAGAAGACCGACTCATCCTTCTATCTATGTTTTGAACCATTCCTGTGACACTAGTTATAGATTCCGATGCCTCACTTCAGGTATACGGTATCCCTTGGACCTTCTCATTGACGACGAAACACAGATACTGCATCGGAATTAAATAGAAAAGGCACAATGCCGACTTAGGTACAAGAAGACTGACTCTTCCAACTGTCTATGTTTTGAACCATTCCTGTGACACTAATTATAGATTCCGATGCTTCACTTCAGGTTTACTGTATCCCTCTGACCTTCTTATTGTAGATGAAACACAGAAATTGCAACGGAATTAAATACAAAAGCACATTGCCGACTTAAGTACACGTAGACTGACTCTTCTTACTGTCTATGTTCTGAACCATTCCTGTGACACTAGTTATAGATTCCGATGCTTCACTTCAGGTTTACTGTATCCCTTGGACCTTCTTATTGACGTTGAAACACAGAAATTGCATCGGAATTAAATACAAAAGGCACCATGCCGACTTAAGTACAAGATGACTGACTCTTCTTACTGACTATGGTTTGAACCATTCCTGTGACACTAGTTACAGATTCCGATGCTTCACTTCAGGTTTACTGTATCCCTCTGACCTTCTTATTTACGATGAAACGCAGAAATTGCATTGGAATTAAATACAAAAGGCACAATGCCGACTTAAGTACAAGAAGACTGACTCTTCTTACTGTCCATGTTTTGAACCATTCCGGTGACACTTGTTATAGTTTCCGATGCTTCACTTTAGGTTTACTGTATCACTTGGACCTTCTTACTGACGATGAAACACAGAAATTGGATCAGAATTAAATACAAAAGGCACAATGCCGACTCAAGTACAAGAAATCTGACTCTTCCTACTGTCTATGATTTGAACCATTCCTGTGACACTAGTTATACATTCCGATGCTTCACTTCAGGTTTACTGTGTCCCTCTGACCTTCTTATTGTCGATGAAACACAGAAATTGCATCGGATTTAAATACAAAAGGCGCAATGCCGACTTAAGTACAAGAGGACTGACTCTTCTTACTGACTATGTTTTGAACCATTCCTGTGACACCAGCTATAGATTCCGATGCTTCACTTCAGGTTTACTGTAGCCCTCTGACCATCTTATTGACGATGAAACACAGACATTGCATCGGAATTACATACAAAAGGCACAATGCCGACTCAAATACAAGATGACTGGCTCTTCTTACTCTCTATGCTATGAACCTTTCCTGTGAGACCGGTATTAGATTCCGATGCTTCACTTCAGGTTTACTGTATCCCTTGGACCTTCTTATTGACGACGAAACACAGAAATTGCATCGGAATTAAATACAAAAGGCAAAACGCCGACTCAAGTACAATAAGACTGACTCTTCCAACTTTCTATGCTTTGAACCATTCCTGTGACATTAGTTATAGATTCCGATGCTTGACTTCAGGTTTACTGTATCCCTTGGACCTTCTTATTGACGTTGAAACACAGAAATTGCATCGGAATTAAATACAAAAGGCACCATGCCGACTTAAGTACAAGATGACTGACTCTTCTTACTGACTATAATTTGAACCATTCCTGTGACACTAGTTATAGATTCCGATGCCTCACTTCAGGTTTACTGTATCCCTCTGACCTTCTTTTGATGATGAAACACAGAAATTGCATCGGAATTAAATACAAAAGGCACTATGCCGACTTCAGTACTAGAAGACTTACTCTTCCTACTGTCTATGTAGTGAAACATTCCTGTGACACTACTTATAGATTCCGATTCCTCACGTTAGGTCTACTGTATCCCTTGGACCATCTTATTGACGATGAAACACAGAAATTGCATCGGAATTAAATACAAAAAGCACAATGCCGACTTAAGTACAAGAAGACTGACCCTTCCTACCGTCTATTATTTGAACCATTCCTATGACACTTGTTATAGATTCCGATGCTTCACTTCAAGTTTACTGTATCCCTCTGACCTTCTGATTGACGATGAAACACAGAAATTGCATCGGAATTAAATACAAAAGGCACAATGCCGACTCAAGTACAAGAAAACTGACTCTTCCTACTCTCTATGTTCTGAACCACTCCTGTGACACTAGTTATACATTCCGATGCTTCACTTCAGGTTTACTGTATCTCTCTGACCTTCATCTTGATGATGAAACACAGAAATTGCATCGGAATTAAATAGAAAAGGCACAATGCCGACTTAAGTACAGGAAGACTGACTTTTCTTACTGTCTCTTTTTTGAACAATTCCTCTGACACTAGTTATAGACTCCGATGCTTCACTTCAGGTTTACTGTATCCCTTGGACCTTCTTATTGACGACGAATCAAAGAATTTGCATCGGAATTAAATAGAAAGGGCACAATGCCGACTTAAGTACAAGAAGACTGACTCTTCCAACTGTCTATGATTTGAACCATTCCTGTGACACTAGTTATCGATTCCGATGCTTCACTTCAGGTTTACTGCATCCCTTGGACCTTTTTATTGTCGACGAAAGACAGAAATTGATTCGGAATAAAATAGGAAAGGCACAATTCCGACTTAAGTACAAGAAGACTGACTCTTCCTTTTGTCTATGCTTTGAACGATTCCTGTAACTTTAGTTATAGATTCCGATGCTTCACTTCAGGTTTACTGTATCCCTCTGACCTTCTTATTGACGATGAAACACAGAAATTGAATCGGAATTAAATAGAAAATTCACAATGCCGACTTACGTACAAGGAGACTGACTCTTCTTACTGTCTATGTTTTGAACCATTACTGTGACACTAGTTATAGATTCCGATGCTTCACTTCAGGTTTACTGTATCCCTTGGATCTTCTTACTGACAACGAAACACAGAATTTGCATCGGAATTAAATAGAAAAGGCACATTTCCGACTTAAGTACAAGAAAACTGACTCTTCCTACTGTCTCTGTTTTGAACCATTTCTGTGACACTAGTTATAGATTCCGATGCTTCACTTCAGGTTTACTGTAACTCTCTGACCTTCTAATTGACGATGAAACACAGAAATTGCATCGGAATTAAATACAAAAGGCGCAATGCCGACTTAAGTACAAGAAGACTGCCTCTTCTTTCTGACTATGTTGTGAACATTTCCTATGAGACCAGTTTTAGATTCCGATGCTTCACTATATCTTTATTGTATCCCTTGGACCTTCTTATTGACGATGAAACACAGAAATTGCGTCGGAATTAAATTCAAAAGGCACAACGCCGACTTTAGTACAGGTAGACTGACTCTTCTTACTGTCTATGTTTAAAACCATTCCTGTGACACTAGTTATAGATTCCGATGCTTTACTTCAGGTTTACTGTATCCCTCTGACATTCTTATTTACGATGAAACACAGAAATTGCATCGGAATTATATAGAAAAGGCACAATGCCGACTTAAGTACAGAAAGACTGACTCTTCTTACTGTTTATTTTTTGAACCATTCCGGTGGCACTAGTTATAGTTTCCGATGCTTCACTTCAGGTTTACTGTATCACTTGGACCTTTTTATTGACGATGAATCACAGAAATTGCATCGGAATTAAATACAAAAGACACAATGCCGATTCATGTACAAGAAGACTGACTCTTCCTGCTGTCTATGTTTTGAACCATTCTTGTGACATTCCGATGCTTCACTTCAGGTTTACTGTATCCCTCTGACCTTCTTATTGACGATGAAACACAGATATTGCATCGGAATGAAATACAAAAGGCACAATGCCGGCTTAAGTACAAGAAGACTGTCTCTTCTTTCTGACTATGTTGTGTGCATTTCCTGTGAGACCAGTTTTAGATTCTGATGCTTTACTATATGTTTATTGTATCTCTTTGACCTTCTTATTGACGATGAAACACAGAAATTGCATCGCAATTAAATACAAAAGGCACAATGCCGACTTAAGTACAGGAAGACTGACTCTACTTACTGTCTATGTTTAGAACAATTCCTGTGACACTACTTATAGGTTGCGATGCTTCAATTTAGGTTTACTGTATCCCTCTGACCTTCTAATTGACGACGAAACACAGAAATTGCATCGGAATTAAATACAAAAGGCACAATGCCGAATTAAGTACAAGAAGACTGACACTACTTACTGTCTACGTTTTGGACCATTCCGGTGACACTAGTTATAGTTTCCGGTGCTTCACTTCAGGTTTACTGTATCACTTGGACCTTCGTATTGACGATGAAAAACAGAAATTGCATCCGAATCAAATACAAAAGGCGCAATGCCGACTTAAGTACAAGAAGACCGACTCTTCTTACTGTCTATGCTTTGAACCATTCCGGTGACACTAGTTATAGTTTCAGATGCTTCACTTCAGGTTTACTGTATCGCTTGGACCTTCTTATTGACGATGAAACACAGAAATTGCATCGGAATTAAATACAAAAGGCACAATGCCGATATAAGTACAAGAAGACTGACTCATCCTACTGTCTATGTTTGAACCATTCATGTGACACTAGTTATAGATTCCGTTGCTTCACTTCAGGTTTACTGTATCCCTCTGACCTTCTTATTGGTGATGACACACAGAAATTGCATCGGAATTAAATACAAAATGCACAATGCCGACTTAAGTACAAGTAGACTGACTCTTCCTACTGACTATGTTGTGAACAGTTCCTGTGAGACCAGTTTTAGATTCCGATGCTTCACTATATGTTTACTGTATCCCTTGGAACTTCTTATTGACGATGAAACACAGAAATTACATCGGAATTAAATACAAAAGGCACAGTGCCGACTTAAGTATAGGAAGCCTGACTCTTCCTAATCTCTATGTTTTCAACCATTCCCGTGAAACTACTTATAGATTCCGATGCTTCACTTCAGGTTTACTGTATCCCTCTGACCTTCTTATTGTCGATGAAACACAGAAATTGCATCGGATTTAAATACAAAAGGCGCAATGCCGACTTAAGTACAAGAGGACTGACTCTTCTTACTGACTATGTTTTGAACCATTCCTGTGACACCACCTATAGATTCCGATGCTTCACTTCAGGTTTACTGTAGCCCTCTGACCTTCTTATTGACGATGAAACACAGACATTGCATCGGAATTACATACAAAAGGCACAATGCCGAGTCAAATACAAGATGACTGGCTCTTCTTACTCTCTATGCTATGAACCTTTCCTGTGAGACCGGTATTAGATTCCGATGCTTCACTTCAGGTTTACTGTATCACTTGGACCTTCTTATTGACGACAAAACACAGAAATTGCATCGGAATTAAATACAAAAGGCACAACGCCGACTCAAGTACAATAAGACTGACTCTTCCAACTTTCTATGCTTTGAACCATTTCTGTGACATTAGTTATAGATTCCGATGCTTCACTTCAGGTTTACTGTATCCCTCTGACCTTCTTATTGACGATGAAACACAGAAATTGCATCGGAATTAAATACAAAAAGCACAATGCCGACTTACGTACAAGAAGACTGACTCATCCTTCTGTCTAAGTTTTGAACCATTCCTGTGACACTAGTTATAGATTCCGATGCTTCACTTCAGGTTTACTGTATCCCTTGGAACTTCTTATTGTCGTTGAAACACAGAAATTGCATCGGAATTAAATACAAAAGGCACCATGCCGACTTAAGTACAAGATGACTGACTCTTCTTACTGACTATGTTTTGAACCATTCCTGTGACACTAGTTATACATTCCGATGCCTCACTTCAGGTTTACTGTATCCCTCTGACCTTCTTATTGATGATGAAACACAGAGATTGCATCGGAATTAAATACAAAAGGCACAATGCCGACTTAAGTACTAGAAGACTTACTCTTCCTACTGTCTATGTTTTGAAACATTCCTGTGACACTACTTATAGATTCCGATGCCTCACGTTAGGTTTACTGTATTCCTTGGACCATCTTATTGACGATGAAACACAGAATTTGCATCGGAATTAAATACAAAAGGCACAACGCCGACTCAAGTACAATAAGACTGACTCTTCCAACTTTCTATGCTTTGAACCATTTCTGTGACATTAGTTATAGATTCCGATGCTTCACTTCAGGTTTACTGTATCCCTCTGACCTTCTTATTGACGATGAAACACAGAAATTGCATCGGAATTAAATACAAAAGGCACAATGCCGACTCAAGTACAAGAAAACTGACTCTTCCTACTCTCTATGTTCTGAACCACTCCTGTGACACTAGTTATCGATTCCGATGCTTCACTTCAAGTTTACTGCATCCCTTGGACCATTTTATTGTCGACGAAAGACAGAAATTGCTTCGGAATAAAATAGGAAAGGCACAATTCCGACTTAAGTACAAGAAGACTGACTCTTCCTTTTGTCTATGCTTTGAACGATTCCTGTAACTTTAGTTATAGATTCCGATGCTTCACTTCAGGTTTACTGTATCCCTCTGACCCTCTTATTGACGATGAAACACAGAAATTGCATCGGAATTAAATAGAAAATTCACAATGCCGACTTAAGTACAAGGAGACTGACTCTTCTTACTGTCTATGTTTTGAACCATTACTGTGACACTAGTTATAGATTCCGATGCTTTACTTCAGGTTTACTGTATCCCTCTGACATTCTTATTTACGATGAAACACAGAAATTGCATCGGAATTATATAGAAAAGGCACAATGCCGACTTAAGTACAGAAAGACTGACTCTTCTTACTGTTTATTTTTTGAACCATTCCGGTGGCACTAGTTATAGTTTCCGATGCTTCACTTCAGGTTTACTGTATCACTTGGACCTTTTTATTGACGATGAATCACAGAAATTGCATCGGAATTAAATACAAAAGACACAATGCCGATTCATGTACAAGAAGACTGACTCTTCCTGCTGTCTATGTTTTGAACCATTCTTGTGACATTCCGATGCTTCACTTCAGGTTTACTGTATCCCTCTGACCTTCTTATTGACGATGAAACACAGATATTGCATCGGAATGAAATACAAAAGGCACAATGCCGGCTTAAGTACAAGAAGACTGTCTCTTCTTTCTGACTATGTTGTGTGCATTTCCTGTGAGACCAGTTTTAGATTCTGATGCTTTACTATATGTTTATTGTATCTCTTTGACCTTCTTATTGACGATGAAACACAGAAATTGCATCGCAATTAAATACAAAAGGCACAATGCCGACTTAAGTACAAGAAGACTGACTCTACTTACTGTCTATGTTTAGAACAATTCCTGTGACACTACTTATAGGTTGCGATGCTTCAATTTAGGTTTACTGTATCCCTCTGACCTTCTAATTGACGACGAAACACAGAAATTGCATCGGAATTAAATACAAAAGGCACAATGCCGAATTAAGTACAAGAAGACTGACACTACTTACTGTCTACGTTTTGGACCATTCCGGTGACACTAGTTATAGTTTCCGGTGCTTCACTTCAGGTTTACTGTATCACTTGGACCTTCGTATTGACGATGAAAAACAGAAATTGCATCCGAATCAAATACAAAAGGCGCAATGCCGACTTAAGTACAAGAAGACCGACTCTTCTTACTGTCTATGCTTTGAACCATTCCGGTGACACTAGTTATAGTTTCAGATGCTTCACTTCAGGTTTACTGTATCGCTTGGACCTTCTTATTGACGATGAAACACAGAAATTGCATCGGAATTAAATACAAAAGGCACAATGCCGATATAAGTACAAGAAGACTGACTCATCCTACTGTCTATGTTTGAACCATTCATGTGACACTAGTTATAGATTCCGTTGCTTCACTTCAGGTTTACTGTATCCCTCTGACCTTCTTATTGGTGATGACACACAGAAATTGCCTCGGAATTAAATACAAAATGCACAATGCCGACTTAAGTACAAGTAGACTGACTCTTCCTACTGACAATGTTGTGAACAGTTCCTGTGAGACCAGTTTTAGATTCCGATGCTTCACTATATGTTTACTGTATCCCTTGGAACTTCTTATTGACGATGAAACACAGAAATTACATCGGAATTAAATACAAAAGGCACAGTGCCGACTTAAGTATAGGAAGCCTGACTCTTCCTAATCTCTATGTTTTGAACCATTCCCGTGATACTAGTTATAGATTCCGATGCTTCACTTCAGGTTTACTGTATCCCTCTGACCTTCTTATTGTCGATGAAACACAGAAATTGCATCGGATTTAAATACAAAAGGCGCAGTGCCGACTTAAGTACAAGAGGACTGACTCTTCTTACTGACTATGTTTTGAACCATTCCTGTGACACCAGCTATAGATTCCGATGCTTCACTTCAGGTTTACTGTAGCCCTCTGACCTTCTTATTGACGATGAAACACAGACATTGCATCGGAATTACATACAAAAGGCACAATGCCGAGTCAAATACAAGATGACTGGCTCTTCTTACTCTCTATGCTATGAACCTTTCCTGTGAGACCGGTATTAGATTCCGATGCTTCACTTCAGGTTTACTGTATCACTTGGACCTTCTTATTGACGACAAAACACAGAAATTGCATCGGAATTAAATACAAAAGGCACAACGCCGACTCAAGTACAATAAGACTGACTCTTCCAACTTTCTATGCTTTGAACCATTTCTGTGACATTAGTTATAGATTCCGATGCTTCACGTCAGGTTTACTGTATCCCTCTGACCTTCTTATTGACGATGAAACACAGAAATTGCATCGGAATTAAATACAAAAAGCACAATGCCGACTTACGTACAAGAAGACTGACTCATCCTTCTGTCTAAGTTTTGAACCATTCCTGTGACACTAGTTATAGATTCCGATGCTTCACTTCAGGTTTACTGTATCCCTTGGAACTTCTTATTGTCGTTGAAACACAGAAATTGCATCGGAATTAAATACAAAAGGCACCATGCCGACTTAAGTACAAGATGACTGACTCTTCTTACTGACTATGTTTTGAACCAATCCTGTGACACTAGTTATACATTCCGATGCCTCACTTCAGGTTTACTGTATCCCTCTGACCTTCTTATTGATGATGAAACACAGAGATTGCATCGGAATTAAATACAAAAGGCACAATGCCGACTTAAGTACTAGAAGACTTACTCTTCCTACTGTCTATGTTTTGAAACATTCCTGTGACACTACTTATAGATTCCGATGCCTCACGTTAGGTTTACTGTATTCCTTGGACCATCTTATTGACGATGAAACACAGAATTTGCATCGGAATTAAATACAAAAGGCACAACGCCGACTCAAGTACAATAAGACTGACTCTTCCAACTTTCTATGCTTTGAACCATTTCTGTGACATTAGTTATAGATTCCGATGCTTCACTTCAGGTTTACTGTATCCCTCTGACCTTCTTATTGACGATGAAACACAGAAATTGCATCGGAATTAAATACAAAAGGCACAATGCCGACTCAAGTACAAGAAAACTGACTCTTCCTACTCTCTATGTTCTGAACCACTCCTGTGACACTAGTTATCGATTCCGATGCTTCACTTCAAGTTTACTGCATCCCTTGGACCATTTTATTGTCGACGAAAGACAGAAATTGCTTCGGAATAAAATAGGAAAGGCACAATTCCGACTTAAGTACAAGAAGACTGACTCTTCCTTTTGTCTATGCTTTGAACGATTCCTGTAACTTTAGTTATAGATTCCGATGCTTCACTTCAGGTTTACTGTATCCCTCTGACCCTCTTATTGACGATGAAACACAGAAATTGCATCGGAATTAAATAGAAAATTCACAATGCCGACTTAAGTACAAGGAGACTGACTCTTCTTACTGTCTATGTTTTGAACCATTACTGTGACACTAGTTATAGATTCCGATGCTTCACTTCAGGTTTACTGTATCCCTTGGATCTTCTTACTGACAACGAAACACAGAATTTGCATCGGAATTAAATAGATAAGGCACATTGCCGACTTAAGTACAAGAGGACTGACTCTTCCTACTGTCTCTGTTTTGAACCATTTCTGTTACACTAGTTATAGATTCCGATGCTTCACTTCAGGTTTACTGTAACCCTCTGACCTTCTAATTGACGATGAAACACAGAAATTGCATCGGAATTAAATACAAAAGGCGCAATGCCGACTTAAGTACAAGAAGACTGTCTCTTCTTTCTGACTATGTTGTGAACATTTCCTGTGAGACCAGTTTTAGATTCCGATGCTTCACTATATCTTTATTGTATCCCTTGGACCTTCTTATTGACGATGAAACACAGAAATTGCGTCGGAATTAAATTCAAAAGGCACAACGCCGACTTTAGTACAGGTAGACTGACTCTTCTTACTGTCTATGTTTAAAACCATTCCTGTGACACTAGTTATAGAATCCGATGCTTCAATTCAGGTTTACTGTATCCCTCTGACATTCTTATTTACGATGAAACACAGAAATTGCATCGGAATTATATAGAAAAGGCACAATGCCGACTTAAGTTCAGAAAGACTGACTCTTCTTACTGTCTATTTTTTGAACCATTCCGGTGGCACTAGTTATAGTTTCCGATGCTTCACTTCAGGTTTACTGTATCACTTGGACCTTCTTATTGACGATGAAACACAGAAATTGCATCGGAATTAAATACAAAAGACACAATGCCGATTCATGTACAAGAAGACTGACTCTTCCTGCTGTCTATGTTTTGAACCATTCTTGTGACATTCCGATACTTCACTTCAGGTTTACTGTATCCCTCTGACCTTCTTATTGACGATGAAACACAGAAATTGCATCGGAATGAAATACAAAAGGCACAATGCCGGCTTAAATACAAGAAGACTGTCTCTTCTTTCTGACTATGTTGTGTGCATTTCCTGTGAGACCAGTTTTAGATTCTGATGCTATACTATATGTTTATTGTATCTCTTTGACCTTCTTATTGACGATGAAACACAGAAATTGCATCGCAATTAAATACAAAAGGCACAATGCCGACTTAAGTACAAGAAGACTGACTCTACTTACTGTCTATGTTTAGAACAATTCCTGTGACACTACTTACAGATTGCGATGCTTCACTTTAGGTTTACTGTATCCCTCTGACCTTCTAATTGACGACGAAACACAGAAATTGCATCGGAATTATATACAAAAGGCACAATGCCGAATTAAGTAGAAGAAGACTGACACTTCTTACTGTCTACGTTTTGGACCATTCTGGTGACACTAGTTATAGTTTCCGGTGCTTCACTTCAGGTTTACTGTATCACTTGGACCTTCGTATTGACGATGAAACACAGAAATTGCATCCGAATCAAATACAAAAGGCACAATGCCGACTTAAGTACAAGAAGACCGACTCTTCTTACTGTCTATGCTTTGAACCATTCCGGTGACACTAGTTATAGTTTCAGATGCTTCACTTCAGGTTTACTGTATCGCTTGGACCTTCTTATTGACGATGAAACACAGAAATTGCATCGGAATTAAATACAAAAGGCACAATGCCGATATAAGTACAAGAAGACTGACTCATCCTACTGTCTATGTTTGAACCATTCATGTGACACTAGTTATAGATTCCGTTGCTTCACTTCAGGTTTACTGTATCCCTCTGACCTTCTTATTGATGATGACACACAGATATTGCATCGGAATTAAATACAAAATGCACAATGCCGACTTAAGTACAAGTAGACTGACTCTTCCTACTGACTATGTTGTGAACAGTTCCTGTGAGACCAGTTTTAGATTCCGATGCTTCACTATATGTTTACTGTATCCCTTGGACCTTCTTATTGACGATGAAATACAGAAATTACATCGGAATTAAATACAAAAGGCACAGTGCCGACTTAAGTATAGGAAGCCTGACTCCTACTAATCTCTATGTTTTGAACCATTCCCGTGATACTAGTTATAGATTCCGATGCTTCACTTCAGGTTTACTGTATCCCTCTGACCTTCTTATTGTCGATGAAACACAGAAATTGCATCGGATTTAAATACAAAAGGCGCAATGCCGACTTAAGTACAAGAGGACTGACTCTTCTTACTGACTATGTTTTGAACCATTCCTGTGACACCAGCTATAGATTCCGATGCTTCACTTCAGGTTTACTGTAGCACTCTGACCTTCTTATTGACGATGAAACACAGACATTGCATCGGAATTACATACAAAAGGCACAATGCCGACTCAAATACAAGATGACTGGCTCTTCTTACTCTCTATGCTATGAACCTTTCCTGTGAGACCGGTATTAGATTCCGATGCTTCACTTCAGGTTTACTGTATCCCTCTGACCTTCTTATTGACGATGAAACACAGAAATTGCATCGGAATTAAATACAAAAAGCACAATGCCGACTTACGTACAAGAAGACTGACTCATCCTTCTGTCCAAGTTTTGAACCATTCCTGTGACACTAGTTATAGATTCCGATGCTTCACTTCAGGTTTACTGTATCCCTTGGACCTTCTTATTGACGTTGAAACACAGAAATTGCATCGGAATTAAATACAAAAGGCACCATGCCGACTTAAGTACAAGATGACTGACTCTTCTTACTGACTATATTTTGAACCATTCCTGTGACACTAGTTATACATTCCGATGCCTCACTTCAGGTTTACTGTATCCCTCTGACCTTCTTATTGATGATGAAACACAGAAATTGCATCGGAATTAAATACAAAAGGCACAATGCCGACTTAAGTACTAGAAGACTTACTCTTCCTACTGTCTATGTTTTGAAACATTCCTGTGACACTACTTATAGATTCCGATGCCTCACGTTAGGTTTACTGTATCCCTTGGACCATCTTATTGACGATGAAACACAGAATTTGCATCGGAATTAAATACAAAAAGCACAATGCCGACTTAAGTACAAGAAGACTGACTCTTCCTACCGTCTATTATTTGAACCATTCCTATGACACTTGTTATAGATTCCGATGCTTCACTTCATGTTTACTGTATCCCTCTGATCTTCTTATTGACGATGAAACACAGAAATTGCATCGGAATTAAATACAAAAGGGACAATGCCGACTCAAGTACAAGAAAACTGACTCTTCCTACTCTCTATGTTCTGAACCACTCCTGTGACACTAGTTATCGATTCCGATGCTTCACTTCAGGTTTACTGCATCCCTTGGACCATTTTATTGTCGACGAAAGACAGAAATTGCTTCGGAATAAAATAGGAAAGGCACAATTCCGACTTAAGTACAAGAAGACTGACTCTTCCTTTTGTCTATGCTTTGAACGATTCCTGTAACTTTAGTTATAGATTCCAATGCTTCACTTCAGGTTTACTGTATCCCTCTGACCCTCTTATTGACGATGAAACACAGAAATTGTATCGGAATTAAATAGAAAATTCACAATGCCGACTTAAGTACAAGGAGACTGACTCTTCTTACTGTCTATGTTTTGAACCATTACTGTGACACTAGTTATAGATTCCGATGCTTCACTTCAGGTTTACTGTATCCCTTGGATCTTCTTACTGACAACGAAACACAGAATTTGCATCGGAATTAAATAGAAAAGCACATTGCCGACTTAAGTACAAGAGGACTGACTCTTCCTACTGTCTCTGTTTTGAACCATTTCTGTTACACTAGTTATAGATTCCGATGCTTCACTTCAGGTTTACTGTAACCCTCTGACCTTCTCATTGACGATGAAACACAGAAATTGCATCGGAATTAAATACAAAAGGCGCAATGCCGACTTAAGTACAAGAAGACTGTCTCTTCTTTCTGACTATGTTGTGAACATTTCCTGTGAGACCAGTTTTAGATTCCGATGCTTCACTATATCTTTATTGTATCCCTTGGACCTTCTTATTGACGATGAAACACAGAAATTGCGTCGGAATTAAATTCAAAAGGCACAACGCCGACTTTAGTACAGGTAGACTGACTCTTCTTACTGTCTATGTTTAAAACCATTCCTGTGACACTAGTTATAAATTCCGATGCTTCACTTCAGATTTACTGTATCCCTCTGACATTCTTATTTACGATGAAACACAGAAATTGCATCGGAATTATATAGAAAAGGCACAATGCCGACTTAAGTTCAGAAAGACTGACTCTTCTTACTGTCTATTTTTTGAACCATTCCGGTGGCACTAGTTATAGTTTCCGATGCTTCACTTCAGGTTTACTGTATCACTTGGACCTTCTTATTGACGATGAAACACAGAAATTGCATCGGAATTAAATACAAAAGACACAATGCCGATTCATGTACAAGAAGACTGACTCTTCCTGCTGTCTATGTTTTGAACTATTCTTGTGACATTCCGATGCTTCACTTCAGGTTTACTGTATCCCTCTGACCTTCTTATTGACGATGAAACACAGAAATTGCATCGGAATGAAATACAAAAGGCACAATGCCGGCTTAAGTACAAGAAGACTGTCTCTTCTTTCTGACTATGTTGTGTGCATTTCCTGTGAGACCAGTTTTAGATTCTGATGCTATACTATATGTTTATTGTATCTCTTTGACCTTCTTATTGACGATGAAACACAGAAATTGCATCGCAATTAAATACAAAAGGCACAATGCCGACTTAAGTACAAGAAGACTGACTCTACTTACTGTCTATGTTTAGAACAATTCCTGTGACACTACTTATAGATTGCGATGCTTCACTTTAGGTTTACTGTATCCCTCTGACCTTCTAATTGACGACGAAACACAGAAATTGCATCGGAATTATGTACAAAAGGCACAATGCCGAATTAAGTACAAGAAGACTGACACTTCTTACTGTCTACGTTTTGGACCATTCCGGTGACACTAGTTATAGTTTCCGGTGCTTCACTTCAGGTTTACTGTATCACTTGGACCTTCATATTGACGATGAAACACAGAAATTGCATCCGAATCAAATACAAAAGGCACAATGCCGACTTAAGTACAAGAACACCGACTCTTCTTACTGTCTATGCTTTGAACCATTCCGGTGACACTAGTTATAGTTTCAGATGCTTCACTTCAGGTTTACTGTATCGCTTGGACCTTCTTATTGACGATGAAACACAGAAATTGCATCGGAATTAAATACAAAAGGCACAATGCCGATATAAGTACAAGAAGACTGACTCATCCTACTGTCTATGTTTGAACCATTCATGTGACACCAGCTATAGATTCCGATGCTTCACTTCAGGTTTACTGTAGCCCTCTGACCTTCTTATTGACGATGAAACACAGACATTGCATCGGAATTACATACAAAAGGCACAATGCCGACTCAAATACAAGATGACTGGCTCTTCTTACTCTCTATGCTATGAACCTTTCCTGTGAGACCGGTATTAGATTCCGATGCTTCACTTCAGGTTTACTGTATCCCTTGGACCATCTTATTGACGACGAAACACAGAAATTGCATCGGAATTAAATACAAAAGGCACAACGCCGACTCAAGTACAATAAGACTGACTCTTCCAACTTTCTATGCTTTGAACCATTCCTGTGACACTAGTTATACATTCCGATGCCTCACTTCAGGTTTACTGTATCCCTCTGACCTTCTTATTGATGATGAAACACAGAAACTGCATCGGAATTAAATACAAAAGGCACAATGCCGACTTAAGTACTAGAAGACTTACTCTTCCTACTGTCTATGTTTTGAAACATTCCTGTGACACTACTTATAGATTCCGATGCCTCACGTTAGGTTTACTGTATCCCTTGGACCATCTTATTGACGATGAAACACAGAAATTGCATCGGAATTAAATACAAAAAGCACAATGCCGACTTAAGTACAAGAAGACTGACTCTTCCTACCGTCTATTATTTGAACCATTCCTATGACACTTGTTATAGATTCCGATGCTTCACTTCAAGTTTACTGTATCCCTCTGACCTTCTTATTGACGATGAAACACAGAAATTGCATCGGAATTAAATACAAAAGGCACAATGCTGACTCAAGTACAAGAAAACTGACTCTTCCTACTCTCTATGTTCTGAACCACTCCTGTGACACTAATTATACATTCCGATGCTTCAATTCAGGTTTACTGTATCTCTCTGACCTTCATCTTGATGATGAAACACAGAAATTGCATCGGAATTAAATAGAAATGGCACAATGCCGACTTAAGTACAGGAAGACTGACTTTTCTTACTGTCTCTGTTTTGAACCATTCCTGTGACACTAGTTATAGATTCCGATGCTTCACTTCAGGTTTACTGTATCCCTTGGACCTTCTTATTGACGACGAAACAAAGAATTTGCATCGGAATTAAATAGAAAGGGCACAATGCCGACTTAAGTACAAGTAGACTGACTCTTCCAACTGTCTATGTTTTGAACCATTCCTGTGACACTAGTTATCGATTCCGATGCTTCACTTCAGGTTTACTGCATCCCTTGGACCTTTTTATTGTCGACGAAAGACAGAAATTGCTTCGGAATAAAATAGGAAAGGCACAATTCCGACTTAAGTACAAGAAGACTGACTCTTCCTTTTGTCTATGCTTTGAACGATTCCTGTAACTTTAGTTATAGATTCCGATGCTTCACTTCAGGTTTACTGTATCCCTCTGACCCTCTTATTGACGATGAAACACAGAAATTGCATCGGAATTAAATAGAAAATTCACAATGCCGACTTAAGTACAAGGAGACTGACTCTTCTTACTGTCTATGTTTTGAACCATTACTGTGACACTAGTTATAGATTCCGATGCTTCACTTCAGGTTTACTGTATCCCTTGGACCTTCTTATTGACGACGAAACAAAGAATTTGCATCGGAATTAAATAGAAAAGGCACATTGCCGACTTAAGTACAAGAAGGCTGACTCTTCCTACTGTCTCTGTTTTGAACCATTTCTGTGACACTAGTTATAGATTCCGATGCTTCATTTCAGGTTTACTGTAACCCTCTGACTTTCTAATTGACGATGAAACACAGAAATTGCATCGGAATTAAATACACAAGGCGCAATGCCGACTTAAGTACAAGAAGACTGTCTCTTCTTTCTGACTATGTTGTGAACATTTCCTGTGAGACCAGTTTTAAATTCCGATGCGTCACTATATCTTTATTGTATCCCTTGGACCTTCTTATTGACGATGAAACACAGAAATTGCGTCGGAATTAAATTCAAAAGGCACAATGCCGACTTTAGTACAGGTAGACTTACTCTTCTTACTGTCTATGTTTAAAACGATTCCTGTGACACTAGTTATAGATTCCGATGCTTCACTTCAGGTTTACTGTATCCCTCTGACATTCTTATTTACGATGAAACACAGAAATTGCATCGGAATTATATAGAAAAGGCACAATGCCGACTTAAGTACAGAAAGACTGACTCTTCTTACTGTCTATTTTTTGAACCATTCCGGTGGCACTAGTTATAGTTTCCGATGCTTCACTTCAGGTTTACTGTATCACTTGGACCTTCTTATTGACGATGAAACACAGAAATTGCATCGGAATTAAATACAAAAGACTCAATGCCGATTCATGTACAAGAAGACTGACTCTTCCTGCTGTCTATGTTTTGAACCATTCTTGTGACATTCCGATGCTTCACTTCAGGTTTACTGTATCCCTCTGACCTTCTTATTGATGATGACACACAGAAATTGCATCGGAATTAAATACAAAATGCACAATGCCGACTTAAGTACAAGTAGACTGACTCTCCCTACTGACTATGTTGTGAACAGTTCCTATGAGACCAGTTTTCGATTCCGATGCTTCACTATATGTTTACTGTATCCCTTGGACCTTCTTATTGACGATGAAACACATACATTGCAACGTAATTTAATAGAAAAGGCACAATGTCGACTTAAGTACCAGAAGACAGACTCTTCCTACTGTCTATGTTTTATCCATTCCTGTGACACTAGTTATAGATTCCGATGCTTCACGTCAGGTTTACTGATTCCCTCTGACCTTCTTATTGACGATGAAACACAGAAACTGCACCGGAATTATATACAAAAGGCACAATGCCGACTCAAATACAAGATGACTGGCTCTTCTTACTCTCTATGTTTTGCACCTTTCCTGAGAGACTGCTTTTAGATTCCGGTGCCTCACTTCAGGTTCACTGTATCCCTTGGACCTTCTTTTTGACGACGAAAGACAGAAATTGCATCAAAATTACATAGAAAAGGCACAATGCCGACTTAAGTAAAAGGAGACTGACTCATCTTACTTACTATGATTTGAACATTTCCTGTGAGACCAGTTTTAGATTCCGATGCTTCACTATGTGTTTAGTGTATCCCTTGGACCTTCTTATTGACGATGAAACACAGAAATTGCATCGAAATTAAATACAAAAGGCACAATGCCGACTTAAGTACAAGAAGACTGACTCTTCTTACTGTCTATGTTTTGAACCATTCTTGTGACTCTAGTTATAGATTCCGATGTGTCACTTCTGGTTTACTGTATCCCTTGGACCTTCTTATTGACGATGAAACACAGAAATTGCATCGGAATTAAATAAAAAATGCACAATGCCGACTTAAGTACAAGAAGACTGACACTTCCTACTGTCTATGTTATGAACCATTCCTGTGACACTAGTTATAGATTCCGATGCATCACTTCAGGTTTACTGTATCCCTTGGACCTTCTTATTGACGATGAAACACACAAATTGCATCGGAATTAAATACTAAAGGCACAATGCCGACTTAAGTACAAGAGGACTGACTCTTCTTGCTGTGTATGTTTTGAACCATTCCTGTGACACTAGTTATAGATTTCGATGCTTCACTTAAGGTTTATTGACTCCCTCTGACCATCGTATTGACGACGAAACACAGAAACTGCATCGGAATTAAATACAAAATGCACAATGCCGACTTAAGTACAAGAAGACTGACTCTTCTTACTGACTATGTTGTGAACATTTCCTGTGAGACCAGATTTAGATTCCGATGCTTCACTAGATGTTTACTGTATCCCTTGGACCTTCTTATTGACGATGAAACACATACATTGCATCGGAATTAAATAGAAAAAGCACAATGCCGACTTAAGTACAAGAAGACTGACTCTTCCTACTGTCTATGTTTTATCCATTCCTGTAACACTAGTTATAGATTCCGATGCTTCACTTCAGGTTTACTGATTCCCTCTGACGTTCTTATTGACGATGAAACACAGAAACTGCGTCGGAATTAAATACAAAAGGCACAATGCCGACTCAAATACAAGATGACTGGCTCTTCTTACTCTCTATGTTTTGAACCTTTCCTAAGAGACCGGTTTTAGATCCCGGTGCTTCACTTCATGTTTACTGTATCCCTTGGACCTTCTTATTGACGACGAAACACAGAAATTGCATCAAAATTACATAGAAAAGGCACAATGCCGACTTAAGTGGAAGAAGACTGACGCTTTTTACTTACTATGATTTGAACATTTCCTGTGAGACCAGTTTTAGATTCCGATGCTTCACTATGTGTTTACTGTATCCCTTGGACCTTCTTATTGACGATAAAACACAGAAAATGCATCGAAATTAAATACAAAAGGCACAATGCCGACTTAAGTACAAGAAGAATGACTCTTCTTATTGTCTATGTTTTGAACCATTCCTGTTACACTAGTTATAGATATCGATGCTTCACTTCAGGTTTACTGTATCCCTTGGACCCTCTTATTGACGATGAAACACAGAAATTGCATCGGAATTAAATACAAATGGCACAATGCCGACTTAAGTACAAGAAGACTGACACTTCCTACTGTCTATGTTTGAACCATTCCTGTGACACTAGTTATAGATTCCGATGCATCACTTCAGGTTTACTGTATCCCTTGGACCTTCTTATTGACGATGAAACACACAAATTGCATCGAAATTAAATACAAAAGGCACAATGCCGAGTTAAGTACAGGAAGACGGACTCTTCTTGCTGTGTATGTTTTGAACCATTCCTGTGACATTAGTTATAGATTCCGATGCTTCACTTAAGGTTTACTCTATCCCTCTGACCTTCGTATTGACGACGAAACACAGAAACTGTATCGGAATTAAATCGAAAAGGCACAATGCCGACTTAAGTACAAGATGACTGACTCTTCCTACTGTCTATGCTTTGCACCATTCCTGTGACACTAGTTATAGATTCCGATGCTTCAATTCAGGTTTACTGTATCCCTCAGACCTTCTTATTGACGATGAAACACAGAAATTGCATCGGAATTAAATACAAAAGGAACAATGTCGTCTTAAGTACAAGACGACAGACTTTTCTTACTGTCTATGTTTTGAACCTTTTCTGTGACACCAGTTATAGATTCCGATGCTTCACTTCAGGTTTACTGCATCCCTCTGACCTTCTTCTTGACGATGAAACACAGAATTTGCATCGGAATTAAATAGCAAAGGCACAATGCCGACTTACGTACAAGAAGACCGACTCATCTTAATGTCTATTTTTTTGAACCATTCCTGTGACACTAGTTATAGATTCCGATGCGTCTCTTAAGGTTTACTGTCTCCCTCTGACCATCGTATTGACGACGAAACACAGAAACTGCATCGGAATTAAATACAAAAGGCACAATGCCGACTTAAGTACAAGAAGACTGACACTTCCTACTGTCTATGTTGTGAACCATTCCTGTGACGCTAGTTATAGATTCCGATGCATCACTTCATTTTTACTGTGTCCCTTGGACCATCTTATTGACGATGAATCACACAAATTGCATCGGAATTAAATACAAAAGGCACAATGCAGACTTAAGTACAAGAGGACTGACTCTTCTTGCTGTGTGTGTTTTGAACCATTCCTGTGACATTAGTTGTAGATTCCGATGCTTCACTTAAGGTTTACTGTCTCCCTCTGACCTTCATATTGACGACGAAACACAGAAACTGCATCGGAATTAAATACAAAATGCACAATGCCGACTTAAGTACAAGAAGACTGACTCTTCATACTGACTATGTTGTGAACATTTCCTGTGAGACCAGTTTTAGATTCCGATGCTTCACTATATGTTTACTGTATCCCTTGGACCTTCTTATTGACGATGAAACACATCCATTGCATCGGAATTAAATAGAAAAGGCACAATGCCGACTTAAGTACAAGAAGACTGACTCTTCCTACTGTCTATGTTTTAACCATTCCTGTGACACTTGTTATAGATTCCGATGCTTCACTTCAGGTTTACTGATTCCCTCTGACCTTCTTATTGACGATGAAACACAGAAATTGCATCGGAATTAAATACAAAATGCACAATGCCGACTTAAGTACAAGAAGACTGACTCTTCTTACTGTCTATTCTTTGAACCATTCCGGTGACACTAGTTATAGTTTCCGATGCTTCACTTCAGGTTTACTGTATCACTTGGACCTTCTTATTAACGATGAAACACAGAAATTGCATCGGAATTAAATACAAAAGTCACAATGCCGACTTAAGTACAAGAAGACTGTCTCTTCTTTCTGACTATGTTGTGTGCATTTCCTGTGAGACTAGTTTTAGATTCCGATGCTTCACTATATGTTTACTGTATCCCTTGGACCTTTTTATTCACGAAGAAACACAGAAATTGCATCGCAATTTAATACAAAAGGCACAATGCCGGCTTAAGTACAAGAAGACTGACACTACTTACTGTCTATGTTTAGAACCATTAATGTGACAATAGTTATAAATTGCGATGCTTCACTTCAGGTTTACTGTATCCCTATGACCTTCTTATTTACGATGGAAGACAGAAATTGCATCGGAATTAAATTCAAAAGGCACAATGCCGACTTAAGTACAAGAAGACTGACACTTCCTACTGTCTATGTTATGAACCATTCCTGTGACACTAGTTATAGATTCCGATGCATCACTTCAGGTTTACTGTATCCCTTGGACCTTCTTATTGACGATGAAACACACAAATTGCATCGGAATTAAATACAAAAGGCACAATGCCGACTTAATTACAAGAGGACTGACCCTTCTTGCTGTGTACGTTTTGAACCATTCCTGTGACACTAGTTATAGATTTCGATGCTTCACTTAAGGTTTACTGACTCCCTCTGACCTTCGTATTGACGACGAAACACAGAAACTGCATCGGAATTAAATACAAAATGCACAATGCCGACTTAAGTACAAGAAGACTGACTCTTCTTACTGACTATGTTGTGAACATTTCCTGTGAGACCAGATTTAGATTCCGATGCTTCACTATATGTTTACTGTATCCCTTGGACCTTCTTATTGACGATGAAACACATACATTGCATCGGAATTAAATAGAAAAAGCACAATGCCGACTTAAGTACAAGAAGACTGACTCTTCCTACTGTCTATGTTTTATCCATTCCTGTGACACTAGTTATAGATTCCGATGCTTCACTTCAGGTTTACTGATTCCCTCTGACCTTCTTATTGACGATGAAACACAGAAACTGCGTCCCAATTAAATACAAAAGGCACAATGCCGACTCAAATACACGATGACTGGCTCTTCTTACTCTCTATGTTTTGAACCTTTCCTGAGAGACCGGTTTTAGATTCCGGTGCTTCACTTCATGTTTGCTGTATCCCTTGGACCTTCATATTGACGACGAAACACAGAAATTGCATCAAAATTACATAGAAAAGGCACAATGCCGAGTTAAGTGGAAGGAGACTGACGCTTTTTACTTACTATGATTTGAACATTTCCTGTGAGACCAGTTTTAGATTCCGATGCTTCACTATGTGTTTACTGTATCCCTTGGACCTTCTTATTGACGATAAAACACAGAAAATGCATCGAAATTAAATACAAAAGGCACAATGCCGACATAAGTACAAGAAGAATGACTCTTCTTACTGTCTATGTTTTGAACCATTCCTGTGACACTAGTTATAGATATCGATGCTTCCCTTCAGGTTTACTGTATCCCTTGGACCTTCTTATTGACGATGAAACACAGACATTGCATCCGAATTAAATACAAATGGCACAATGCCGACTTAAGTACAAGAAGACTGACACTTCCTACTGTCTATGTTTGAACCATTCCTGTGACACTAGTTATAGATTCCGATGCATCACTTCAGGTTTACTGTATCCCTTGGACCTTCCTATTGACGATGAAACACACAAATTGCATCGGAATTAAATACAAAAGGCACAATGCCGACTTAAGTACAGGAAGACGGACTCTTCTTGCTGTGTATGTTTTGAACCATTCCTGTGACATTAGTTATAGATTCCGATGCTTCACTTAAGGTTTACTCTATCCCTCTGACCTTCGTATTGACGACGAAACACAGAAACTGCATCGGAATTAAATAGAAAAGCACAATGCCAACTTAAGTACAAGATGACTGACTCTTCCTACTGTCTATGCTTTGCACTATTCCTGTGACACTAGTTATTGATTCCGATGCTTCAATTCAGGTTTACTGTATCCCTCAGACCTTCTTATTGACGATGAAACACAGAAATTGCATCGGAATTAAATACAAAAGGCACAATGTCGTCTTAAGTACAAGACGACAGACTTTTCTTACTGTCTATGTTTTGAACCTTTTCTGTGTCACCAGTTATAGATTCCGATGCTTCACTTCAGGTTTACTGCATCCCTCTGACCTTCTTCTTGATGATGAAACACAGAATTTGCATCGGAATTAAATAGAAAAGGCACAATGCCGACTTACGTACAAGAAGACCGACTCATCTTACTGTCTATTTCTTTGAACCATTCCTGTGACACTAGTTATAGATTCCGATGCGTCACTTAAGGTTTACTGTCTCCCTCTGACCTTCGTATTGACGACGAAACACAGAAACTGCATCGGAATTAAATACAAAAGGCACAATGCCGACTTAAGTACAAGAAGACTGACTCTTCATACTGACTATGTTGTGAACATTTCTTGTGAGACCAGTTTTAGATTCCGATGCTTCACTATATGTTTACTGTATCCCTTGGACCTTCTTATTGACGATGAAACACATCCATTGCATCGGAATTAAATAGAAAAGACACAATGCCGACTTAAGTACAAGAAGACTGACTCTTCCTACTGTCTATGTTTTAACCATTCCTGTGACACTAGTTATAGATTGCGATGCTTCACTTCAGGTTTACTGATTCCCTCTGACCTTCTTATTGACGATGAAACACAGAAATTGCATCGGAATTAAATACAAAAAGCACAATGCCGACTTAAGTACAAGAAGACTGACTCTTCTTACTGTCTATTTTTTGAACCATTCCGGTGACACTAGTTACAGTTTTCGATGCTTCACTTCAGGTTTACTGTATCACTTGGACCTTCTTATTGACGATGAAACACAGAAATTGCATCGGAATTAAATACAAAAGTCACAATGCCGACTTAAGTACAAGAAGACTGTCTCTTCTTTCTGACTATGTTGTGTGCATTTCCTGTGAGACTAGTTTTAGATTCCGATGCTTCACTATATGTTTACTGTATCCCTTGGACCTTTTTATTGACGATGAAACACAGAAATTGCATCGCAATTTAATACAAAAGGCACAATGCCGGCTTAAGTACAAGAAGACTGACACTACTTACTGTCTATGTTTAGAACCAATAACGTGACAATAGTTATAAATTGCGATGCTTCACTTCAGGTTTACTGTATCCCTATGACCTTCTTATTTACGATGGAAGACAGAAATTGCATCGGAATTAAATACAAAAGGCACAATGCCGACTTAAGTACAAGAAGACTGACACTTCTTACTGTCTACGTTTTGAACCATTCCGGTGACACTAGTTATAGTTTCCGATGCTTCACTTCAGGTTTACTGTATCACTTGGACCTTCTTATTGACGATGAAACACAGAAATTGCATCAGACTCAAATACAAAAGGCACAATGCCGACTTAAGTACAAGAAGACCGACTCTTCTTACTGTCTATGTTTTGAACCATACCGGTGACACTAGTTATAGTTTCAGATGCTTCACTTCAGGTCTACTGTATCACTTGGAGCTTCTTATTGCCGATGAAACACAGAAATTGCATTGGAATTAAATACAAAATGCACAATGGCGACTCAAGTACAAGAATACTGACTCTTCTTACTGTCTATGTTTTGAACCATTCCTGTGACACTAGTTATAGATTCCGATGCTTCATTTTAGGTTTACTGTATCCTTTTGACCTTCTTATTGACGACGAAACACAGAAGTTCATCGGAATGAAATAGGAAAGGCACAATGCCGACTTAAGTACAAGAAGACTGACTCTTCCAACTGTCTATGTTTTAACCATTCCTGTAACACTAGTTATAGATTCCGATGCTTCACTTTAGGTTTACTGATTCCCTCTGACCTTCTTATTGACGATGAAACACAGAAACTGCATCGGAATTATATACAAAAGGCACAATGCCGACTTAAGTACAAGAAGACTGACTCTTCTTACTGTCTATGTTTTGAACCATTCTTGTGACATTAGTTATAGATTCCGATGTTTCACTTCTGGCTTACTGTATCCCTTGGACCTTCTTATTGACGATGAAACACAGAATTTGCATCGGAATTAAATACAAAAGGCACAATGCCGACTTAAGTACATAAAACTGACACTTCCTACTGTCTATGTCATGAACCATTCCCGTGACACTAGTTATAGATTCCGATGCATCACTTCAGGTTTGCTGTATCCCTTGGACCTTCTTAATGACGATGAAATACACATATTGCATCGGAATTAAATACAAAAAGCACAATGCTGACTTAAGTACAAGAAGACTGACTCTTCTTGCTGTGTATGTTTTGAACCATTCCTGTGACACTAGTTATAGATTCCGATGCTTCACTTAAGGTTTACTGTCTCCCTCTGACCTTCGTATTGACGACGAAACACAGAAACTGCATCGGATTTAAATACAAAATGCACAATGCCGACTTATGTACAAGAAGACTGACTCTTCTTACTGACTATGTTGTGAACATTTCCTGTGAGACCAGTTTTAGATTCCGATGCTGCACTATAGTTTACTGTACCCCTTGGACCTTCATATTGACGATGAAACACATACATTGCATCGGAATTAAATAGAAAAGGCACAATGCCGACTTAAGTACAAGAAGACTGACTCTTCCTACTGTCTATGTTTTATCCATTCCTGTGACACTAGTTATAGATTCCGATGCTTCACTTCAGGTTTACTGATTCCCTCTGACCTTCTTATTGACGATGAAACACAGAAACTGCATCGGAATTACATACAAAAGGCACAATGGCGACTCAAATACAAGATGACTGGCTCTTCTTACTCTCTATGTTTGAACCTTTCCTGAGAGACCGGTTTTAGATTCCGGTGCTTCACTTAATGTATACTGTATCCCTCGGACCTTCTTATTGACGACGAAACACAGAAACTGCATCAAAATTACATAGAAAATGCACAATGCCGACTTAAGTACAAGAAGACTGACACTTCCCACTGTCTATGTTTGAACCATTCCTGTGACACTAGTTATAGATTCCGATGCATGACATCAGGTTTACTGTACCCCTTGGACCTTCTTATTGACGATGAAACACACAAATTGCATCGGAATTAAATACAAAAGGCACAATGCCGACTTAAGTATAAGATGACCGACTCTCCTTGCTGTGTATGTTTGGAACCATTCCTGTGACACTAGTTATAGATTCCGATGCTTCACTTAATGTTTACTCTGTCTATCTGACCTTCGTATTGACGACGAAACACAGAAACTGCATCGGAATTAAATAGAAAAGGCACTATGCCGACTTAAGTACAAGAAGACTGACTCTTCCTACTGTCTATGGTTTGCACCATTCCTGTGACACTAGTTATAGATTCCGATGCTTCACTTCAGGTTTACTGTATCCCTCAGACCTTCTTATTGACGATGAAACACAGAAATAGCATCGGAATTTAATACAAAAGCCACAATGTCGACTTAAGTGCAACACGACAGACTTTTCTTACTGTCTATGTTTTGAACCTTTTCTGTAACACCAGTTATAGATTCCGATGCTTCGCTTCAGGTTTTTACTGCATCCCTCTGACCTTCTTCTTGATGATGAAACACAGAATTTGCATCGGAATTAAATAGAAAAGGCACAATGCCGACTTAAGTACAAGAAGACTGACTCTTCCTACTGTCTATGTTTTAACCATTCCTGTGACACTAGTTATAGATTCCGATGCTTCACTTCAGGTTTACTGATTCCCTCTGACCTTCTTATTGACGATGAAACACAGAAACTGCATCGGAATTAAATACAAAAGGCACAATGCCGACAAAAATAAAAGATGACTGGCTCTTCTTACTCTCTATGTTTTGAACCTTTCCTGAGAGTCCGGTTTTTGATTCCGGTGCTTCACTTCATGTTTACTGTATCCCTTGGACCTTCTTATTGACGACGAAACACAGAAAGTGCATCAAAATTACATAGAAAAGGCACAATGCCGACTTACGTACAAGAAGACTGACTCTTCTTATTTACTATGATTTGAACATTTCCTGTGAGACAAGTTTTAGATTCCGATGCTTCACTATGTGTTTACTGTATCCCTCTGACCTTCGTATTGACGATGAAACACAGAAATAGCATCGGAATTAAATACAAAAGTCACAATGCCGACTTAAGTACAAGAAGACTGTCTCTTCTTTCTGACTATGTTGTGTGCATTTCCTGTGAGACCAGTTTTAGATTCCGATGCTTCACTATACGTTTACTGTATCCCTTAGACCTTCTTATTGACGATGAAACACATACATTGCATCGGAATTAAAAAGAAAAGGCACAATGCCGACTTAAATACCAGAAGACAGACTCTTCCTACTGTCTATGTTTTGAACCATACCGGTGACACTAGTTATAGTTTCAGATGCTTCACTTCAGGTCTACTGTATCACGTGGACCTTCTTATTGCCGATGAAACACAGAAATTGCATCGGAATTAAATACAAAAGGCACAATGGCGACTTAAGTTCAAGAAGACTGTCTCTTCTTACTGTCAATGATTTGAACTATTCCTGTGACACTAGTTATAGATTCCGATGCTTCACTTCAGGTTTACTGTATCCCTTGGACCTTCTTATCGACGATGAAACACAGAAATTGCATCGGAAGTAAATACAAGAGGCACAATGCCGACGTAAGTACAAGAATACTGACTCTTCTTACTGTCTATGTTTTGAACCATTCCTGTGACACTAGTTATAGATTCCGATTCTTCATTTTAGGTTTACTGTATCCTTTTGACCTTCTTATTGACGACGAAACACAGAAGTTCATCGGAATTAAATAGAAAAGGCACAATGCCGACTTAAGTACAAGAAGACTGACTCTTCCTACTGTCTATGTTTGAACCATTCCTGTGACACTAGTTATGGATTCCGTTGCTTCACGTCAGGTTTACTGTATCCCTCTGACCTTCTTATTGATGATGAAACACAGAAATTGCATCGGAATTAAATACAAAATGCACAAAGCCGACTTAAGTACAAGTAGACTGACTCTTCTTACTGACTATGTTGTGAACATTTCCTGTGAGACCAGTTAGATTCCGATGCTTCACTATACGTTTACTGTATCCCTTAGACCTTCTTATTGACGATGAAACACATACATTGCATCGGAATTAAATAGAAAAGGCACAATGCCGACTTAAATACCAGAAGACAGACTCTTCCTACTGTACTGTTTATTTTAACCATTCCTGTGACACTAGTTATAGATTCCGATGCTTCACTTCAGGTTTACTGATTCCCTCTGACCTTCTTATTGACGATGAAACACAGAAACTGCATCGGAATTATATACAAAAGGCACAATGCTGACTCAAATACAAGAAGACTGGCTCTTCTTACTCTCTATGATTTGCACCTTTCCTGAGAGAAAGGTTTTAGATTCCGGTGCTTCACTTCAGTTTTACTGTATCCCCTGGACCTTCTTATTGACGACGAAACACAGAAATTGCATCAAAATTACATAGGAAAGGCACAATGCCGACCTAAGTAAAAGAAGACTGACCCTTCTTACTTACTATGATTTGAACATTTCCTGTGAGACCAGTTTTAGATTCCGATGCTTCACTATGTGTTTACTGTATCCCTTGGACCTTCTTATTGACGATGAGACACAGAAATTGCATCGAAATTTAATACAAAAGGCACAATGCCGACTTAAGTACAAGAAGACTGACTCTTCTTACTGTCTATGTTTTGAACCATTCTTGTGACACTAGTTATAGATCCCGATGTTCACTTCTGGTTTACTGTATCCCTTGGACCTTCTTATTGACGATGTAACACAGAAATTGCTTCGGAATTAAATACAAAAGGCACAATGCCGACTGAAGTACAAGAAAACTGACACTTCCTACTGTCTATGGAGGAGGAGATTAGTGTTTAACGTCCCGTCGACAACGAGGTCATTAGAGACGGAGCGCAAGCTCGGGTGAGGGAAGGATGGGGAAGGAAATCGGCCGTGCCCTTTCAAAGGAACCATCCCGGCATTTGCCTGAAGCGATTTAGGGAAATCACGGAAAACCTAAATCAGGATGGCCGGAGACGGGATTGAACCGTCGTCCTCCCGAATGCGAGTCCAGTGTGCTAACCACTGCGCCACCTCGCTCGGTCCTTACTGTCTATGTCATGAACCATTCCCGTGACACTAGTTATAGATTCCGATGCATCACTTCAGGTTTACTGTATCCCTTGGACCTTCTTATTGACGATGAAACACACAAATTGCATCGGAAGTAAATACAAAAGGCACAATGCCGACTTAAGTACAAGAAGACTGACTCTTCTTGCTGTGTATGTTTTGAACCATTCCTGTGACACTAGTTATAGATTCCGATGCTTCACGTAAGGTTTACTGTCTCCCTCTGACCTTCGTATTGACGACGAAACACAGAAACTGCATCGGAATTAAATACAAAATGCACAATGCCGACTTATGTACAAGAAGACTGACTCTTCTTACTGACTATGTTGTGAGCATTTCCTGTGAGACCAGTTTTAGATTCCGATGCTTCACTATTGTTTACTGTACCCCTTGGACCTTCTTATTGACGATGAAACACATACATTGCATCGGAATTAAATAGAAAAGGCACAATGCCGACTTAAGTACAAGAAGACTGACTATTCCTACTGTCTATGTTTTATCCATTCCTGTGACACTAGTTACAGATGCCGATGCTTCACTTCAGGTTTACTGTATCCCTCAGACCTTCTTATTGACGATGAAACACAGAAATAGCATCGGAATTAAATACAAAAGGCACAATGTCAACTTAAGTTCAAGACGACAGACTTTTCTTACTGTCTATGTTTTGAACCTTTTCTGTGACACCAGTTATAGATTCCGATGCTTCACTTCAGGTTTTTACTGCATCCCTCTGACCTTCTTCTTGATGATGAAACACAGAATTTGCATCGGAATTAAATAGAAAAGGCACAATGCCGACTTAAGTACAAGAAGACTGACGCTTCCTACTGTCTATGTTTTAACCATTCCTGTGACAGTAGTTATAGATTCCGATGCTTCACTTCAGATTTACTGATTCCCTCTGACCTTCTTACTGACGATGAAACACAGAAACTGCATCGGAATTAAATACAAAAGGCACAATGCCGACAAAAATAAAAGATGACTGGCTCTTCTTACTCTCTATGTTTTGAACCTTTCCTGAGAGTCCGGTTTTAGATTCCGGTGCTTCACTTCATGTTTACTGTATCCCTTGGACCTTCTTATTGACGACGAAACACAGAAAGTGCATCAAAATTACATAGAAAAGGCACAATGCCGACTTAAGTACAAGAAAACTGACTCTTCTTATTTACTATGATTTGAATATTTCCTGTGAGACCAGTTTTAGATTCCGATGCTTCACTATGTGTTTACTGTATCCCTTGGACCTTCTTATTGACGATAAAACACAGAAAATGCATCGAAATTAAATACAAAAGGCACAATGCCGACTTAAGTACAAGAAGAATGACTCCTCTTACTGTCTATGTTTTGAACCATTCCTGTGACACTAGTTTTAGATATCGATGCTTCCCTTCAGGTTTACTGTATCCCTTGGACCTTCTTATTAACGATGAAACACAGAAATTGCATCCGAAATAAATACAAATGGCACAATGCCGACTTAAGTACAAGAAGACTGACACTTCCTACTGTCTATGTTTGAACCATTCCTGTGACACTAGTTATAGATTCCGATGCATCACTTCAGGTTTACTGTATCCCTTGGACCTTCCTATTGACGATGAAACACACAAATTGCATCGGAATTAAATACAAAAGGCTCAATGCCGACTTAAGTACAGGAAGGCGGACTCTTCTTGCTGTGTATGTTTTGAACCATTCCTGTGACATTAGTTATAGATTCCGATGCTTCACTTAAGGTTTACTCTATCCCTCTGACCTTCGTATTGACGACGAAAAACAGAAACTGCATCGGAATTAAATAGAAAAGCACAATGCCAACTTAAGTACAAGATGACTGACTCTTCCTACTGTCTATGCTTTGCACTATTCCTGTGACACTAGTTATAGATTCCGATGCTTCAATTCAGGTTTACTGTATCCCTCAGACCTTCTTATTGACGATGAAACACAGAAATTGCATCGGAATTAAATAGAAAAGGCACAATGCCGACTTACGTACAAGAAGACTGACTCTTCATACTGACTATGTTGTGAACATTTCCTGTGAGACCACTTTTAGATTCCGATGCTTCACTATATGTTTACTGTATCCCTTGGACCTTCGTATTGACGATGAAACACATCCATTGCATCGGAATTAAATATAAAAGACACAATGCCGACTTGAGTATAAGAAGACTGACTCTTCCTACTGTCTATGTTTTAACCATTCCTGTGACACTAGTTATAGATTGCGATGCTTCACTTCAGGTTTACTGATTCCCTCTGACCTTCTTATTGACGATGAAACACAGAAATTGCATCGGAATTAAATACAAAAAGCACAATGCCGACTTAAGTACAGGAAGACTGACTCTTCTTACTGTCTATTTTTTGAACCATTCCGGTGACACTAGTTACAGTTTCCGATGCTTCACTTCAGGTTTACTGTATCACTTGGACCTTCTTATTGACGATGAAACACAGAAATTGCATCGGAATTAAATACAAAAGTCACAATGCCGACTTAAGTACAAGAAGACTGTCTCTTCTTTCTGACTATGTTGTGTGCATTTCCTGTGAGACTAGTTTTAGATTCCGATGCTTCACTATATGTTTACTGTATCCCTTGGACCTTTTTATTGACGATGAAACACAGAAATTGCATCGCAATTTAATACAAAAGGCACAATGCCGGCTTAAGTACAAGAAGACTGACACTACTTACTGTCTATGTTTAGAACCATTAACGTGACAATAGTTATAAATTGCGATGCTTCACTTCAGGTTTACTGTATCCCTATGACTTTCTTATTTACGATGGAAGACAGAAATTGCAACGGAATTAAATACAAAAGGCACAATGCCGACTGAAGTACAAGAAGACTGACACTTCTTACTGTCTACGTTTTGAACCATTCCGGTGACACTAGTTATAGTTTCCGATGCTTCACTTCAGGTTTACTGTATCACTTGGACCTTCTTATTGACGATGAAACACAGAAATTGCATCGGACTCAAATACAAAAGGCACAATGCCGACTTAAGTACAAGAAGACCGACTCTTCTTACTGTCTATGTTTTGAACCATACCGGTGACACTAGTTATAGTTTCAGATGCTTCACTTCAGGTCTACTGTATCACTTGGAGCTTCTTATTGCCGATGAAACACAGAAATTGCATTGGAATTAAATACAAAATGCACAATGGCGACTCAAGTACAAGAAGACTGTCTCTTCTTACTGTCAATGATTTGAACAATTCCTGTGACACTAGTTATAGATTCCGATGCTTCACTTCAGGTTTACTGTATTCGTTGGACCTTCTTATCGACGATGAAACACAGAAATTGCATCGGAATTAAATACAAGAGGCACAATGCCAACGTAAGTACAAGAATACTGACTCTTCTTACTGTCTATGTTTTGAACCATTCCTGTGACACTAGTTATAGATTCCGATGCTTCATTTTAGGTTTACTGTATCCTTTTGACCTTCTTATTGACGACGAAACACAGAAGTTCATCGGAATGAAATAGGAAAGGCACAATGCCGACTTAAGTACAAGAAGACTGACTCTTCCTACTGTCTATGTTTTAACCATTCCTGTAACACTAGTTATAGATTCCGATGCTTCACTTTAGGTTTACTGATTCCCTCTGACCTTCTTATTGACGATGAAACACAGAAACTGCATCGGAATTATATACAAAAGGCACAATGCCGACTCAAATACAAGACGACTGGCTTTTCTTACTCTCTATGTTTTGCCCCTTTCCTGAGAGACCGGTTTTAGATTCCGGTGCTTCACTTCAGGTTCACTGTATCCCTTGGACCTTCTTATTGACGACGAAACACAGAAATTGCATCAAAATTACATAGAAAAGGCACAATGCCGACTTAAGTAAAAGAAGACTGACCCTTCTTACTTACTATGATTTGAACATTTCCTGTGAGACCAGTTTTAGATTCCGATGCTTCACTATGTGTTTACTGTATCCCTTGGACCTTCTTATTGACGATGAAACACAGAAATTGCATCGAAATTAAATACAAAAGGCACAATGCCGACTTAAGTACAAGAAGACTGACTCTTCTTACTGTCTATGTTTTGAACCATTCTTGTGACATTAGTTATAGATTCCGATGTTTCACTTCTGGCTTACTGTATCCCTTGGACCTTCTTATTGACGATGAAACACAGAAATTGCATCGGAATTAAATACAAAAGGCACAATGTCGACTTAAGTACAAGAAAACTGACACTTCCTACTGTCTATGTCATGAACCATTCCCGTGACACTAGTTATAGATTCCGATGCATCACTTCAGGTTTGCTGTATTCCTTGGACCTTCTTATTGACGATGAAATACACATATTGCATCGGAATTAAATACAAAAGGCACAATGCTGACTTAAGTACAAGAAGACTGACTCTTTTTGCTGTGTATGTTTTGAACCATTCCTGTGACACTAGTTATAGATTCCGATGCTTCACTTAAGGTTTACTGTCTCCCTCTGACCTTCGTATTGACGACGAAACACAGAAACTGCATCGGAATTAAATTCAAAGTGCACAATGCCGACTTATGTACAAGAAGACTGACTCTTCTTACTGACTATGTTGTGAACATTTCCTGTGAGACCAGTTTTAGATTCCGATGCTGCACTATAGTTTACTGTACCCCTTGGACCTTCATATTGACGATGAAACACATACATTGCATCGGAATTAAATAGAAAAGGCACAATGCCGACTTAAGTACAAGAAGACTGTCACTTTCCTACGGTCTATGTTTTATCCATTCCTGTGACACTAGTTATAGATTCCGATGCTTCACTTCAGGTTTACTGATTCCCTCTGACCTTCTCATTGACGATGAAACGCAGAAACTGCATCAGAATTACATACAAAAGGCACAATGGCGACTCAAATACAAGATGACTGGCTCTTCTTACTCTCTATGTTTGAACCTTTCCTGAGAGACCGGTTTTAGATTCCGGTGCTTCACTTAATGTATACTGTATCCCTTGGACCTTCTTATTGACGACGAAACACAGAAATTGCATCAAAATTACATAGAAAATGCACAATGCCGACTTAAGTACAAGAAGACTGACACTTCCCACTGTCTATGTTTGAACCATTCCTGTGACACTAGTTATAGATTCCGATGCATCACATCAGGTTTACTGTACCCCTTGGATCTTCTTATTGACGATGAAACACACAAATTGCATCGGAATTAAATACAAAAGGCACAATGCCGACTTAAGTACAAGAAGACTGACACTTCCCACTGTCTATGTTTGAACCATTCCTGTGACACTAGTTATAGATTCCGATGCATCACATCAGGTTTACTGTACCCCTTGGATCTTCTTATTGACGATGAAACACACAAATTGCATCGGAATTAAATACAAAAGCCACAATGTCGACTTAAGTTCAAGACGACAGACTTTTCTTAGTGTCTATGTTTTGAACCTTTTCTGTAACACCAGTTATAGATTCCGATGCTTCACTTCAGGTTTTTACTGCATCCCTCTGACCTTCTTCTTGATGATGAAACACAGAATTTGCATCGGAATTAAATAGAAAAGGCACAATGCCGACTTAAGTACAAGAAGACTGACTCTTCCTACTGTCTATGTTTTAACCATTCCTGTGACACTAGTTATAGATTCCGATGCTTCACTTCAGGTTTACTGATTCCCTCTGACCTTCTTATTGACGATGAAACACAGAAACTGCATCGGAATTAAATACAAAAGGCACAATGCCAACAAAAATAAAAGATGACTGGCTCTTCTTACTCTCTATGTTTTGAACCTTTCCTGAGGGTCCGGTTTTTGATTCCGGTGCTTCACTTCATGTTTACTGTATCCCTTGGACCTTCTTATTGACGACGAAACACAGAAAGTGCATCAAAATTACATAGAAAAGGCACAATGCCGACTTACGTACAAGAAGACTGACTCTTCTTATTTACTATGATTTGAACATTTCCTGTGAGACGAGTTTTAGATTCCGATGCTTCACTATGTGTTTACTGTATCCCTCTGAGCTTCTTATTGACGATGAAACACAGAAATTGCATCGGAATTAAATACAAAAGTCACAATGCCGACTTAAGTACAAGAAGACTGTCTCTTCTTTCTGACTATGTTGTGTGCATTTCCTGTGAGACCAGTTTTAGATTCCGATGCTTCACTATACGTTTACTGTATCCCTTAGACCTTCTTATTGACGATGAAACACATACATTGCATCGGAATTAAATAGAAAAGGCACAATGCCGACTTAAATACCAGACGACAGACTCTTCCTACTGTCTATGTTTTAACCATTCCTGTGACACTAGTTATAGATTCCGATGCTTCACTTCAGGTTTACTGATTCCCTCTGACCTTCTTATTGACGATAAAACACAGAAACTGCATCGGAATTATATACAAAAGGCACAATGCTGACTCAAATACAAGAAGACTGGCTCTTCTTACTCTCTATGTTTTGCACCTTTCCTGAGAGACCGGTTTTAGATTCCGGTGCTTCACTTCAGTTTTACTGTATCCCTTGGACCTTCTTATTGACGATGAAACACAGAAATTGCATCGGACTCAAATACAATAGGCACAATGCCGACTTAAGTACAAGAAGACCGACTCTTCTTACTGTCTATGTTTTGAACCATACCGGTGACACTAGTTATAGTTTCAGATGCTTCACTTCAGGTCTACTGTATCACGTGGACCTTCTTATTGCCGATGAAACACAGAAATTGCATCGGAATTAAATACAAAGGGCACAATGGCGACTTAAGTACAAGAAGGCTGTCTCTTCTTACTGTCAATGATTTGAACTATTCCTGTGACACTAGTTATAGAATCCGATGCTTCACTTCAGGTTTACTGTATCCCTTGGACCTTCTTATCGACGATGAAACACAGAAATTGCATCGGAATTAAATACAAGAGGCACAATGCCGACATAAGTAAAAGAAGACTGACCCTTCTTACTTACTATGATTTGAACATTTCCTGTGAGACCAGTTTTAGATTCCGATGCTTCACTATGTGTTTACTGTATCCCTTGGACCTTCTTATTGACGATGAGACACAGAAATTGCATCGAAATTTAATTCAAAGGGCACAATGCCGACTTAAGTACAAGAAGACTGACTCTTCTTACTGTCTATGTTTTGAACCATTCTTGTGACACTAGTTATAGATCCCGATGTTTCACTTCTGGTTTACTGTATCCCTTGGACCTTCTTATTGACGATGTAACAAAGAAATTGCTTCGGAATTAAATACAAAAGGCACAATGCCGACTGAAGTACAAGAAAACTGACACTTCCTACTGTCTATGTCATGAACCATTCCCGTGACACTAGTTATAGATTCCGATGCATCACTTCAGGTTTACTGTATCCCTTGGACCTTCTTATTGACGATGAAACACACAAATTGCATCGGAAGTAAATACAAAAGGCACAATGCCGACTTAAGTACAAGAAGACCGACTCTTCTTGCTGTGTATGTTTTGAACCATTCCTGTGACACTAGTTATAGATTCCGATGCTTCACTTAAGGTTTACTGTCACCCTCTGACCTTCGTATTGACGACGAAACACAGAAACTGCATCGGAATTAAATACAAAATGCACAATGTCGACTTATGTACAAGAAGACTGACTCTTCTTACTGACTATGTTGTGAACATTTCCTGTGAGACCAGTTTTAGATTCCGATGCTTCACTATTGTTTACTGTACCCCTTGGACCTTCTTATTGACGATGAAACACATACATTGCATCGGAATTAAATAGAAAAGGCACAATGCCGACTTAAGTACAAGAAGACTGACTATTCCTACTGTCTATGTTTTATCCATTCCTGTGACACTAGTTACAGATTCCGATGCTTCACTTCAGGTTTACTGTATCCCTCAGACCTTCTTATTGACGATGAAACACAGAAATAGCATCGGAATTTAATACAAAAGGCACAATGTCAACTTAAGTTCAAGACGACAGACTTTTCTTACTGTCTATGTTTTGAACCTTTTCTGTGACACCAGTTATAGATTCCGATGCTTCACTTCAGGTTTTTACTGCATCCCTCTGACCTTCTTCTTGATGATGAAACACAGAATTTGCATCGGAATTAAATAGAAAAGGCACAATGCCGACTTAAGTACAAGAAGACTGACGCTTTCTACTGTCTATGTTTTAACCATTCCTGTGACAGTAGTTATAGATTCCGATGATTCACTTCAGGTTTACTGATTCCCTCTGACCTTCTTATTGACGATGAAACACAGAAACTGCATCGGAATTAAATACAAAAGCCACAATGCCGACAAAAATAAAAGATGACTGGCTCTTCTTACTCTCTATGTTTTGAACCTTTCCTGAGAGTCCGGTTTTAGATTCCGGTGCTTCACTTCATGTTTACTGTATCCCTTAGACCTTCTTATTGACGACGAAACACAGAAAGTGCATCAAAATTACATAAAAAAGGCACAATGCCGACTTAAGTACAAGAAAACTGACTCTTCTTATTTACTATGATTTGAATATTTCCTGTGAGACCAGTTTTAGATTCCGATGCTTCACTATGTGTTTACTGTCTCCCTTGGACCTTCTTATTGACGATGAAACACAGAAATTGGAATGAAATTAAATACAAAAGGCACAATGCCGACTTAAGTACAAGAAGACTGACTCTTCTTACTGTCTATTTTTTGAACCATTCCGGTGACACTAGTTATAGTTTCCGATGCTTCACTTAAGGTTTACTGTATCACTTGGACCTTCTTATTGACGATGAAACACAGAAATAGCATCGGAATTAAATACAAAAGACACAATGCCGATTCAAGTACAAGAAGACTGACTCTTCCTACTGTCTCTGTTTTGAACCATTCTTGTGACATTCCGATGCTTCACTTCAGGTTTACTGTATCCCTCTGACCTTCTTATTGACGATGAAACACAGAAATTGCATCGGAATTAAATACAAAAGTCACAATGCCGACTTAAGTACAAGAAGACTGTCTCTTCTTTCTGACTATGTTGTGTGCTTTTCCTGTGAGACCAGTTTTAGATTCCGATGCTTCACTATATGTTTACTGTATCACTTGGACCTTCTTATTGACGATGAAACACAGAAATTGCATCGGACTCAAATACAAAAGGCACAATGCCGACTTAAGTACAAGAAGACCGACTCTAGTTACTGTCTACGTTTTGAACCATACCGGTGACACTAGTTATAGTTTCAGATGCTTCACTTCAGGTCTACTGTATCACTTGGACCTTCTTATTGCCGATGAAACACAGAAATTGCATCGGAATTAAATACAAAAGGCACAATGGCGACTTAAGTACAAGAAGACTGACTCTTCTTACTGTCAATGATTTGAACTATTCCTGTGACACTAGTTGTAGATTCCGATGCTTCACTTCAGGTTTACTGTATCCCTTGGACCTTCTTATCGATGATGAAACACAGAAATTGCATCGGAATTAAATACAAGAGGCACAATGCCGACATAAGTACAAGAATACTGACTCTTCTTACTGTCTATGTTTTGAACCATTCCTGTGACACTAGTTATAGATTCCGATGCTTCATTTTAGGTTTACTGTATCCATTTGACCTTCTTATTGACGACGAAACACAGAAGTTCATCGGAATTAAATAGAAAAGGCGCAATGCCGACTTAAGTACAAGAAGACTGACTCTTCCTACTGTCTATGTTTGAACCATTCCTGTGACACTAGTTATGGATTCCGTTGCTTCACTTCAGGTTTTCTGTATCCCTCTGACCTTCTTATTGATGATGAAACACAGAAATTGCATCGGAATTAAATACAAAATGCACAATGCCGACTTAAGTACAAGTAGACTGACTCTTCTTACTGACTATGTTGTGAACATTTCCTGTGAGACCAGTGTTAGATTCCGATGCTTCACTATACGTTTACTGTATCCCTTAGACCTTCTTATTGACGATGAAACACATACACTGCATCGGAATTAAATAGAAAAGGCACAATGCCGACTTAAATACCAGAAGACAGACTCTTCCTATTGTCCATGTTTTAACCATTCCTGTGACACTAGTTATGGATTCCGATGCTTCACTTCAGGTTTACTGATTCCCTCTGACCTTCTTATTGACGATGAAACACAGAAACCGCATCGGAATTATATACAAAAGGCACAATGCTGACTCAAATACAAGAAGACTGGCTCTTCTTACTCTCTATGTTTTGCACCTTTCCTGAGAGACCGGTTTTAGATTCCGGTGCTTCACTTCAGGTTTACTGTATCCCTTGGACCTTCTTATTGACGACGAAACACAGAAGTTCATCGGAATTAAATAGAAAAGGCACAATGCCGACTTAAGTACAAGAAGACCTACTCTTCCTACTGTCTATGTTTGAACCATTCCTGTGACACTAGTTATGGATTCCGTTGCTTCACTTCAGGTTTACTGTATCCCTCTGACCTTCTTATTGATGATGAAACACAGAAATTGCTTCGGAATTAAATACAAAAGGCACAATGCCGACTGAAGTACAAGAAAACTGACACTTCCAACTGTCTATGTCATGAACCATTCCCGTGACACTAGTTATAGATTCCGATGCATCATTTCAGGTTTACTGTATCCCTTGGACCTTCTTATTGACGATGAAACACACAAATTGCATCGGAAGTAAATACAAAAGGCACAATGCCGACTTAAGTACAAGAAGACTGACTCTTCTTGCTGTGTATGTTTTGAACCATTCCTGTGACACTAGTTATAGATTCCGATGCTTCAATTAAGGTTTACTGTCTCCCTCTGACCTTCGTATTGACGACGAAACACAGAAACTGCATCGGAATTAAATACAAAATGCACAATGCCGACTTATGTACAAGAAGACTGACTCTTGTTACTGACTATGTTGTGAACATTTCCTGTGAGACCAGTTTTAGATTCCGATGCTTCACTATTGTTTACTGTACCCCTTGGGCCTTTTTATTGACGATGAAACACATACATTGCATCAGAATTAAATAGAAAAGGCACAATGCCGACTTAAGTACAAGTAGACTGACTCTTCCTACTGTCTATGTTTTATCCATTCCTGTGACACTAGTTATGGATTCGGATGCTTCACTTCAGGTTTACTGATTCCCTCTGACCTTCTTGTTGACGATGAAACACAGAAACTGCATCGGAATTAAATACAAAAGGCACAATGGCGACTCAAATACAAGATGACTGGCTCTTCTTACTCTCTATGTTTGAACCTTTCCTGAGAGACTGGTTATACATTCCGGTGCTTCACTTAATGTTTACTGTATCCCTTGGACCTTCTTATTGACGACGAAACACAGAAAGTGCATCAAAATTACATAGAAAAGGCACAATGCCGACTTAAGTACAAGAAGACTGACTCTTCTTATTTACTATGATTTGAACATTTCCTGTGAGACCAGTTTTAGATTCTGATGCTTCACTATGTGTTTACTGTATCCCTTGGACCTTCTTATTGACGATGAAACACAGAAATTGGATCGAAATTAAATACAAAAGGCACAATGCCGACTTAAGTACAAGAAGAATGACTCTTCTTACTATCTATGTTTTGAACCATTCCTGTGACACTAGTTATAGATTCCGATGCTTCACTTAAGGTTTACTGTATCCCTTGGACCTTCTTATTGACGATGAAACACACAAATTGCATTGGAATTAAATACAAAAAGCACAATGCCGACTTAAGTACAAGAAGACTGACTCTTCTTACTGTCTATTTTTTGAACCATTCCGGTGACACTAGTTATAGTTTCCAATGCTTCACTTCAGGTTTACTGTATCACGTGGACCTTCTTATTGACGATGAAACACAGAAATAGCATCGGAATTAAATACAAAAGACACAATGCCGATTCAAGTACAAGAAGACTGACTCTTCCTACTGTCTATGTTTTGAACCATTCTTGTGACATTCCGATGCTTCACTTCAGGTTTACTGTATCCCTCTGACCTTCTTATTGACGATGAAACACAGAAATTGCATCGGAATTAAATACAAAAGTCACAATGCCGACTTAAGTACAAGAAGACTGTCTCTTCTTTCTGACTATGTTGTGTGCATTTCCTGTGAGACCAGTTTTAGATTCCGATGCTTCACTATATGTTTACTGTATCACTTGGACCTTCTTATTGACGATGAAACACAGAAATTGCATCGGACTCAAATACAAAAGGCACAATGCCGACCTAAGTACAAGAAGACCGACTCTTCTTACTGTTTATGTTTTGAACCATACCGGTGACACAAGTTATAGTTTCAGATGCTTCACTTCAGGTCTACTGTATCACTTGGACCTTCTTATTGCCGATGAAACACAGAAATTGCATCGGAATTAAATACAAAAGGCACAATGGCGACATAAGTACAAGAAGACTGTCTCTTCATACTGTCAATGATTTGAACTATTCCTGTGACACTAGTTATAGATTCCGATGCTTCACTTCAGGATTACTGTATCCCTTGGACCTTCTTATTGACGATGAAACACAGAAATTGGTTGAAATTAAATACAAGAGGCACAATGCCGACATAAGTACAAGAATACTGACTCTACTTACTGTCTATGTTTTGAAGCATTCCTGTGACACTAGTTATAGATTCCGATGCTTCATTTTAGGTTTACTGTATTCTTTTGACCTTCTTATTGACGACGAAACACAGAAGTTCATCGGAATTAAATAGAAAAGGCACAATGCCGACTTAAGTACAAGAAGACTGACTCTTCCTACTGTCTATGTTTGAACCATTCCTGTGACACTAGTTATGGATTCCGTTGCTTCACTTCAGGTTTACTGTATCCCTCTGACCTTCTTATTGATGATGAAACACAGAAATTGCATCGGAATTAAATACAAAATGCACAATGCCGACTTAAGTACAAGTAGACTGACTCTTCTTACTGACTATGTTGTGAACATTTCCTGTGAGACCAGTTTTAGATTCCGATGCTTCACTATACGTTTACTGTATCCCTTAGACCTTCTTATTGACGATGAAACACATACATTGCATCGGAATTAAATAGAAAAGGCACAATGCCGACTTAAATACCAGAAGACAGACTCTTCCTATTGTCTATGTTATAACCATTCCTGTGACACTAGTTATAGATTCCGATGCTTCACTTCAGGTTTACTGATTCCCTCTGACCTTCTTATTGACGATGAAACACAGAAATTGCATCGGAATTAAATACAAAAGGCACAATGGCGACTCAAATACAAGATGACTGGCCCTTCTTACTCTCTATGTTTGAACCTTTCCTGAGAGACCGGTTATAGATTACGGTGCTTCACTTAATGTTTACTGTATCCCGTGGACCTTCTTATTGACGACGAAACACAGAAAGTGCATCAAAATTACATAGAAAAGGCACAATGCCGACTTAAGTTCAAGAAGACTGACTCTTCTTATTTACTATGATTTGAACATTTCCTGTGAGACCAGTTTTAGAATCCGATGCTTCGCTATGTGTTTACTGTATCCCTTGGACCTTCTTATTGACGATGAAACACAGAAATTGGTTGAAATTAAATACAAAAGGCACAATGCCGACTTAAGTACAAGAAGAATGACTATTCTTACTATCTATGTTTTGAACCATTCCTGTGACACTAGTTAAGATTCCGATGCTTCACTTCAGGTTTACTGTATCCCTTGGACCTTCTTATTGACGATGAAAGACAGAAATTGCATCGGAATTAAATACAAAAGGCACAATGCCGACTTATGTACAAGAAGACTGACTCTTCATGCTGTGTATGTTTTGAACCATTCCTGTGACACTAGTTATAGATTCCGATGCTTCACTTAAGGTTTACTCTATCCCTCTGACCTTCGTATTGACGACGGAACACAGAAACTGCATCGGAATTAAATAGAAAAGCAGAATGCCGACTTAAGTACAAGAAGACTGACTCTTCCTACTGTCTATGCTTTGCACCATTCCTGTGACACTAGTTATAGATTCCGATGCTTCACTTCTGGTTTACTGTATCCCTCAGACCTTCTTAGTGACGATGAAACACAGAAATTGCATCGGAATTAAATACAAAAGGCACAATGTCGACTTAAGTACATGACGACAGACTTTTCTTACTGTCTATGATTTTAACCTTTTCTGTGACACCAGTTATAGATTCTGATGCTTCACTTCAGGTTTACTGTATCCCTCTGACCTTCTTATTGTCGATGAAACACAGAAATTGCATCGGAATTAAATTCAAGAGGCACAATGCCGACTTAAGTACAAGAGGACTGACTCTTCTTACTGTCTATGTTTTGAACCATTCCTGTGACGCTAGCTGTAGATTCCGATGCTTCACTTCAGGTTTACTGCATCCCTTGGACCTTATTATTGACGACGAAACACAGAAATTGCATCGGAATTAAATAGGAAAGGCACAATGCCGGCTTAAGTACAAGAAGACTGACCCTTCCTACTGTCTAGGGTTTGAACCATTCCTGTGACACTAGTTATAGGATCCGATGCTTCACTTCAAGTTTACTGTATACCTCTGACCCTGTTACTGACGATGAAACACAGAAATTGCATCGGAATTAAATAGAAGAGGCACAATGCCGACTTAAGTACAAGAAAACTGACTCTTCTTACTGTCTATGATTTGAACCATTCCTGTGACACTAGTTACAGATTCCGATGCTTCACTTCAGGTTTACTGTCTCCCTTGGACCTTCTTATTGACTACGAAACAAAGAATTTGCATCGGAATTAAATAAAAAAGGCACAATGCCGACTTAAGTACAAGAAGACTGAGTCTTCCTACTGTCTCTGTTTTGAACCATCCTTGTGACACTAGTTATAGATTCCGATGCTTCACTTCAGGTTTACTGTATCCCTCTGACCTTCTTGTTGACGATGAAACACAGAAACTGCATCGGAATTAAATACAAAAGGCACAATGCCGACTTAAGTACAAGAAGACTGTCTCTTCTTTCTGACTATGTTGTGAACATCTCATGTGAGACCAGTTTTAGATTCCGATGCTTCACTTCATGTTTATAGTATCCCTTGGACCTTCTTATTGACGATGAAACACAGAAATTGCATCGGAATTAAATACAAAAGGCACAATGCCGACTTAAGTACAAGAAGACTGACTCTTCTTCCTGTCTATGTTTAGAACCATTCCTGTGACACTAGTTATAGATTCCGATGCTTCACTTCAGGTTTACTGTATCCCTCTGACCTTCTTATTGACCATGAAACACAGAAATTGCATCGGAATCAAATACAAAATGCACAGTGCCGACTTAAGTACAAGAAGACTGACTCTTCTTACTGACTATAATGTGAACATTTCCTGTGAGACCAGTTTTAGATTCCGATGCTTCACTATATGTTTACTGTATCCCTCAGACCTTCTTAGTGACGATGAAACACAGAAATTTCATCGGAATTAAATACAAAAGGCACAATGTCGACTTAAGTACATGACGACAGACTTTTCTTACTGTCTATGTTTTGAACCTTTTCTGTGACACCAGTTATAGATTCCGATGCTTCACTTCAGGTTTACTGTATCCCTCTGACCTTCTTATTGTCGATGAAACACAGAAATTGCATCGGAATTAAATTCAAAAGGCACAATGCCGACTTAAGTACAAGAGGACTGACTCTTCTTACTGTCTATGTTTTGAACCATTCCTGTGACGCTAGTTGTAGATTCCGATGCTTCACTTCAGGTTTACTGCATCCCTTGGACCTTATTATTGACGACGAAACACAGAAATTGCATCGGAATTAAATTGGAAAGGCACAATGCCGGCTTAAGTACAAGAAGACTGACCCTTCCTATTGTCTTGGTTTTGAACCAATCCTGTGACACTAGTTATAGGATCCGATGCTTCACTTCAAGTTTACTGTATACCTCTGACCCTGTTACTGACGATGAAACACAGAAATTGCATCGGAATTAAATAGAAAAGGCACAATGCCGACTTAAGTACAAGAAAACTGACTCTTCTTACTGTCTATGATTTGAACCATTCCTGTGACACTAGTTACAGATTCCGATGCTTCACTTCAGGTTTACTGTATCCCTTGGACCTTCTTATTGACGATGAAACACAGAAACTGCATCGGAATTAAATACAAAAAGCACAATGCCGACTTAAGTACAAGACGACTGACAGTTCCTACTGTCTATGTTTGAACCATTCCTGTGACACAAGTTATAGATTCCGATGCATCACTTCAGGTTTACTGTATCCCTTGGACCTTCTTATTGACGATGAAACACACAAATTGCATCGGAATTAAATACAAAAGGCACAATGCCGACTTAAGTACAAGAAGACTGACTCTTCACGCTGTGTATGTTTTGAACCATTCCTGTGACACTAGTTATAGATTCCGATGCTTCACTTAAGGTTTACTCTATCCCTCTGACCTTCGTATTGACGACGAAACACAGGAACTGCATCGGAAATAAATAGAAAAGCACAATGCCGACTTAAGTACAAGAAGACTGACTCTTCCTACTGTCTATGCTTTGCACCATTCCTGTGACACTAGTTATAGATTTCGAGGCTTCACTTCTGGTTTACTGTATCCCTTAGACCTTCTTATTGACGATGAAACACAGAAATTGCATCGGAATTAAATACAAAAGGCACAATGTCGACTTAAGTACAAGACGACAGACTTTTCTTACAGTCTATGTTGTGAACCTTTTCTGTGACACCAGTTACAGATTCCGATGCTTCACTTCAGGTTTATTGTATCCCTCTGACCTTCTTATTGTCGATGAAACACAGAAATTGCACCGGAATTAAATTCAAAAGGCACAATGCCGACTTAAGTACAAGATGACTGTCTCTTCTTTCTGACTATGTTGTGAACATTTAATGTGAGACCAGCTTTAGATTCCGATGCTTCACTACATGTTTATAGTATCCCTTGGACCTACTTATTGACGATGAAACACAGAAATTGCATCGTAATTAAATACAAAAGGCACAATGCCGACTTAAGTACAAGAAGACTGACTCTTCTTACTGTCTATGTTTAGAAAAAATTCCTGTGACACTAGTTATAGATACCGATGCTTCACTTCAGGTTTACTGTATCCCTCTGACCTTCTTATTTACGATGAAACACAGAAATTGCATCGGAATTAAATACAAAAGGCAAAATGCCGACTTAAGTACAAGAAGACTGACTCTTCTTACTGTCTATGTTTTGAACCATTTCGGTGACAGTAGTTATAGTTTACGATGCTTCACTTCAGGTTTATTGTATCACATGGACCTTCTTATTGACGATGAAACACAGAAATTGCATCGGAATTAAATTCAAAAGGCACAATGCCGACTTTAGTACCAGAAGACTGACTCTTCTTACTGTCTATGTTTTGAACAATTCCTGTGACACTAGTTATAGATTCCGATGCTTCACTTCAGGATTACTGTATCCCTTGGACCTTCTTATCGGCGATGAAACACAGAAATTGCATCGGAATTAAATAGAAAAGGCACAATGCCGACTTAAGTACAAGAAGACTGACTCTTCCTACTGTCTATGTTTTGAACCATTCCTGTGACACTAGTTATAGATACCGGTGCTTCACTTCAGGTTTACTGTATCCCTCTGACCTTCGTATTGATGATGAAACACAGAAATTGCATCGGAATTAAATACAAAATGCCCAATGCCGACTTAAGTACAAGAAGACTGACTCTTTTTACTGACTATGTTGTGAACATTTCCTGTGAGACCAGTTTTAGGTTCCGATGCTTCGCTAAATGTTTACTGTATCCCATGGACCTTCTTATTGACGATGAAACACAGAACTTGCATCGGAATTAATTAGAAAAGGCACAATGCCGACTTAAGTACAACAAGACTGACTCTTCCTACTGTCTATGTTTTAACCATTCCTGTGACACTAGTTATAGATTCCGATGCTTCACTTCAGGTTTACTGATTCCCTCTGACCTTCTTATTGTCAATGAAACACAGAAACTGCATCGGAATTAAATTCAAAAGGCACAATGCCGACTCAAATACAAGATGACTAACTCTTCTTACTCTCTATGTTTTGAAGCTTTCCTGAGAGACCGATTTTGGATTCCGGTGCTTCACTTCAGGTTTACTGTATCCCTTGGACGTTCTTATTGACGATGAAACACAGAAATAGCATCGGAATTATATAGAAAAGGCACAATGCCGACTTAAGTACAAGAAGACTGACTCTTCTTACTGACTATGATTTGAACATTTCCTGTGAGACCAGTTTTGGATTCCCATGCTTCACTATGTGTTTACTGTATCCCTTGGACCTTCTTAATGACGATGAAACTCAGATATTGCATAAAAATTAAATACAAAAGGCACGATGCCGACATAAGTACAAGGAAACTGACTCTTCTTGCTGTGTATGTTTTGAACCATTCCTGTGACACAAGTTATAGATTCCGATGCTTCACTTAAGGTTTACTGTATCCCTCTGACCTCCTTATTTACGATGAAACACAGAAATTGCATCGGAATTAAATACAAAACGCACGATGCCGACTTAAGTAAAAGAAGACTGACTCTTCTACCTGTCTATGTTTTAAACCATTCCTGTGACACAAGTTATAGATTCCGATGCTTCACTTTAGGTTTACTGTATCCCTCTGACCTTCCTATTTACGATGAAACACAAAAATTGCATCGGAATTAAATACAAAACGCACAATGCCGACTTAAGTACAAGAAGACTTACTCTTCTTACTGTCTATGTTGTGAACCATTCCGGTGACACTAGTTATAGTTTCCGATGATTCACTTCAGGTTTACTGTATCCCTTGGACCTTCTTATTTACGATGAAACACAGAAATTGCATCGGAATTAAATACCACAGGCACAATGCCGACTTAAGTACAAGAAGACTGACTCTTCTTACTGTCAATACTTTGAACCATTCCGGTGACACTAGCTATAGTTTCAGATGCTTCACTTCAGGTTTACTGTATCACTTGGACCTTATTATTGTCGATGAAACACAGAAATTGTATCGGAATTAAATTCAAAAGGCACAATGCCGACTTTGATACCAGAAGACTGACTCTTCTTACTGTCTATGATTTGAACACTTCCTGTGAGACCAGTTTCAGATTGCGATGCTTCACTATGTGTTTTTACTGTATCCCTTGGACCTACTTATTGACGATGAAACAGAGAAATTGCATCGAAATTAAATACAAAAGGCACAATGCCGACCTAAGTACAAGAAGACTGACTCATCCTACTGTCTATGTTTTAAACCATTCCTGTGACACATGTTATAGATTCCGTTGCTTCACTTCAGGTTTACTGTATCCCTCAGAACTTCTTATTGACGATGAAACACAGAAATTGCTTCGGAATTAAATACAAAAGGCACAATGGCGACTTAAGTACAAGAAGACTGACACTTCTTACTGACTATGATTTGAACACTTCCTGTGAGACCAGTTTCAGATTGCGATGCTTCACTATGTGTTTTTACTGTATCCCTTGGACCTTCTTATTGACGATGAAACACAGAAATTGCATCGAAATTTAATACTAAAGACACAATGCCGACTTAAGTTCATGAAGACTGACTCTTCTTACTGTCAATACTTTGAACCATTCCGGTGACTCTAGCTATAGTTTCAGATGCTTCACTTCAGGTTTACTGTATCACTTGGACCTTATTATTGTCGATGAAACACAGAAATTGTATCGGAATTAAATTCAAAAGGCACAATGCCGACTTAAGTACAAGAAGACTTACTCTTCCTACTGTCTATGTTTTGAACCACTCTCCTGACACTAGTTATAGAATCCGATGCTTCACTTCAGGTTTACTGTATCCCTCTGACCTTCTTATTGACGATGAAACGCAGAAATTGCTTCGGAATTAAATACAAAGGGCACAATGCCGACTTACGTACAAGGAGACTGACTCATCTTACTGTCTAAGTTTTGAACCATTCCTGTGACACTAGTTATAGATTCCGATGCTTCACTTCAGGTTTACTGTATCCCTGGGACCTTCTTAATGACGACGAATCACAGAAATTGCATCGGAATTAAATAGAAAAGGCACAATGCCAACTTAAGTACAAGAGGACTGACTCTTCTTACTGTCTATGTTTTGAACCATTCCTGTGACACTAGTTATGGATTCCGATGCTTCACTTCAGGTTTACTGCATCCCATGACCCTTCTTATTGACGACGAAACACAGAAATTGCATCGGAATTAAATAGGAACGGCACAATGCCGACTTAAGTACAAGAAGACTGACTCTTCCAATTGTCTATGTTTTGCACCATTCCTATGACACTAGTTATGGATTCCAATGCTTCACTTCAGGTTTACTGTATCCCTCTGACCATCTTATTGACGATGAAACACAGGAATTGCATCGGAATTAAAATGAAAAGGCACAATGCCGACTTAAGTACAAGAAGACTGACTCTTCCAACTGTCTCTGTTTCGTACCATTCCAATGACACTGGATATAGATTCCGATGCTTCACTTCAGGTTTACTGAATCCCTCTGACCTTCTTATTGACGATGAAACACAGAAATTCGATCGGAATTAAATACAAAAGGCACAATGCCGACTTAAGTACAAGAAGCCTGACTCTTCTTTCTGACTATGTTGTGAACTTTTCCTGTGAGACCAGATTTGGATTCCGATGCTTCACTATATATTTATTGTATCCCTTGGACCTTCTAATTGACGATGAAACACAGAACTTCCATCGGAATTAAATACAAAGGGCACAAGGCCAACTTAATAACAAGAAGACTGACTCTTCTTACTGTCTATGTTTAGAACCATTCCTGTGACACTAGTTATAGATTCCGATGCTTCACTTCAGGTTTACTGTATCCCTCGGACTTTCTTATTTACGATGAAACACTGAAATTGCATCGGAATTAAATACAAAAGGCACAATGCCGACTTATGTACAAGAAGACTGACGCTTCTTACTGTCTATGATTTGAACCATTCCGGTGACACTAGTTATAGTTTCCGATGCTTCACATCAGGTTTACTGTATCTGTTGGACCTTCGTATTGACGATGAAACACAGAAATCGCATCGGAATTAAATACAAAAAGCACAATGCCGACTTAAGTACAAGAAGACTGACTCTTCCTATTGTCTATGATTTGAACCATTCTTGTGAAACTAGTTATAGATTCCGATGCTTCACTTCAGGTTTACTGTATCCCTCTGACCTTCTTATTGGCGATGAAACACAGAAATTGCATCGGAATAAACCTCAATTGGCACAATGCCGACTCAAATACAAGATGACTGGCTCTTCTTGCTCCCTATGTTTTGAACCTTTCCTGTGAGACCGATTTTAGATTCCGATGCTTCACTTCATGTTTACTGTATCCCGTGGACCTTCTTATTGACGACGAAACACAGAAATTACATAGGAATTAAGTAGGAAAGGCACAATGCCGACTTAAGTATAAGAAGACTGACTCTTCTTACTGACTATGAATTGAACATTTCCTGTGAGACCAGTTTTAGATAGCGATGCTCCACTATATGTTTACTGTATCCCTTAGACCTTCATATTGACGATGAAATACAGAAATTGCTTCGGAATTAAATACTAAAAGCACAATGCCGACTTACGTAGAAGGAGACTGAATCATCTTACTGTCTAAGTTTTGAACCATTCCTGTGACACTAGTTATAGATTCCGATGCTTCACTTCAGGTTTACTGTATCCCTGGGACCTTCTTATTGACGACGAAACACAGAAATTGCATCGGAATTAAATGTAAAAGGCACAATGCCAACTTAAGTACAAGTTGACCGACTGTTCCCGCTGTCTATGTTTTGAACCGTTCCTGTGACACTAGTTATAGATTCCGATGCATCACTTCAGGTTTACTGTATCCCTCTGACCTTCTTATTGACGATGAAACACAGCTTTTGCATCGGAATTAAATACAAAGGGCACAATGCCGACTTAAGTACAAGAGGACTGACTCTTCTTACTGTCTATGTTTTGAACCATTCCTGTGACACTAGTTATGGATTCCGATGCTTCACTTCAGGTTTACTGCATCCCATGACCTTTGTTATTGACGACGAAACACAGAAATTGCATAGGAATTAAGTAGGAAAGGCACAATGCCGATTTAAGTATAAGAAGACTGACTCTTCTTACTGACTATGAATTGAACATTTCCTGTGAGACCAGTTTTAGACACCGATCCTCCACTATATGTTTACTGTATCCCTTGGACCTTCATATTGACGATGAAACACAGAAATTGCTTCGGAATTAGATACAAAAAGCACAATGCCGACTTAAGTACAAGAAGACTGACACTTCTTACTGTCTATGTTTTGAACAATTCCTGTGACACTAGTTATAGATTCCGTTGCTTCACTTCAGGTTTACTGCATCCCTTGGACCTTCTTATTGACGACGACTCACAGAAATTGCATTGGAATTAAAAAGAAAAGGCACAATGCCGACTTATGTACAAGAAGACTGACCCTTCCTATTGTCTATGTTTTGAACCATTCCTGTGACACTAGTTATAGATTCCGATGCTTCACTTCAGGTTTACTGTATCCCTCTGACCCACTTATTGACGACGAAACACAGAAATTGCATCGGAATTAAATAGAAAAAGCACAATGCCGACTTAAGTTTAAGAAGACTGACTCTTCTTACTGTCTATGTTTTGAATCATTCCTGTGACACTAGTTATAGATTCCGATGCTTCACTTCAGGTTTACTGTATCCCTTGCACCTTCTTATTTACGATGAAACACAGAAATTGCATCGGAATTAAATACAACAGGCACAATGCCGACTTAAGTACAAGAAGACTGACTCTTCTTACTGTCTATGTTTTGAACAATTCCTGTGACACTAGTTATAGATTCCGTTGCTTCACTTCAGGTTCACTGCATCCCTTGGCCCTTCTTTTTGATGATGAAACACAGAAATTGCATCGGAATTAAATTCAAAATGCACAATGACGACTTAAGTACAAGTAGACTGACTCTTCTTACTGTCTATGTTTGAACCATTCCTGTGACACTGGTTATAGATTCTGATGCTTCACTTCAGTTTTACTATATCCCTCAGAACTTCTTATTGACGATGAAACACAGAAAATGCATCGAAATTTAATACTAAAGACACAATGCCGACTTAAGTACAAGAAGACTGACTCTTCTTACTGTCTATGATTTGAACCATTCCTGTGACACTAGTTACAGATTCCGATGCATCACTTCAGGTGTACTGTATCCCTTGGACCTTCTTATTGACGATGAAACACAGAAATTGCATCGGGATTAAATTCAAAATGCACAATGACGACTTAAGTACAAGTAGACTGACTCTTCTTACTGTCTATGTTTGAACCATTCCTGTGACACTGGTTATAGATTCTGATGCTTCACTTCAGTTTTACTATATCCCTCTGACCTTCTTATTGACGATGAAACACAGAAATTGCATCGGAATTAATTACAAAAGGCACAATGCCGACTTCAGTACAAGAAGACTGACTCTTCCTACTGTCTTTGTTTTGAACCATCCCTGTAACATTAGTTAGAGATTCCGATGCTTCACTTCAGGTTTACTGTATCCCTCTGACATTCTTATTGACGATGAAACACAGAAATTGCATCGGAATTAAATAGAATAGGCACAATGCCGACTTCAGTACAAGAAGACTGACTCTTCTTACTAAATATGTTTTGAACCATTCCTGTGACACAAGTTATAGTTTCCTATGCTTTACTTCAGGTTTACTGTTTCCCTTGGACCTTCTTATTGACGATGAAACACAGAAATTGCATCCGAATTAAATACATAGGGCACAATGCAGACTTAAGTACAAGAAGACTGACTCTTCCTACTGTCTATGTTTTGAACCATTCCTGTGACACTAGTTATACATTCTGATGCTTCACTTCAGGTTTACTGTATCCCTGGGACCTTCTTATTGACGATGAAACACATAAATATCTTCGGAATTAAATAAAAAAGTCACAGTGCCGACTTAAGTATAAGAAGACTGACTCTTCTTACTAAATATGTTTTGAACCATTCCTGTGACACTAGTTATAGTTTCCTATGCTTTACTTCAGGTTTACTGTATCCCTGGGACCTTCTTAATGACGACGAAACACAGAAATTACATCGGAATTAAATAGAAAAGGAACAATACCAACTTAAGTACAAGATGACCGACTGTTCCCGCTGTCTATGTTTTGAACCGTTCCCATGACACTAGTTATAGATTCCGATGCATCACTTGAGGTTTACTGTATCCCTCTGACCTTCTTATTGACGATGAAACACAGATATTGCATCGGAAACAAATACAAAGGGCACAATGCCGACTTAAGTACAAGAGGACTGACTCTTCTTACTGTGTATGTTTTGAACCATTCCTGTGCCACTAGTTACGGATTCCGATGCTTCACTTCAGGTTTACTGCATCCCATGACCCTTCTTATTGACGACGAAACACAGAAATTGCATCGGAATTAAATAGGAAAGGCACAATGCCGACTTAAGTACAAGGAGACTGACTCTTCCAATTGTCTGTGTTTTGAACCATTCCTGTGACACTAGTTATTGATTCCGATGCTTCACTTCAGGTTTACTGTATCCCTCTGACCATCTTATTGACGATGAAACGCAGAAATTGCATCGGAATTTAAAAGAAAAGGCACAATGCCGACTTAAGTACAAGAAGACTGACTCTTCCAACTGTCTCTGTTTCGTACCATTCCAGTGACACTGGTTATAGATTCCGATGCTTCACTTCAGGTTTACTGAATCCCTCTGACTTTCTTATTTACGATGAAACACTGAAATTGCATCGGAATTAAATACAAAAGGCACAATGCCGACTTATGTACAAGAAGACTGGCTCTTCTTACTGTCTATGATTTGAACCATTCCGGTGACAGTAGTTATAGTTTCCGATGCTTCACTTCAGGTTCACTGTATCCCTCAGACCTTCTTATTGACGATGAAACACATATATTGCATCGGAATTAAATACAAAGGGCACAATGATGACTTAAGTACAAGAGGACTGACTCTTCTTACTGTCTATGTTTTGAACCATTCCTGTGACACTAGTTATGGATTCTGATGCTTCACTTCAGGTTTACTGCATCCCATGACCCTTGTTATTGACGACGAAACACAGAAATTGCATAGGAATTAAGTAGGAAAGGCACAATGCCGACTTAAGTATAAGAAGACTGACTCTTCTTACTGACTATGAATTGAACATTTCCTGTGATACCAGTTTTAGATACCGATGCTCCACTATACGTTTACTGTATTGCTTGGACCTTTATATTGACGATGAAACACAGAAATTGCTTCGGAATTAAATAGAAAAAGCACAATGCCCACTTACGTGGAAGGAGACTGAATCATCTTACTGTCTAAGTTTTGAACCATTCCTGTGACACTAGTTATAGATTCCGATGCTTCACTTCATGTTTACTGTATCCCGTGGACCTTCTTATTGACGACGAAACACAGAAATTACATAGGAATTAAGTAGGAAAGGCACAATGCCGACTTAAGTATAAGAAGACTGACTCTTCTTACTGACTATGAATTGAACATTTCCTGTGAGACCAGTTATAGATTCCGATGCTTCACTTCATGTTTACTGTATCCCTTGGACCTTCATATTGACGATGAAACACAGAAATTGCTTTGGAATTAAATCCAAAAAGCACAATGCCGACTTACGTAGAAGGAGACTGAATCATCTTACTGTCTAAGTTTTGAACCATTCCTGTGACACTAGTTATAGATTCCGATGCTTCACTTCATGTTTACTGTATCCCGTGGACCTTCTTATTGACGACGAAACACAGAAATTACATAGGAATTAAGTAGGAAAGGCACAATGCCGACTTAAGTATAAGAAGACTGACTCTTCTTACTGACTATGAATTGAACATTTCCTGTGAGACCAGTTTTAGATACCGATGCTCCACTATATGTTTACTGTATCCCTTGGACCTTCATATTGACGATGAAACACAGAAATTGCTTCGGAATTAAACACAAAAAGCACAATGCCGAATTACGTAGAAGGAGACTGAATCATCTTACTGTCTAAGTTTTGAACCATTCCTGTGACACTAGTTATAGATTCCGATGCTTCACTTCAGGTTTACTGTATCCCTCTCACTTTCGTATTTACGATGAAACACTGAAATTGCATCGGAATTAAATACAAAAGGCACAATACCGACTTATGTACAAGAAGACTGACTCTTCTTACTGTCTATGATTTGAACCATTCCGGTGACACTAGTTATAGTTTCCGATGCTTCACTTCAGGTTTACTGTATCTGTTGGACCTTCTTATTGACGATGAAACACAGAAATTGCATCGGAATTAAATACAAAAAGCACAACGCCGACTTAAGTACAAGAAGACTGACTCTTCCTATTGTCTATGTTTTGAATCAATCTTGTGACACTAGTTATAGATTCCGATGCTTCACTTCAGGTTTACTGTATCCCTCTGACCTTCTTATTGACGATGAAACACAGAAATTGCATCGGAATTAAATACAAATGGCACAATGCCGACTCAAATACAAGATGACTGGCTCTTCTTGCTCCCTATGTTTTGAACCTTTCCTGTGAGACCGATTTTAGATTCCGATGCTTCACTTCATGTTTACTGTATCCCGTGGACCTTCTTATTGACGACGAAACACAGAAATTACATAGGAATTAAGTAGGAAAGGCACAATGCCGACTTAAGTATAAGAAGATTGACTCTTCTTACTGACTATGAATTGAACATTTCCTGTGAGACCAGTTTTAGATACCGATGCTCCACTATATATTTACTGTATCCCTTGGACCTTCATATTGACGATGAAACACAGAAATTGCTTAGGAATTAAATACAATAAGCACAATGCCGACTTACGTAGAAGGAGACTGAGTCATCTTACTGTCTATGTTTTGAACTATTCCTGTGACACTAGTTATAGATTCCGATGCTTCACTTCAGGTTTACTGTATCCCTGGGAACTTCTTATTGACGACGAAAAAGAGAATTGGCATCGGAATTAAATAGGAAAGGCACAATGCCGACTTAAGTACAAGAAGACTGACTCTTCCAATTGTCTACGTTTTGAACCATTCCTGTGACACTAGTTATGGATTCCGATGCTTCACTTCAGGTTTACTGTATCCCTCTGACCTTCTTGTTGACGATAAAACACAGAAATTGCATCGGAATTAAGAAGATAAGGCACAATGCCGACTTAAGTACAAGAAGACTGACTCTTCTTACTGTCTATGTTTTGAACCACTCCTGTGACACTACTTATAGATTCCGATGCTTCACTTCAGGTTTACTGTTTCCCTGGGACCTTCTTATTGACGACGAAAAAGAGAATTGGCATCGGAATTAAATAGAAAAGCACAATGCCGACTTAAGTACAAGAAGACTGACTCTTCCTATTGTCTCTGTTTCGTACCATTCCTGTGAGACTAGTTATAGATTCCGATGCTTCACTTCAGGTTTACTGAATCCCTCTGTCCTTCTTATTGACGATGAAACACAGAAATTCCATCGGAATTAAATACAAAAGGCACAATGCCGACTTAAGTACAAGAAGACTGACTCTTCTTTCTGAGTATGTTGTGAACACTTCCTGTGAGACCAGTTTTGGATTCCGATGCTTCACTATATATTTATTGTATCCCTTGGACCTTCTAATTGACGATGAAACACAGAAATTCCATCGGAAATAAATACAAAAAGCACAAGGACGACTTAAGTACATGAAGACTGGCTCTTCTTACTCTCTATGTTTTGAACCTTTCCTGTGAGACCGGTTTCAGATTCCGATGCTTCACTTCAGGTTTACTGTATCCCTTGGACCTTCTTATTGACGACGAAACACAGAAATTGCATCGGCATTAAATAGAAACGGCACAATGCTGACTTAAGTACAAGAAGACTGACACTTCCTAGTGTCTATGTTTTGAACCGTTCCTGTGACACTAGTTATAGATTCCGATGCTTCACTTCAGGTTTTCTGTATCCCTCTGACATTCTTATTGTCGATGAAACACAGAAATTGCAACGGAATTAGATAGAAAAGGCACAATGCCGTATTAAGTACAAGAAGACTGACTCTTCTTACAGTCTATGTTTTGAAAAATTCCTGTAACAATAGTTATAGATTCCGATGCTTCACTTCAAATTTACTGTATCCCTCTGACCTACATATTGACGATGAAACACAGTAATTGCATCGGAATTAAATACAAAAGGCACAATGCCGAATTAAGTACAAGAAGACTGACTCTTCTTATTGTTGCATGTTTTGAACCATTCCTGTGGCATTAGTTATAGATTCCGATGCTTCAGTTCAGGTTTCCTGTATCCCTTGGACCTTCTTATCGACGATGTAACACAGATATTGCATCGGAACTGAATGCAAAAGGCCCAATGCCGACTTATGTACAAGAAGATTGACTCTTCTTACTGACTATGATTTGAACATTTCCTGTGAGACCAGTTTTAGCTTCTGATGCTTCACTATAAGTGTACTGTATCCCTTGTACCTTCATATTGACGATGAAACACAGAAATTGCATCGGAATTAAATGCAAAAGGCACAGGGCCGACTTAAGTACAAGAAGACTGACTCTTCTTACTGTCTATGTTTTGAACCATTCCTGTGACACTAGTTATAGATTACGATGCTTCACTTCAGATTTACTGTATCCCTCTGACCTTCTTATTGACGACGAAACACAGAAATTGCATCGGAATTAAATTGAAAAGGCACAATGCCGACTTTGGTACAAGAAGGCTGACTCTTCCTACTGTCTATGTTCTGAACCATTCCTGAGACTCTAGTTATAGACTCCGATGCTTCACTTTACATTTACTGTATCTCTCTGACCTTCTTATTGAGGATGAAACACAGAATTTGCATCTGAATTATATAAAAAAGGCACAATGCCGACTTAAGTACAAGAAGATTGACTCTTCTTACTGTCTATGTTTTGGACCATTCCTGTGACACTAGTTATAGATTCCGATGCTTCACTTCAGGTTTACTGTATCCCTCTGACATTCTTTTTGGCGTTGAAACAGAGAAATTGCATTGGAATTAAATGCAAACGGCACAGTGCCGACTTAAGTACAAGAAGACTGACTCTTCTTACTGACTATGTTTTGAATGTTTACTGTGAGACCAGTTTTAGATTCCGATGCTTCACTATACGTTTACTGTATCCCTTGGACCTTCTTATTGACGATGAAGCACAGAAATTGCTTCGAAATTAAATACAAAAGGCACAATGCCGACTTAAGTACAAGAAGACTGACTCATCCGACTATCTATGTTTTGAACCATTTCTGTGACACTAGTTACAGATTCCGATGCTTCACTTCAGGTTTACTGTATCCCTCTGACTTTCTTATTGACGATGAAACACAGAAATTGCATCGGACTTAAATACAAAAGGCACAATGCCGACTCAAATACAGGATGACTGGCTCTTCTTACTCTCTATGTTTTGAACCTTTCCTGTGAAACCGGTTTTAGATTCCGATGCTTCACTTAGGTTTACTGTATCCCTTGGACCTTCTTATCGACGATGAAACAGAAATTGCATCGGAATTTAATACAAAAGGCACAACGCCGACTTAAGTACAAGAAGGCTGACTCTTCTTACTCTCTATGTTTTGAAACATTCCTGTGACACTAGTTATAGTTTCCGATGCTTCACTTCAGGTTTACTGTATCCCTGTGACCTTCGTATTGACGACGAAGCACAGAAATTGCATCGGAATTAAATAGAAAAGGCAAAATGCCGACTTAAGCACAAGAAGACTGACTCTTATAACTGTCTATGTTTTTAAGAATTCCTGTGACACTAGTTATAGATTCCGATGCTCCACTTCAGGTTTACTGTATCCCTTGGACATTCTTATCGACGATGAAACACAGAAATAGCATCGGAATTAAATACAAAAGGCACAATGCCGACATAAGTACAAGAAGACTGACTCTTCTTACTGTCTATGTTTTGAACCATTCCTGTGACACTAGTTATGGATTCCGATGCTTCACTTCAGGTTTACTGAATCCCTCTGACATTCTTATTGACGATGAAACACAGAAATTGCATCGGAATTAAATACAAAAGGCACAATGCCGACTTAAGTACAAGAAGACTGACTCTTCTTACTGTCTATGTTTTGAACCATTCCTGTGACACTAGTTATAGATTCCGAAGCTTCACTTCAGGTTTACTGTATCCTTTGGACCTTCTTATTGACGATGAAACACAGAATTTGCATCTGAATTATAAAAAAAAGGCACAATGCCGACTTAAGTTCAAGAAGAATGACTCTTCTTACTGTCTATGTTTTGAGCAATTCCTGTGACACTAGATATAGATTACGTTGCTTCACTTCAGGTTTACTGTATCCCTTAGACCTTCTTATCGACGATGAAACAGAAATAGCATCGGAAATTAATACAAAAGGCACAATGCCGACATAAGTACAAGAAGACTGACTCTTCTTACTGTCTATGTTTTGAACCATTCCTGTGACACTAGTTATGGATTCCGATCCTTCACTTCAGGTTTACTGTATCTCGCTGACCTTCTTATTGACGACGAAACACAGAAATTGCATCGGAAATAAATAGAAAAGGCACAATGCCGACTTAAGTACACGAAGACTGCCTCTTATAACTGTCTATGCTTTTAAAAATTCCTGTGACACTAGTTATAGATTCCGATGCTCCACTTCAGGTTTACTGTATCCCTTGGACCTTCTTATCGACGATGAAACACAGAAATAGCATCGGAACACAGAAATAGCATCGGAATTAAATACAAAAGGCACAATGCCGACTTAAGTACAAGAAGACTGACTCTTCTTACTGTCTATGCTTTGAACCATTCCTGTGGCATTAGTTATAGATTCCGATGTTTCAGTTCAGGTTTCCTGTATCCCTTGGACCTTCTTATCGACGATGAAACACAGATATTGCATCGGAACTGAATGCAAAAGGCACAATGCCGATTTATGTACAAGAAGATTGACTCTTCTTACTGACTATGATTTGAACATTTCCTGGGAGACCAGTTTTAGATTCCGATGCTTCACTACATGTTTACTGTATCCCTTGGACCTTCTTATTGACGATGAAACACAGAAATTGCATCGGAATTAAATACAAATGGCACAAGGCCGACTTAGGTACAAGAAGACTGACTCTCCTTCCTGTCTATGTTTTGATCCATTCCTGTGACACTAGTTATAGATTCCGATGCTTCACTTCAGGTTTACTGTATCCCTTGGACCTTGCCATTGTCGATGAAACACAGAATTTACATCGGAATTAAATACAAAAGGCACAATGCCGACTTAAGTACAAGAAGACTGACTCTTCTGACTGTCTATGTTTTGAATCATTCCTGTGACACTAGTCATAGTTTCCGATGCTTCACTTCAGGTTTACTGTATCCCTTGGACCTTCTTATTGACTATGAAACACAGAAATTGCATCGGAATTAAATACAAAGGGCACAATGCCGACTTAAGTACAAGAAGACTCACTCTTCTTACTGTCTATGTTTTGAACCTTTTCTGTGACATTAGTTATAGTTTCCGTTGCTTCACTTCAGGTTTACTGTATCCCTCGGACCTTCATATTGACGACGAAATACAGAAATTGCATCAGAATTAAATACAAATGAACAATGCCGACTTAAGCAAAAGATGACTGACTCTTCCGTGTCTATGTTCTCAACCATTCCTGTGAAACTAGATATAGATTCCAATGCTTCACTTCAGGTTTACTGTATCCCTTGGACTTCCGTATTGACGAGGAGAAACAGAAATTGCATCGGAATCAAATAGAAAAGGCACAATGCCGACTTAAGTACTACAAGACTGACTCTTCCAACTGTCTATGTTTTGAACCATTCCTGTGATACTAGTTATAGATTCCGATGCTTCACTTCAGGTTTACTGTATCCCTCTGACACTCTTATTGACGATGATACACAGAAATTGCATCGGAATTAAATACAAAAGGCACAATGCCGACTTAAGTACAAGAAGACTGACGCTTCTTACTGTCTATGTTTTGAACCATTTCTGTGACACTAGTTATAGATTCCGATGCTTCACTTCAGGTTGACTGTATCCCTTGGACCGTCTTATCGACGATGAAACACAGAAATAGCATCGGAATTAAATACATAAGGCACAATGCCGGCTTAAGTACAAGATGACTAACTCTTCTTACTCTCGATGTTTTGAACCATTCCTGTGACACTAGTTATAGATTCCGATGCTTCAGTTCAGGTTTACTGTATCCCGTGGACCTTCTTATTGACGACGAAACACAGAAATTCCATCGGGATTAAATACAAAAGGCACAATGCGGACTTAAGTACAAGAAGACTGACTCTTCCTACTGTCTATGTTTTAACCATTCCTGTGACACTAGTAATAGATTCCGATGCTTCACTTCAGGTTTACTGTATCCCTCTGACCTTCTTATTGAGGATGAAACACAGAAATTGCATCGGAATTAATACAAAAGGCACAATGCCGACTCAAATACAAGATGACTGGCTCTTCTTACTCTCTATGTTTTGAACCTTTCCTGTGAGACCGGTTTTAGATTACGATGCTTCACTTCAGGTTTACTGTATCCCTTGGACCTTCTTACTGACGACGAAACACAGAAATTGCATCGGCATTATATAGAAAAGGCACAATGCCGACTTAAGTACAAGAAGGCTAACTCATCCAACTGGCTATGTTTTGAAAAATTCCTGTGACACTTGTTATAGATTCCGAGGCTTCACTTCAGGTTTACTGTATCCCTCTGACACTCTTACGGACGATGAAACACAGAAATTGCATCGGAATTTAATACAAAAGGCACAATGTCGACTAAAGTACAAGAAGACTGACTCTTCTTACTCTCTATGTTTTGAACCATTCCTGTGACACTAGTTATATATTCCGATGCTTCACTTCAGGTTTACTGTATCCCGCTGACATTCTTATTGACGACGAAACACAGAAATTGCATCGGAATTAAATAGAAAAGGCACAATGCCGACTTAAGTACACGAAGACTGACTCTTATAACTGTCTATGCTTTTAAAAATTCCTGTGACACTAGTTATAGATTCCGATGCTCCACTTCAGGTTTACTGTATCCCTTGGACCTTCTTATCGACGATGAAACACAGAAATAGCATCGGAACACAGAAATAGCATCGGAATTAAATACAAAAGGCACAATGCCGACTTAAGTACAAGAAGACTGACTCTTCTTACTGTCTATGCTTTGAACCATTCCTGTGACACTAGTTATGGATTCCGATGCTTCACTTCAGGTTTACTGAATCCCTCTGACATTCTTATTGACGATGAAACACAGAAATTGCATCGGAATTAAATGCAAACGGCACAGTGCCGACTTAAGTACAAGAAGACTGACTCTTCTTACTGACTATGTTTTGAACATTTCCTGTGAGACCAGTTTTAGATTCCGATGCTTCACTATACGTTTACTGTATCCCTTGGACCTTCTTATTGACGACGAAACACAGAAATTGCATCGGCATTAAATAGAAATGGCACAATGCTGACTTAAGTACAAGAAGACTGACACTTCCTAGTGTCTATGTTTTGAACCGTTCCTGTGACACTAGTTATAGATTCCGATGCTTCACTTCAGGTTTTCTGTATCCCTCTGACATTCTTATTGTCGATGAAACAAAGAAATTGCAACGGAATTAGATAGAAAAGGCACAATGCCGTATTAAGTACAAGAAGACTGACTCTTCTTACAGTCTATGTTTTGAAAAATTCCTGTAACAATAGTTATAGATTCCGATGCTTCACTTCAAATTTACTGTAACCCTCTGACCTTCATATTGACGATGAAACACAGTAATTGCATCGGAATTAAATACAAAGGGCACAATGCCGACTTAAGTAGAAGAAGACTGACTCTTCTTATTGTTGTATGTTTTGAACCATTCCTGTGGCATTAGTTATAGATTCCGATGTTTCAGTTCAGGTTTCCTGTATCCCTTGGACCTTCTTATCGACGATTAAACACAGATATTGCATCGGAACTGAATGCAAAAGGCACAATGCCGACTTATGTACAAGAAGTTTGACTCTTCTTACTGACTATGATTTGAACATTTCCTGGGAGACCAGTTTTAGATTCCGATGCTTCACTACATGTTTACTGTATCCCTTGGACCTTCTTATTGACGATGAAACACAGAAATTGCATCGGAATTAAATACAAATGGCACAAGGCCGACTTAGGTACAAGAAGACAGACTCTCCTTCCTGTCTATGTTTTGAACCATTCCTGTGACACTAGTTATAGATTCCGATGCTTCACTTCAGGTTTACTGTATCCCTTGGACCTTGCCATTGTCGATGAAACACAGAATTTACATCGGAATTAAATACAAAAGGCACAATGCCGACTTAAGTACAAGAAGACTGACTCTTCTGACTGTCTATGTTTTGAACCATTCCTGTGACACTAGTCATAGATTCCGATGCTTCACTACAGGTTTACTGTATCCCTTGGACCTTCTTATTGACGACCAAACACAGAAATTGCATCGGGATTAAATACAAAAATCACAATGCGGACTTAAGTACAAGAAGACTGACTCTTCCTACTGTCTATGTTTTAACCATTCCTGTGACACTAGTTATAGATTCCGATGCTTCACTACAGGTTTACTGTATCCCTCTGACCTTCTTATTGACGATGAAACACAGAAATTGCATCGGAATTAAATACAAAAGGCACAATGCCGACTCAAATACAAGATGACTGGCTCTTCTTACTCTCTATGTTTTGAACCTTTCCTGTGAGACCGGTTTTAGATTCCGATGCTTCACTTCAGGTTTACTGTATCCCTTGGACCTTCTTATTGACGATGAAACACAGAAATTGCATCGGAATTAAATACAAATGGCACAAGGCCGACTTAGGTACAAGAAGACTGACTCTCCTTACTGTCTATGTTTTGAACCATTCCTGTGACACTAGTTATAGATTCCGATGCTTCACTTCAGGTTTACTGTATCCCTTGGACCTTGTCATTGTCGATGAAACACAGAATTTACATCGGAATTAAATACAAAAGGCACAATGCCGACTTAAGTACAAGAAGACTGACTCTTCTGACTGTCTATGTTTTGAACCATTCCTGTGACACTAGTCATAGATTCCGATGCTTCACTTCAGGTTTACTGTATCCCTTGGACCTTCTTATTGACTATGAAACACAGAAATTGCATCGGAATTATATACAAAGGGCACAATGCCGACTTAAGTACAAGAAGACTCACTCTTCTTACTGTCTATGTTTTGAACCTTTTCTGTGACACTAGTTACAGATTCCGATGCTTCACGTCAGGTTTACTGTATCCCTTGGACCTTCATATTGACGACGAAACACAGAAATTGCATCGGAATTAAATACAAATGAACAATGCCGACTTAAGCACATGAAGACTGACTCTTCCGTGTCTATGTTCTCAACCATTCCTGTGACACTAGAAATAGATTCCAATGCTTTACTTCAAGTTTACTGTATCCCTTGGACTTTCGTATTGACGACGAAACACAGAAATTGCATCGGAATTAAATAGAAAAGGCACAATGCCGACTTAAGTACAACAAGACTGACTCTTCCAACTGTCTATGTTTTGAACCATTCCTGTGATACTAGTTATTGATTCCGATGCTTCACTTCAGATTTACTGTATCCCTCTGACACTCTTATTGACGATGATACACAGAAATTGCATCGGAATTAAATACAAAAGGCACAATGCCGACTTAAGTACAAGAAGACTGACGCTTCTTACTGTCTATGTTTTGAACCATTCCTGTGACACTAGTTATAGATTCCGATGCTTCACTTCAGAATTACTGCATCCCTTGGACCGTCTTATCGACGATGAAACACAGAAATAGCATCGGAATTAAATACATAAGGCACAATGCCGACTTTAGTACAAGAAGACTGACTCTTCTTACTCTATATGTTTTGAACCATTGCTGTGACACTAGTTATAGAATCCGATGCTTTAGTTCAGGTTTACTGTATCCCTTGGACCTTCCTATTGACGACGAAACACAGAAATTCCGTCGGGATTAAATACAAAAGGCACAATGCGGACTTAAGTACAAGAAGACTGACTCTTCCTACTGTCTATGTTTTAACCATTCCTGTGACACTAGTAATAGATTCCGATGCTTCACTTCAGGTTTACTGTATCCCTCTGACCTTCTTATTGACGATGAAACACAGAAATTGCATCGGAATTAATACAAAAGGCACAATGCCGACTTAAATACAAGATGACTGGCTCTTCTTACTCTCTATGTTTTGAACCTTTCCTGTGAGACCGGTTTTAGATTCCGATGCTTCACTTCAGGTTTACTGTATCCCTTGGACCTTCTTATTGACGACGAAACACAGAAATTGCATCGGCATTAAATAGAAAAGGCACAATGCCGACTTAAGTACAAGAAGGCTGACTCATCCAACTGGCTATGTTTTGAAAAATTCCTGTGACACTAGTTATAGATTCCGAGGCTTCACTTCAGGTTTACTGTATCCCTCTGACACTCTTACTGACGATGAAACACAGAAATTGCATCGGAATTAAATACAAAAGGCACTGGGCCGACTTAAGAGCAAGAAGACTGACTCTTCTTACTGTCTATGTTTTGAACCATTCCTGTGACACTAGTTATCGATTCCGATGCTTCACTTCAGGTTTACTGTATCCCTCCGACATTCTTATTGTCGATGAAACACAGAAATTGCATTGGAATTAGATAGAAAAGGCACAATGCCGTATTAAGTACAAGAAGACTGACTCTTCTTACAGTCTATGTATTGAATAATTCCTGTAACAATAGTTATAGATTCCGATGCTTCACTACTAATTTACTGTATCCCATTGACCTTCTTATTGACGATGAAACACAGAAATTGCTTCAGAATTAAATACAAAAGGCAGAAAGCCGACTTAAGTATAACAAGACTGACTCTTCTTACTGACTATGATTTGAACATTTCCTGTGAGACCAGTTTTAGAGTCCGATGCTTCACTATAAGTGTACTGTATCCCTTGTACCTTCCTATTGACGATGAAACACAGAAATTGCATCGGAATTAAATACAAAAGGCACAAGGCCGACTGAAGTACAAGACGACTGACTATTCTTACTGTCTATGTTTTGAACCATTCCTGTGACACTAGTTATAGATTACGATGCTTCACTTCAGATTTACTGTATCCCTTGGACCTTGTTATTGACGATGAATCACAGAAATTGCATCGGAATTAAATACAAAAGGCACAATGCCGACTTAAGTACAAGAAGACTGACACTTCCGACAGACTATGCTTTGAATCATTCCTGTGACACTAGTTATAGATTCCGATGCATCACTTCAGGTTTACTGTATCTCTTGGACCTTCGTATTGACGATGTCACACAGAAATTGCATCGGATTTAAATACAAAAGGCTCAATGTCGACTTAAGTACAAGAAGACTGACTCTTCTTGCTGTGTATGTTTTGAACCATTCCTGTGACACTAGGTATAGATCCCGATGCTTCACTTCAGGTTTACTGTATCCCTCTGACATTCTTATTGACGATGAAACACAGAAATTGCATCGGAATTAAATGCAAACGGCACAGTGCCGACTTAAGTACAAGAAGACTGACTCTTATTGCTGTGTATGTTTTGAACCATTCCTGTGACAATAGTTATAGAGTCCGATGCTTCAATTCAGGTTTACTGTATCCCTCTGACCTTCTTAGTGACGTCGAAACACAGAAATTGCATCTGAATTATGTAGAAAAGGCACAAAGCCGACTTAAGTATAAGAAGACTGACTCTTCTTACTGACTATGATTTGAACATCTCCAGTGAGACCAGTTTTAGATTCAGATGCTTCGCTATATGTTTACTGTATCCCTTGGTCCTTCTTATTGACGATGAAACACAGAAATTGCATCGGAATTATGTAGAAAAGGCACAAAGCCGACTTTAGTATAAGAAGACTGACTCTTCTTACTGACTATGATTTGAACATTTCCAGTGAGACCAGTTTTAGATTCAGATGCTTCACTATATGTTTACTGTATCCCTTGGACCTTCCTATTGACGATGAAACACAGAAATTGCATCGGAATTAAACACAAATGGCACAAGGCCGACTTAGGTACAAGAAGACTGACTCTTCTTACTGTCTATGTTTTGAACCATTCCTGTGACACTAGTTATAGATACCGATGCTTCACTTCAGGTTTACTGTATCCCTTGTACCTTGTTATTGTCGATGAAACACAGAAATTGCATCGGAATTAAATACAAAGGGCACAATGCCGACTTAAGTACAAGAAGACTCACTCTTCTTACTGTCTATGCTTTGAACCTATTCAGTGACACTAGTTATAGATTCCGATGCTTCACTTCAGGTTTACTGTATCCCTTGGACCTTCTTATCGCCGATGAAACACAGAAATAGCATCGGAATTAAATACAAAAGGCACAATGCCGACTTAAGTACAAGAAGACTGACTCTTCTTACTCTCTATGTTTTGAACCATTCCTGTGACACTATTTATAGATTCCGATGCTTCAGTTCAGGTTTACTGTATCCCTTGGACCTTCGTATTGACGATGACACACAGAATTTGCATCGGATTTAAATAAAAAAGGCTCAATGTCGACTTAAGTACAAGAAGACTGACTCTTCTTGCTGTGTATGCTTTGAACCATTCCTGTGACACTAGGTATAGATCCCGATGCTTCACTTCAGGTTTACTGTATCCCTCTGACATTCTTATTGACGATGAAACACAGAAATTGCATCGGAATTAAATGCAAACGGCACAGTGCCGACCTAAGTACAAGAAGACTGACTCTTATTGCTGTGTATGTTTTGAACCATTCCTGTGACAATAGTTATAGATTCCGATGCTTCAATTCAGGTTTACTGTATCCCTCTGACCTTCTTAGTGACGTCGAAACACAGAAATTGCATCTGAATTATGTAGAAAAGGCACAAAGCCGACTTAAGTATAAGAAGACTGACTCTTCTTACTGACTATGATTTGAACATTTCCAGTGAGACCAGTTTTAGATTCAGATGCTTCGCTATATGTTTACTGTATCCCTTGGTCCTTCTTATTGACGATGAAACACAGAAATTGCATCGGAATTATGTAGAAAAGGCACAAAGCCGACTTAAGTATAAGAAGACTGACTCTTCTTACTGACTATGATTTGAACATTTCCAGTGAGACCAGTTTTAGATTCAGATGCTTCACTATATGTTTACTGTATCCCTTGGACCTTCCTATTGACGATGAATCACAGAAATTGCATCGGAATTAAATACAAATGGCACAAGGCCGACTTAGGTACAAGAAGACTGACTCTTCTTACTGTCTATGTTTTGAACCATTCCTGTGACACTAGTTATAGATACCGATGCTTCACTTCAGGTTTACTGTATCCCTTGTACCTTGTTATTGTCGATGAAACACAGAAATTGCATCGGAATTAAATACAAAGGGCACAATGCCGACTTAAGTACAAGAAGACTCACTCTTCTTACTGTCTATGCTTTGAACCTATTCTATGACACTAGTTATAGATTCCGATGCTTCACTTCAGGTTTACTGTATCCCTTGGACCTTCTTATCGCCGATGAAACACAGAAATAGCATCGGAATTAAATACAAAAGGCACAATGCCGACTTAAGTACAAGAAGACTGACTCTTCTTACTCTCTATGTTTTGAACCATTCCTGTGACACTAGTTATAGATTCCGATGCTTCAGTTCAGGTTTACTGTATCCCTTGGACATTCTTATTGACGACGAAACACAGAAATTTTGCGTCGGAATTAAATACAAAAGGCACAATGCGGCCTGAAGTACAAGAAGACTGACTCTTCCTACTGTCTATGTTTTAACCATTCCTGTGACACTAGTTATAGATTCCGATGCTTCACTTCAGGTTTACTGTATCCCTCTGACCTTCTTATTGACGATGAAACACAGAAATTGAATCGGAATTAGATAGAAAAGGCACAATGCCGTATTAAGTACAAGAAGACTGACACTTCCGACAGACTATGCTTTGAACCATTCCTGTGACACTAGTTATAGATTCCGATGCATCACTTCAGGTTTACTGTATCCCTTGGACCTTGTTATTGACGATGAAACACAGAAATTGCATCGGAATTAAATACAAAAGGCACAATGCCGACTTAAGTACAAGAAGACTGACACTTCCGACAGACTATGCTTTGAACCATTCCTGTGACACTAGTTATAGATTCCGATGCATCACTTCAGGTTTACTGTATCCCTTGGACCTTCGAATTGACGATGACACACAGAAATTGCATCGGATTTAAATACAAAAGGCACAATGTCGACTTAAGTACAAGAAGACAGACTCATCTTGCTGTGTATGTTTTGAACCATTCCTGTGACACTAGTTATAGATTCCGATGCTTCACTTCAGGTTTACTGTATCCCTCTGACATTCTTATTGACGATGAAACACAGAAATTGCATCGGAATTGAATGCAAACGGCACAGTGCCGACTTAAGTACAAGAAGACTGACTCTTCTTACTGACTATGTTGTGAACATTTCCAGTGAGACCAGTTTTAGATTCCGATGCTTCACTATACGTTTACTGTATCCCTTAGACCTTCGTATTGACGACGAAACACAGAAATTGCATCGGAATTAAATACAAATGCACAATGCCGACATAAGCACAAGAAGACTGACTCTTCCGTGGCTATGATTTCAACCATTCCTGTGACAAAAGATATAGATTCCAATGCTTCACTTCAGGTTTTTGTATCCCTTGGACCTTCGTATTGACGACGAAACACAGAAATTGCATCGGAATTAAATAGAAAAGGCACAATGCCGTCATAAGTACAAGAAGACTGACTCTTCCAACTGTCTATGTTTTGAACCATTCCTGTGATACTAGTTATAGATTCCGATGCTTCACTTCAGGTTTATTGTATCCCCCGGACACTCTTACTGACGATGAAACACAGAAATTGCATCGGAATTAAATACAAAAGGCACAATGCCGACTTAAGTACAAGAAGACTGACGCTTCTTACTGACTATGTTTTGAACCATTGCTGTGACACTAGTTATAGATTCCGAAGCTTCACTTCAGGTTTACTCTATCCTTTGCACCTTCTTATTGACGATTAAGCACAGAATTTGCATCGGAATTAAATACAAAAGGCACAAAGCCGACTTAAGTATAACAAGACTGACTCTTCTTACTGACTATGTTTTGAACATTTCCTGTGAGACCAGTTTTAGAGTCCGATGCTTCACTATAAGTGTACTGTATCCCTTGTACCTTCCTATTGACGATGAAACACAGAAATTGCTTCGGGATCGAATACAAAAGGCAAAAAGCCGACTTAAGTATAAGAAGACTGACTCTTCTTACTGACTATGATTTGAACACTTCCTGTGAGACCAGTTTTAGATTCCGATGCTTCACTATATGTTTACTGTATCCCTTGGACCTTCTTATTGACGATGAAACACAGAAATTGCATCGGAATTAAATACAAAAAGCACAATGCCGACTTAAGTACAAGAAGACTGACTCTTATTGCTGTGTATGTTTTGAACCATTCCTGTGAAACTAGTTATAGATTCCGATGCTTCATTTCAGGTTTACTGTATCCCTCTGACCTTCTTGTTGACGACGAAACACAGAAATTGCATCGGAATTATGTAGAAAAATCACAAAGCCGACTTAAGTATAAGAAGACTGACTCTTTTTACTGGCTATGAATTGAACATTTCCTGTGAGAACAGTTTTAGATTCCGATGCTTCACTATATGTTTACTGTATCCCTTGGACCTTCTTAATGACGATGAAACACAGAAATTGCATCGGAATTAAATACAAATGGCACAAGGCCGACTTAGGTACAAGAAGACTGACTCTTCTTACTGTCTATGTTTTGAACCATTCCTGAGACACTAGTTATAGATTCCGATGCTTCACTTCAGGTTTACTGTATCCCTTGGACTTTGTTATTGTCGATGAAACACAGAAATTGCATCGGAATTAAATATAAAAGGCACAATGCCGACATAAGTACAAGAAGACTGACTCTTCCTACTGTCTATGTTTTAACCATTCCTGTGACACTAGTTATAGATTCCGATGCATCACTTCAGGTTTACTGTATCCCTTGGACCTTCGTATTGACGATGAAACACAGAAATTGCATCGGAATTAAATACAAAAGGCACAATGCCGAATCAAATACAAGATGACTGGCTCTTCTTACTCTCTATGTTTTGAACGTTTCCTGTGAGGCCGGTTTTAGATTCCGATCCTTCACTTCAGGTTTACTGTATCCCTTGGACCTTCTTATTGACGACGAAACACTGAAATTGCATCGGCATTAATGAGAAAAGGCACAATGCCGACTTAAGTACAAGAAGACTGACTCTTCTTAGTGTCTATGTTTTGAACCATTCCTGTGACACTAGTTATAGATTCCGATGCATCACTTCAGGTTTACTGTATCCCTTGGACCTTCGTATTGACGATGACACACAGAAATTGCATCGGATTGAAATACAAAAGGCACAATGCCGACTTAAGTACGAGAAGACTGACTCTTCTTGCTGTGTATGTTTTGAACCATTCCTGTGACACTAGTTATAGATTCCGATGCTTCACTTCAGGTTTACTGTATCCCTCTGACCCTCTTATTGACTCTGAAACACAGAAATTGCATCGGAATTAAATAGAAAAGGCACAATGCCGACTTAGGTACAAGAAGACTGACTCTTCCTATTGTCTATGTTTTGAACCACTCCTGTGACTCTAGTTATAGATTCCGATGCTTCACTTCACGTTTACTGTATCCCTCCGACCTTCTTATTCAGGATGAAACACAGAAATTGCATCGGAATTAAATACAAAGGGCTCAATGCCCACTTAAGTACAAGAAGATTGACTCTTCTTACTGTCTATGTTTTCAACCATTCCTGTGACACTAGTTATAGATTCCGAAGCTTCACTTCAGGTTTACTGTATCCTTTGGACCTTTTTATTGACGATGAAACACAGAATTTGCATCTGAATTATATAAAAAAGGCACTATGCCGACTTAAGTACAAGAAGAATGACTCTTCTTACTGTCTATGTTTTGAGCAATTCCTGTGACACTAGTTAAAGGCTCCGATGCTTCACTTCAGGTTTACTGTATCCCTCTGACATTCTAATTGACGATGAAACACAGAAATTGCATTGGAATTAAATGCAAACGGCACAGTGCTGACTTAAGTACAAGAAGACTTACTCTTCCTACTGACTATGTTGTGAACATTTCCTGTGAGACCAGTTTTAGATTCCGATGCTTCACTATACGTTTACTGTATCCCTTGGACCTCCTTATTGACGATGAAGCACAGAACTTGCTTCAGAATTAAACACAAAAGGCACAAAGCCGACTTAAGTATAACAAGACTGACTCTTCTTACTGACTATGATTTGAACATTTCCTGTGAGAACAGTTTTAGATTCCGATGCTTCGATATATGTTTACTGTATCCCTTGGACCTTCTTATTGACGATGAAACACAGAAATTGCATCGGAATTAAATACAAATGGCACAAGGCCGACTTAGGTACAAGAAGACTGACTCTTCTTACTGTCTATGTTTTGAACCAGTCCTGTGACACTAGTTATAGATTCCGATGCTTCACTTCAGGTTTACTGTATCCCTTGGACCTTGTTATTGTCGATGAAACACAGAAATTGCATCGGAATTAAATATAAAAGGCATAATGCCGACTTAAGTACAAGAAGACTCACTCTTCTTACTGTCTATGATTTGAACCTTTTCTGTGACACTAGTTATAGATTCCGATGCTTCACTTCAGGTTTACTGTATCCCTTGGACCTTCGTATTGACGACGAAACACAGAAATTGCATCGGAATTAAATAGAAAAGGCACAATGCTGACTTAAGTACAAGAAGACTGACTCTTCCAACTGTCTATGTTTTGAACCATTCCTGTGATACTAGTTATAGATTCCGGTGCTTCACTTCAGGTTTACTGTATCCCTCTGACACTCTTATTGACGATGAAACACAGAAATTGCATCGGAATTAAATACAAAAGGCACAGAGCCGACTTACGTACAAGAAGACTGACGCTTCTTACTGTCTATGATTTGAACCATTCCTGTGACACTAGTTATAGATTCCGAAGCTTCACTACAGGTTTACTGTATCCTTTGCACCTTCTTATTGACGATGAAGTACAGAATTTGCATCGGAATTAAAGACAAAAGGCACAATGCCGACTTAAGTACAAGAAGACTGACTCTTCTTACTGTCTATGTTTTGAGCAGTTCCTGTGACACTAGTTATAGATTCCGATGCTTCACTTCAGGTTTACTGTATCCCTTGGACCTTCTTATCGACGATGAAACACAGAAATAGCATCGGAATTAAATACAAAAGGCAGAACGCCGACTTAAGTACAAGAAGACTGACTCTTCTTACTCTCTATGTTTTGAACCATTCCTGTGACACTAGTTATAGATTCCGATGCTTCAGTTCAGGTTTACTGTGTCCCTTGGACCTTCTTATTGACGACGAAACACAAAAATTGCATCGGAATTAAATACAAAAGGCACAATGCGGACTGAAGTACAAGAAGACTGACTCTTCCTACTGTCTATGTTTTAACCATTCCTGTGACACTAGTTATAGATTCCGATGCATCACTTCAGGTTTACTGTATCCCTTGGACCTTCGTATTGACGATGAAACACAGAAATTGCATCGGAATTAAATACAAAAGGCACAATGCCGAATCAAATACAAGATGACTGGCTCTTCTTACTCTCTATGTTTTGAACGTTTCCTGTGAGACCGGTTTTAGGTTCCGATCCTTCACTTCAGGTTTACTGTATCCCTTGGACCTTCTTATAGACGACGAAACACAGAAATTGCATCGGCATTAATGAGAAAAGGCACAATGCCGACTTAAGTACAAGAAGACTGACTCTTCTTAGTGTCTATGTTTTGAACCATTCCTGTGACACTAGTTATAGATTCCGATGCATCACTTCAGGTTTACTGTATCCCTTGGACCTTCGTATTGACGATGACACACAGAAATTGCATCGGATTTAAATACAAAAGGCACAATGCCGACTTAAGTACGAGAAGACTGACTCTTCTTGCTGTGTATGTTTTGAACCATTCCTGTGACACTAGTTATAGATTCCGATGCTTCACTTCAGGTTTACTGTATCCCTCTGACCCTCTTATTGACTCTGAAACACAGAAATTGCATCGGAATTAAATAGAAAAGGCACAATGCCGACTTAAGTACAAGAAGACTGACTCTTCCTATTGTCTATGTTTTGAACCACTCCTGTGACTAGTTATAGATTCCGATGCTTCACTTCACGTTTACTGTATCCCTCCGACCTTCTTATTGAGGATGAAACACAGAAATTGCATCGGAATTAAATACAAAGGGCTCAATGCCCACTTAAGTACAAGAAGACTGACTCTTCTTACTGTCTATGCTTTCAACCATTCCTGTGACACTAGTTATAGCTTCCGAAGCTTCACTTCAGGTTCACTGTATCCTTTGGACCTTCTTATTGACGATGAAACACAGAATTTGCATCTGAATTATATAAAAAAGGCACTATACCGACTTAAGTACAAGAAGAATGACTCTTCTTACTGTCTATGTTTTGAGCAATTCCTGTGACACTAGTTAGAGGCTCCGATGCTTCACTTCAGGTTTACTGTATCCCTCCGACATTCTAATTGACGATGAAACACAGAAATTGCATTGGAATTAAATGCAAACGGCACAGTGCTGACTTAAGTACAAGAAGACTTACTCTTCCTACTGACTATGTTGTGAACATTTCCTGTGAGACCAGTTTTAGATTCCGATGCTTCACTATACGTTTCTGTATCCCTTGGACCTTCTTATTGACGATGAAACACAGAACTTGCTTCAGAATTAAACACAAAAGGCACAAAGCCGACTTAAGTATAACAAGACTGACTCTTCTTACTGACTATGATTTGAACATTTCCTGTGAGACCAGTTTTAGATGCCGATTCTTCACTATATGTTTACTGTATCCCTTGGACCATTTTATTGTCGATCAAACACAGAAATTGCATCGGAATTAAATACAAAAGTCACAAGGCCGACTTAGGTACAAGAAGACTGACTCTTCTTACTGTCTATGTTTTGAACCATTCCTGTGACACTAGTTATGGATTCCGATGCTTCACTTCAGGTTTACTGTATCCCTCTGCCACTCTTATTGACTATGAAACACAGAAATTTCATCGGAATTAAATACAAAAGGCACAATGCCGACTTAAGTACAAGAAGACTGACTCCTCTTACTGTCTATGTTTTGAACCATTCCTGCGACACTAGTTATAGATTCCGAAGCTTCACTTCAGGGTTACTGTATCCTTTGGACCTTCTTATTGACAATGAAACACAAAATTTGCATCGGAATTAAATACAAAAGGCACAATGCCGACTTAAGTACAAGAAGACTGACTCTTCTTACTGTCTATGCTTTGAGCAATTCCTGTGACACTAGTAATAGATTCCGATGCTTCACTTCAGGTTTACTGTATCCCTTGGACCTTCTTATCGACGATGACACACAGAAATTGCATCGGATTTAAATACAAAAGGCACAATGCCAACTTAAGTACGAGAAGACTGACTCTTCTTGCTGTGTATGTTTTGAACCATTCCTGTGACACTAGTTATAGATTCCGATGCTTCACTTCAGGTTTACTGTATCCCTCTGACTCTCTTATTGACTCTGAAACAAAGAAATTGCATGGGAATTAAATAGAAAAGGCACAATGCCGACTTAAGTACAAGAAGACTGACTCATCCTATTGCCTATGTTTTGAACCACTCCTGTAACTCTAGTTATAGATTCCGATGCTTCACTTCACGTTTACTGTATCCCTCCGACCTTCTTATTGAGGATGAAACACAGAAATTGAATCAGGATTAAATACAAAAGGCACAATGCCGACTTAAGTACAGGAAGACTGACTCTTCCTACTGTCTATGTTTTAACCATTCCTGTGACAGTAGTTATAGATTCCGATGCTTCACTACAGGTTTACTGTATCCCTCTGGCCTTCTTATTGACGATGAAACAAAGAAATTGCATCGGAATTAAATACAAAAGGCACAATGCCGACTCAAATACAAGATGACTGGCTCTTCTTACTCTCTTTGCTTTGACCTTTTCCTGGGAGACGGGTTTTAGATTCCGATGCTTAACTTCAGGTTCACTCTATCCCTTGTACTTTCTTATTGACGACGAAACACAGAAATTGCATCGGAATTAAATAGAAAAGGCACAATGCAGACATAAGTACAAGAAGACTGACTCTTCTTACTGACTATGATTTGAACATTTCCTGTGAGACCAGTTTTACATTCCGATGCTTCACTATATGTTTACTGTATCCCATTGACCTTCTTGTTGACGATGAAACACAGAAATTGCATCGGAATTATATACAAAAGGCACAATGCCGACTTAAGAACAAGAAGACTGACTCTTCCGACAGTCTATTTTTTGAACCATTCCTGTGACACTAGTTATAGATTCCGATGCATCACTTCAGGTTTACTGTATCCCTTGGACATTTTATTGACGATGAAACACAGAAATTGCATCGGAAATAAATACAAAATGCACAATGCTGACTTAAGTACAAGACGACTGACTCTTCTTGCTGTGTATGTTTTGAACCATTCCTGTAAATCTAGTTACAGATTCCGATGCTTGACTTCAGATTTACTGTATCCCTCTGACCTTCTTATTGACGACGAAACACAGAAATTGCATCGGTATTAATTAGAAAAGGCACAATGCCGACTTAAGTACAAGAAGACTGACTCTTTCTACTGTCTATGTTTTGAACCATTCCTGTGACACTAGTTATAGATTCCGATGCTACACTTCACGTGTACTGTATCCCTCTGACCTTCTTATTGACGATGCAACACAGAAATTGCATCGGAATTAAATGCCGACTTAAGTACAAGAAGACTGACTCTTCCTACTGTCTATGTTTTAACCATTCCTGTGACGCTAGTTATAAATTCCGATGCTTCACTTCAGGTTTACTGTATCCCTTGGACCTTCTTATTGACGATGAAACACAGAAATAGGATCGGAATTAAATACAAAATTCACAATGCCGACTTAAGTACAAGACGACTGACTCTTCTTACTGTCTATGTTTGAACCATTCCTGTGACACTAGTTATAGATTCCGATGCTTCACTTCAGGTTTACTGTATCCCTTGGACCATCTTATTGACGACGAAACACAGAAATTAAATCAGGATAAAATACAAAATGCACAATCCCGACTTAAGTACAAGAAGACTGACCCTTCTTACTGTCTATGTTTTAACATTCCTGTGTCACTAGTTATAGATTCCGATGCTTCACTACAGGTTTACTGTATCCCTCTGACCGTCTTGTTGACGACGAAACACAGAAATTGCATCGGAATTAAATACAAAAGGCACAATGCCGACTTAAGTAAAAGAAGACAGACTCTTCTTACTGACTATGATTTGAACATTTCCTGTGAGACCAGATTTAGATTCCGATGCTTCACTATATGTTTACTGTATCCCTTGGACCTTCTTGTTTACGATGAAACACAGAAATTGCATCGGAATTCTATACAAAAAGCACAATGCCGACTTAAGTACAAGAACACTGACTCTTCTTGCTGTGTATGTTTTGAACCATTCCTGTGACACTAGTTATAGATTCCGATGCTTCACTTCAGGTTTACTGTATCGCTCTGACCTTCTTATTGACGATAAAACACAGTAATTGCATCGGAATTAAATACAAAAGGCCCAATGCCGACTCATGTACAAGAAGACTGACACTTCTAACTGTCTATGTTTTGAACCTTTCCTGTGACACTAGATATAGATTCCGATGCTTCACTTCAGGTTTACTGTATCCCTTGGACCTTCTTATTGAAGGCGAAACACAGAAATTGCATCGGAATTAAATACAAAAGGCACAATGCCGACTTAAGTACAAGACGACTGACTCTTCTTACTGTCTATGTTTGAACCATTCCTGTGACACTAGTTATAGATTCCGATGCATCACTTCAGGTTTACTGTATCCCTTGGACCATCTCATTGACGACGAAACACAGAAATTGAATCAGGATAAAATACAAAAGGCACAATCACGACTTAAGTACAAGAAGACTGACCCTTCTTACTGTCTATGTTTTAACCATTCCTGTGTCACTAGTTATAGATTCCGATGCTTCACTACAGGTTTACTGTATCCCTCTGACCGTCTTGTTGACGACGAAACACAGAAATTGCATCGGAATTAAATACAAAAGGCACAATGCCGACTTAAGTAAAAGAAGACAGACTCTTCTTACTGACTATGATTTGAACATTTCCTGTGAGACCAGATATAGACTCCGATGCTTCACTATATGTTTACTGTATCCCTTGGACCTTCTTGTTTACGATGAAACACAGAAATTGCATCGGAATTCTATACAAAAAGCACAATGCCGACTTAAGTACAAGAACACTGACTCTTCTTGCTGTGTATGTTTTGAACCATTCCTGTGACACTAGCTATAGATTCCGATGCTTCACTTCAGGTTTACTGTATCGCTCTGACCTTCTTATTGACGATAAAACACAGTAATTGCATCGGAATTAAATACAAAAGGCCCAATGCCGACTCATGTACAAGAAGACTGACACTTCTAACTGTCTATGTTTTGAACCTTTCCTGTGACACTAGATATAGATTCCGATGCTTCACTTCAGGTTTACTGTATTCCTTGGACCTTCTTATTGAAGGCGAAACACAGAAATTGCTTCGGAATTAAATACAAAAGGCACAATGCTGACTTAAGTACAAGAACACTGACTCTTCCTACTGTCTATGTTTTCAACCATTTCTGTGACACTAGTTATAGATTCGGATGCTTCACTTCAGGTTTACTGTATCCCTCTGACATTCTTATTGACGATGAAACACAGAAATTGAATCGGAATTAAATACAAACGGCACAGTGCCGACTTAAGTACAAGAAGACTGACTCTTCTTACTGACTAAGTTGTGAACATTTCCTGTGAGACCAGTTTTAGATTCCGATGCTTCACTAATTGTTTACTGTATCCCTTGGACCTTCTCATTGACGATGAAACACAGAAATTGCATCGGAATTAAATACAAAGGGCACAAAGCCGACTTACGTATAAGAAGACTGTCTCTTCTTACTGACTATGATTTGAACATTTCCTGTGAGACCAGTTTTAGATTCCGATGCTTCACTATATGTTTACTGTATCCCTTGGACCTTCTTATTGACGATGATACACAGAAATTGCATCGGAATTAAATACAACAGGCACAATGCCGACTTATGTACAAGAAGACTGACTCTTCCTACTTTCTATGTTTTGAACCATTCCTGTGACACTAGTTATAGATTCCGATGCATCACTTCAGGTTTACTGTATCCCTTGGACCTTCCTATTGACGATGAAACACAGAAATTGCATCGGAATTAAATACAAAAGGCACAATGCAGACTTAAGTACACGAAGACTGACTCATCCTGCTGTGGATGTTTTGAACCATTTCTGTGACACTAGTTATAGATTCCGATGCTTCACTTCAGGTTTACTGTATCCCTCTGACCTTCGGATTGACGACGAAACACAGATATTGCATCGGAATTAAATACAACAGGCACAATGCCGACTTAAGTACAAGAAGACTGACACTTCCAAATGTCTATGTTTTGAACCATTCCTGTGACACTAGTTATAGATTCCGATGCTTCACTTCAGGTTTACTGTATCCCTCTGACACTCTTATTGACTCATGAAACACAGAAATTGCATCGGAATTAAATACAAAAGGCACAATGCCGACTTAAGTACAAGAAGACTGACTCTTCCAAATGACTATGTTTTGAACCATTCCTGTGACACTAGTTATGGATTCCGATGCTTCATTTCAGGTTTACTGTATCCCTCTGACACTCTTATTGACGATAAAACACAGAAATAGCATCGGAATTAAATACAATAGGCACAATGCCGACTTGAGTACAAGAAGACTGACTCTTATTACTGTCTATGCTTTGAACCAATCCTGTGACACTAGTTATAGGTTCCGAAGCTTCACTTCAGGTGTACTGTATCCTTTGGACCTTCTTATTGACGATGAAACACAGAATTTCTATCGGAATTAAATAAAAAAGGAACAATGCCGGCTTAAGTACAAGAAGACTGACTCTTCTTACTGTCTATGTTTTGAGCAATTCCTTTGACACTAGTTATAGATTCCCATGCTTCACTTCAGGTTTACTGTATCCCTTGGACCTTCTTATCGACGATGAAAATCAGAAATAGCATCGGAATTAAATACAAAAGGCACAATGCCGACTTTAGTACAAGAAGACTGACTCTTCTTACTGTCTATGTTTTGTACCTTTTCTGTGACACTAGTTATAGATTCCGATGCTTCACTTCAGGTTTACTGTATCCCTCTGAAATTCTTATTGACGATGAAACACAGAAATTGCATCGGATTTAAATAGAAAAAGCACAATGCCGACTTAAGTACAACAAGATTGTCTCTTCCTACTGTCTATGTTTTGAACCATTCCTGTGACACTAGTTATAGATTCCGATGCTTCACCTCAGGTTTACTGTAACCCTCTGACATTCTTATTTACGATGAAACACAGAAATTGCATCGGAATTAACAACAAACGGCACAGTGCCGACTTAAGTACAAGAAGACTGACTCTTCTTACTGACTATGTTGTAAACATTCCCTGTGAGACCAGTTTTAGATTCCGATGCTTCACTATATGTTTACTGTATCCCTTGGACCTTCTTATTGATGATGAAACACAGAAGGTGCATCGGAATTTAATACAAAAGGCACAATGCCGACTTAAGTATAAGAAGACTGACTCTTCTTATTGACTATGATTTGAACCATTTCTGTGACACTAGTTATAGATTCCGATGCTTCACTCCAGGTTTACTGTATCACTTGGACCTTGTTATTGACGACGAAACACTAAAATTGCATCGGAATTAAATACAAAAGGCACAATGCCGACTTAAGTACAAGAAGACTGACTCTTCCTACTGTCTATGATTTGAACCATTCCTGTGACACTAGTTATGGATTCCGATGCAACACTTCAGGTTTACTGTATCCCTTGGACCTTCGTATTGACGATGAAACACAGAACTTGCATCGGAATTAAATACAAAAGGCACAATGCCGACTTAAGTACAACAAGACTGACTCTTCTTGCTGTGTATGTTTTGAACCATTCCTGTGACACTAGTTATAGATTCCGATGCATCACTTCAGGTTTGCTGTATCCCTTGGACCATCTTATTGACGACGAAACACAGAAATTGCATCGGAATTAAATAGAAGAGGCACAATGCCGACTTAAGTACAAGAAGACTGACTCTTCCTACTGTCTATGCTTTTAACCATTCCTGTGACTCTAGTTATAGATTCCGATGCTTCACTTCAGTTTTACTGTATCCCTCTGACAACCTTATTGACGATGAAACACAGAAATTGCATCGGAATTAAATACAAAAGGCACAATGCCGACTTAAGTACAAGAAGACTGCCTCTCCCAAATGTCTATGTTTTGAACCATTCCTGTGACAGTAGTTATAGATTCCGATGCTTCAATTCAGGTTTACTGTATCCCTTGGACCTTATTATCGACGATGAAAATCAGGAATAGCTTCGGAATTAAATACAAAAGGCACAATGCCGACTTAAGTACAAGAAGACTGACTCTTTTTACTGTCTATGTTTTGAACCATTCCTGTGTCACTAGTCATAGATTCCGATGCTTCACTTCAGGTTTACTGTATCCCTTGGACCTTCTTATTTACGACGAAACACAGAAATTGAATCGGGATTAAATACAAAAGGCACAATGCCGACTTAAGTACAAGAAGACTGACTCTTCTTGCTGTGTATGTTTTGAACCATTCCTGTGACACTAGTTATAGATTCCGATGCTTCACTTCAGGTTTACTGTATCCCTCTGACATTCTTGTTGACGATGAAACACAGAAATTGCATCGAAATTAAATAGATAATGCACAATGCAGACTTAAGTACAACAAGATTGACTCTTCCCACTGTCTATGTTTTGAACCATTCCTGGGGCACTAGTTATAGATTCCGATGCTTCACCTCAGGTTAACTGTAACCCTCTGACATTCTTATTGACAATGAAACACAGAAATTGCATCGGAATTAAATACAAACGGCATAGTGCCGACTTAAGTACAAGAAGACTGACTCTTCTTACTGACTATGTTGTAAACATTTCCTGTGAGACCAGTTTTAGATTCCGATGCTTCACTATGTGATTACTGTATCCCTTGGACCTTCTTATTGATGATGAAACACAGAAAGTGCATCGGAATTAAATACAAAAGGCACAATGCCGACTTAAGTATAAGAAGACTGACTCTTCTTACTGACTATGATTTGAACATTCCTGTGAGACCAGTTTTAACTTCCGATGTTTCACTATATGTTTACTGTATCTCTTGGACCTTCTTATTGACGAAGAAACACAGAAATTGCATCGGAATAAATACAAAAGGCACAATGCAGACTTAAGTACAAGAAGACTGACACCTCTTACTGTCAATGATTTGACCCACTTTTGTGACACTAGTTATAGATTCCGATGCATCATTTCAGGTTTACTGTATCCCTTGGCCCTTCTTAATGACGACGAAACACAGAAATTGCATCGGAATTAAACAGAATAGGCACAATGCCGACATAAGTACAAGAAGACTGACTCTTCTTACTGACTATGATTTGAACATTTCCTGTGAGACCAGTTTTAGATGCCGATGCTTCACTATATGTTTACTGTATTCGCTTGGACCTTTTTTTTGACGATGAAACACAGAAATTGCATCGGAATTAAATACAAATGGCACAATGCCGACTTAAGTACAAGATGACTGACTCTTCTTGCTGTGTATGTTTTAAACCATTCCTGTGACACTAGTTATAGGTTCCGATGCTTCACTTCAAGTTTACTGTATCCCTTTGACCTTCTTATATACGAAGAAACACAGTAATTGCATCGGAATTAAATACAAAATTCATAATGCCGACTCATGTACAAGAAGACTGACTCTTCTTACTGTGTATGTTTTGAACCATTCCTGTGACACTAGATATAGATTCCGATGCTTCACTTCAGGTTTATTGTATTCCTCTTACCTTCTTATTGACGACGAAACACTGAAATAGCATCGGAATTAAATAGAAAAGGCACAATGCCGACTTAAGTACAAGAAGACTGACTCTTCCAACTGTCTATGGTTTGAACCATTCCTGTGGCTCTAGTTATAGTTTCCGATGCTTCACTTCAGGTTTACTGTATCCTTTGGACCTTCTTATTGACGATGAAACACAGAATTTACATCGGAATTAAATACAAAAGGTACAAAGCCGACTAAAGTACAAGATGACTGACTCTTCCTACTGTCTATGTTTTGAGCAATTCCATTGACACTAGTTATAGATTCCGATGCTTCACTTCAGGTTCACTGTATCCTTTGGACCTTCTTATTGACGTTGAAACACAGAAATTGCATCTTAAATAAATACAAAAGGCACAATGCCGACTCAAATATAAGATGACTGGCTCTTCTTACTCTCTATGTTTTGAACCTTTCCTGTGAGACCGGTTTTAGATTCCAATGCTTCACTTCAGGAATACTGTATCCCTTGGACCTCCTTATTGACGACGAAACACAAAAAATGGCATTGGGATTAAATAGAAAAGGCACAAGGCCGACATAAGTACAAGAATACTGACTCTTCTTACTGACTATGATTTGAACATTTCCTGTGAGACCAGTTTTAGATTCCGATGCTTCACTATATGTTTACAGTATCCCTTGGACCTTCTAGTTGACGATGAAACACAGAAATTGCATCGTAATAACATACAAAAGGCACAATGCCGACTTAAGTACAAGAAGGTTGACTCTTCTTGCTGTGTATGTTTTGAAGCATTCCTGTGACACTAGTTATAGATTCCGATGCCTCACTTCAGGTTTACTGTATTCCTCTGACATTCTTATTGACGATGAAACACAGTAATTGCATCGGAATTAAATACAAAATGCACAATGCCGACTCATGTACAAGAAGACTGACTTTTCTTACTGTCTATGTTTTGAACCTTTCCTGTGACACTATATACAGATTCCGACGCTTCACTTCAGGTTTACTGTATCCCTTGGACCTTCTTATTGACGACGAAACACAGAAATTGCATCGGAATTAAATAGAAAAGGCACAATGCCGACTTAAGTACTAGAAGACTGACTCTTCCTACTGTCTATGCTTTGAACCATTCCTGTGACACTAGTTATAGATTCCAATGCTTCCCTTCAGGTTTACTGTATCTCTCTGACATTCTTATTGACGATGAAACACAGAAATTGCATCGGAATTAAATACAAACAACAAAGTGCCGACTTAAGTACAAGAAGACTGACTCTTCTTACTGACTATGTTGTGAACATTTCCTATGAGACCAGTTTTTGATGCCGATGCTTCACTATATGTTTACTATATCCCTTGGACCTTCTTATTGATGATGAAACACAGAAAGTGCATCGGAATTAAATACAAAAGGCACAATGCCGACTTAAGTATAAGAAGAGTGACTCTTCTTACTGCCTATGATTTGAACATTTCCTGTGAGACCAGTTTTAGATTCCGATGCTTCACTATATGTTTGCTGTATCCCTTGGACCTTCTTATTGACGAAGAAACACAGAAATTGCATCGGAATTAAATACAAAAGGCACAATGCCGACTTCAGTACAAGAAGACTGACTCTTCTTACTGTCTATGTTTTGAACCATTACTGTGACACTAGTTATAGATTCCGATGCTTCACTTCAGGTTTACTGTATCCCTTGGACCTTGTTATTGACGATGAAACACAGAAATTGCATCGGAATTAAATACAAATGGCACAATGCCGACCTAAGTACAACATGACTGACACTTCTTGCTGTGTATGTTTTGAACCATTCCTGTGACACTAGTTATAGATTCCGATGCTTCACTTCAGGTTCACTGTATCCCTCGGACCATCTTATTGACGACGAAACACAGAAATTGCATCGGAATTAAATAGAAGAGGCACAATGCCGACTTAAGTACAAGAAGCCTGACTCGTCCGTGTCTGTGATTTGAACCATTCCTGTGACACTAGTTACAGATTCCGATGCTTCACTTCAGGTTTACTGTATCCCTCTGACACTCTTATTGACGATGAAACACAGAAATTGCATCGGAATTAAATACAAAAGGCACAATGCCGACTTAAGTACAAGAAGACTGACTCTTCCAAATGTCTATGCTTTGAACCATTCCTGTGACACTAGTTATAGATTCCGATGCTTCACTTCAGGTTTACTGTATCCCTCTGACACTCTTATTGACGATGAAACACAGAAATTGCATCGGAATTAAATACAAAAGGCAGAATGCCGACTTAGGTACAAGAAGACTGACTCTTCCTAATGTCTATGTTTTGAACCATTCCTGTGACACTAGTTATAGATTCCGATGCTTCACTTCAGGATTACTGTATCCCTTGGACCTCCTTATTGACGATGTAACACTGAAATTGCATCGGAATTAAATAGAAAGTGCACAATTCCGACATAAGTACAAGAAGACTGACTCTTCTTACTGACTATGATTTGAACATTTCCTGTGAGGCCAGTTTTAGATTCCGTTGCTTCACTATATGTTTACTGTATCCCTTGGACCTTCTTGTTGACCATGAAACACAGAAATTGCATCGGAATTACATACAAAAGGCACAATGCCGACTTAAGTACAAGATGACTGACTCTTCTTGCTGTGTATGTTTTGAACCATTCCTGTGACACTAGTTATAGATTCTGATGCTTTACTTCAGGTTTACTGTATCCCTCTGACGGTCTTATTGACGATGAAACACAGAAAATGCGTCAGAATTAAATACAAAATGCACAATGCCGAATTAAGTACAAAAAGTCTGACTCTTCTTACTGTCTATGTTTTGAACCATTCCTGTGACACTAGTAATAGATTCCGATGCTTCACTCTTGGTTTACTGTATCGCTTGGACCCTCTTAATGACGATGAAACACTGAAATTGCATCGGAACTAAACACAAAAGGCACATTGCCGACTTTGGTACAAGAAGACTGACTCTTCTTACTGACTATGTTTTAATTCATTCCTGTGACACTAGTTATAGATTCAGATGCTTCACACCAGGTTTACTGTATCCCTTGGACCTTCTTATTGACGATGAAACACAGAAATTGCATCGGAATTAAATACAAAAGGCACAATGCCGACTTAAGTACAGGAAGACTGACTCTTCCTACTGTCTATGATTTGAACCATTCCTGTGACCCTAGTTATAGATTCCGATGCTACACTTCAGGTTTACTGTATCCCTCTGACACTCTTATTGACGATGAAACACAGAAATTGCATCGGAATTAAATACAAAAGGCACAATGCCGACTTAAGTACAAGAAGACTGACTCGTCCGTGTCTATGTTTTGAACCATTCCTGTGACACTAGTTATAGTTTCCGATGCTTCACTTCAGGTTTACTGTATCCCTCTGACACTCTTATTGACGTTGAATCACAGAAATTGCATCGGACTTAAATACAAAAGGAACAATGCCGACTTAAGTACAAGAAACTGACTCATCTTACTGTCTATGTTTTGAACCATTCCTGTGACACTACTTATTGATTCCGATGCTTCACATCAGGTTTACTGTATACCTCTGACACTCCTATTGACGATGATACACAGAAATTGCATCGTAATTAAATACAAAAGGCACAATGCCGACTTAAGTACAAGAAGACTGACTCTTCTTACTGTCTAGGTTTTGAACCATTCCTGTGACACTAGTTATAGATTCCGAAGCTTCACTTCAGGTTTACTGTATCCCTTGGAATTTCTTATTGACGATGAAACACAGAATTTGCATCGGAATTAAATACAAAAAGTACAATGCCGACTGAAGTACAAGAACACTGACTCTTCTTACTGTCTATGTTTTGAGCAATTCCATTGATACTAGTTATAGATTCCGATGCTTCACTTCAGGTTCACTGTATCCCTTGGACCTTCTTATCGACGATGAAACACAGAAATAGCATCGGAATTAAATACAAAAGGCACAATGCCGACTTAAGTACAAGAAGACTGACTCTTACTAATGTCTATGTATTAACCATTCCTGTGGCACTAGTTATAGATTCCGATGCTTCAGTTCAGGTTTACTGTATCCCTCTGACCTTCGTATTGACGATGAAACACAGAAATTGCATCGGAATTAAATACAAAAGGTACAATGCCGACTCAAATACTAGATGACTGGCTCTTTTTACTCTCTATGTTTTGAACCTTTCCTGTGAGACTGGTTTTAGATTCCGATGCTTCACTTCAGGATTACTGCATCCCTTGGACCTCCATATTGACGACGAAACACAGAAATTGCATCGGAAGTAAATAGAAAAGGCACAAAACCGACATTAGTAAGAAAAGACTGACTCTTCTTGTTGTGTATGCTTTGAACTATTCCTGTGACACTAGCTATAGATTCCGATGTTTCACTTCAGCTTTACTGTATCCCTCTGACCTTCTTATTGACGATGAAACGCAGTAATTGCATCGGAATTAAATACAAAATGCACAATGCCGACTTATGTACAAGAGGACTGTCTATGTATTGAACCATTCCTGTGACACTAGATATAGATTCCGATGCTTCACTTCAGGTTTACTGTATCCCTTGGACATTCTTAATGACGACGAAACACAGTAATTGTATCGGAATTAAATAGAAAACGCACAATGCCGACTTAAGTACAAGAAGACTGACTCTTCCTACTGTCAATGTTTTGAACCATTCCTGTGACACTAGTTATAGATTCCGATGCATCACTTCAGGTTTACTGTAACCATCTGACATTCTTATTGACGATCAAACACAGAAATTTTATCGGAATTAAATACAAACGGCACAGTGCCGACTTAAGTACAAGATTAATGACTCTTCTTACTGACTATGTTGTAAACATTTCCTGTGAGACCAGTTTCAGATTCCGATGCTTCACTATATGTTTACTGTATCCCTTGGACCTTCTTATTGATGATGAAACACAGAAAGTGCATCGGAATTAAATACAAAAGGCACAATGCCGACTTAAGTATAAGAAGACTGACTCTTCTTACTGACTATGATTTGAACATTTCCTGTGAGACCAGTTTTAGATTCCGATGTTTTACTATATGTTTAAAGTATGCATTGGACCTTCTTATCGACGATGTAACACAGAAATAGCATCGCAATTAAATACAAAAGGCACAATGCCGACTGAAGTACAAGAAGACTGACTCTTCTTGTTGTGTGTGCTTTGAACTATTCCTGTGACACTAGTTATAGATTCCGATGCTTCACTTCAGGTTTACTGTATCCCTTGGACCTTCTTATTGACGACGAAACACAGAAATTGAATCGGGATTAAATACAAAAGGCACAATGCCGACGTAAGTACAAGAAGACTCACTCTTCCTACTGTTTATGTTTTAACCATTCCTGTGACACTGGATATAGATTCCGATGCTTCACTTTAGGTTTAGTGTATCGCTTGGACCTCCGTATTGACGACGAAACACAGAAATTGCATCGGAATTAAATAGAAAAGGCACAATGCCGACATAAGTACAAGAAGACTGACTCTTCTTACTGACTATGATTTGAACATTTCCTGTGAGACCAGTTTTAAATTCCGATGCTTTACTATATGTTTACTGTATCCCTTGGACCTTCTTGTTGACGATGAAACACAGAAATTGCATCGGAATTACAAACAAAAGGCACAATGCCGACTCAAGTACAAGAAGACTGACTCTTCTTGCTGTGTATGTTTTAAACCATTCCTGTGACACTAGTTATAGATTCCGTTGCTTCACTTCAGGTTTACTGTATTCCTCTGACCTTCTTGTTGACGATGAAACACAGTAATTGCATCGGAATTAAATACAAAAGGCACAATGCCGACTCATGCACAAGAAGACTGACTCTTCTTACTGTCTATGTTTTGAACCTTTCCTGTGACACTAGATATAGATTCCGATGCTTCACTTCAGGTTTACTGTATCCCATGGACCTTCTTATTGACGACGAAACACAGAAATTGCATCGGAATTAAATAGAAAAGGCACAATGCCGATGTAAGTACAAGAAGACTGACTCTTCCTACTGTCTATGTTTTGAACCATTCCTGTGACACTAGTTATAGATTCCGATGCTTCACTTCAGGTTTACTGTATCCGTCTGACGTTCTTATTGACGATGAAACCCAGAGATTGCATCGGAATTAAATACAAACGGCACAGTGCCGACTTAAGTACAAGAAGACTGACTCTTCTTACTGACTACGTTGTGAACATTTCCTATGAGTCCAGTTTTAGATTCCGATGCTTCACTATATGTTTACTGTATCCCTTGGACCTTCTTATTGATAATGAAACACAGAAAGTGCATCGAAATTAAATAGAGAATTCACAATGCCGACTTAAGTACAAGAAGACTGACTCTTCCGTGTCTATGTTTAGAACCATTCCTGTGACACTTGATATAGATTCCGATGCTTAACTTCAGGTTTTCAGTATGCCTTGGACCTTCTTATTGACGACGAAACACAGAAATTGAATCGGGATTAAATACAAAAAGCACAATGCCGACTTAAGTACAAGAAGACTCACTCTTCTTACTGTCTATGCTTTAAACCATTCCTGTGACACTAGTTATAGATTCCGAAGCTTCACTTCAGGTTTTCTGTATCCCTCTGACCTTCTTATTGACGATGAAACACATAAATTGCATCGGAATTAAATACAAAAGGCACAATGCCGACTTATGTACAAGAAGACTGACTCTTCTTACAGTGTATGTTTTGAACCTTTTCTGCTACACTAGTTATAGATTCCGATGCTTCACTTCATTTTTACTGTATCCGTTGGACCATCTTATTGACGACGAATACAGAAATTGCATCGGAATTAAATAGAAGAGGAACAATGCCGACTTAAGTACAAGAAGACTGACTCGTCCGTGTCTATGTTTTGAACCATTCCTGTGACACTAGTTATAGTTTCCGATGCTTCACTTCAGGTTTACTGTATCCCTCTGACACTCTTATTGACGTTGAAACACAGAAATTGCATCGGAATTAAATACAAAAGGCACAATGCCGACTTAAGTACAAGAAGACTGACTCTTCTTACTGTCTATGTTTGAACCATTCCTGTGACACTACTTATTGATTCCGATGCTTCACATCAGGTTTACTGTATACCTCTGACACCCTTATTGACGATGAAACACAGAAATTGCGTCGGAATTAAATACAAAAGGCACAATGCCGACTTAAGTACAAGAAGACTGACTCTTCCAAATGTCTATGATATGAACTATTCTTGTGACACTAGTTATAGATTCCGATGCTACACTTCAGGTTTACTGTATCCCTCTGACACTCCTATTGACGATGATACACAGAAATAGCATCGTAATTAAATACAAAAGGCACAATGCCGACTTAAGTACAAGAAGACTGACTCTTCTTACTGTCTAGGTTTTGAACCATTCCTGTGACACTAGTTATAGATTCCGAAGCTTCACTTCAGGTTTACTGTATCCCTTGAACCTTCTTACTGACGATAAAGCACAGAATTTGAATTGGAATTAAATACAAAAAGTACAATGCCGACCTAAGTACAAGAAGACTGACTCTTCCTACTGTCTATTTATTAACCATTCCTGTGGCACTAGTTATAGAATCCGATGCTTCACTTCAGGTTTACTGTATCCCACTGACCTTCTTATTGACGATGAAACACAGAAATTGCATCGGGATTAAATACAAAAGGTACAATGCCGACTCAAATACTAGATGACTGGCTCTTCTTACCCTCTATGTTTTGAACCTTTCCTGTGAGACCGGTTTTAGATTCCGATGCTTCACTTCAGGATTACTGTATCCCTTGGACCTCCATATTGACGACGAAACACAGAAATTGCATCGGAAGTAAATAGAAAAAGGACAATACCGACATATGTACAAGAAGACTGACTCTTCTTGCTGTGTATGTTTTGAAAAATTCCTGTGACACTAGTTATAGATTCCGATGCTTCACTTCAGGTTTACTGTATCCCTCTGACATTCTTATTGACGATGAAACTCAGAAATTGCATCGGATTTAAATACAGACGGCACAGTTTCGACTTAAGTACAAGATGACTGACTCTTCTTACTGTTTATGTTTTGAACATTTCCTGTGAGACCAGTTTTAGATTCCGATGCTTCACTATATGTTTACTGTATCCCTTGGACCTTCTTATTGATGATGAAACACAGAAAGTGCATCGGAATTAAATAGAGAATTCACAATTCCGACTTAAGTACAAGGAGACTGACTCTTCCGTGTCTATGTTTAGAACCATTCCTGTGACACTTGATACAGATTCCGATGCTTCACTTCAGGTTTTCTGTATCCCTTGGACCTTCTTGTTGACGATGAAACACAGAGATTGCATCGGAATTAAATACAAACGGCACAGTGCCGACTTAAGTACAAGAAGACTGACTCTTCTTACTGACTACGTTGTGAACATTTCCTATGAGACCAGTTTTAGATTCCGATGCTTCACTATATGTTTACTGTATCCCTTGGACCTGCTTATTGATGATGAAACACAGAAAGTGCATCGAAATTAAACAGAGAATTCACAATGCCGACTTAAGTACAAGAAGACTGACTCTTCCGTGTCTATGTTTAGAACCATTCCTGTGACACTTGATATAGATTCCGATGCTTAACTTCAGGTTTTCAGTATGCCTTGGACCTTCTTATTGACGACGAAACACAGAAATTGAATCGGGATTAAATACAAAAAGCACAATGCCGACTTAAGTACAAGAAGACTCACTCTTCTTACTGTCTATGCTTTAAACCATTCCTGTGACACTAGTTATAGATTCCGAAGCTTCACTTCAGGTTTTCTGTATCCCTCTGACCTTCTTATTGACGATGAAACACTGAAATTGCATCGGAATTAAATACAAAAGGCACAATGCCGACTTATGTACAAGAAGACTGACTCTTCTTACAGTGTATGTTTTGAACGTTATCTGTGACACTAGTTATAGATTCCGATGCTTCACTTCATTTTTACTGTATCCCTTGGACCATCTTATTGACGACGAATACAGAAATTGCATCGGAATTAAATAGAAGAGGCACAATGCCGACTTAAGTACAAGAAGACTGACTCTTCCTACTGTCTATGTTTTGAACCATTCCTGTGACACTAGCTATTGATTCCGATGCTACACATCAGGTTTACTGTATCCCTCTGACACTCTTCTTGACGATGAAACACAGAAATTGCATCGGAATTAAATACAAAAGGCACAATGCCGACTTAAGTACAAGAAGACTGACTCTTCCTACTGTCTATGTTTTGAACCATTCCTGTGACACTAGCTATTGATTCCGATGCTTCACATCAGGTTTACTGTATCCCTCTGACACTCTTCTTGACGATGAAAAACAGAAATTGCATCGGAATTAAATAGAAAAGGCACAATGCCGACTTAAGTACAAGAAGACTGACACTTCCAAATGTCTATGTTATGAACCATTCCTGTGACACTAGTTATAGATTCCGATGCTACACTTCAGGTTTACTGTATCCCTCTGACACTCCTATTGACGATGATACACAGAAATTGCATCGTAATTAAATACAAAAGGCACAATGCCGACTTAAGTACAAGAAGACTGACTCTTCTTACTGTCTAGGTTTTGAACCATTCCTGTGACACTAGTTATAGATTCCGAAGCTTCACTTCAGGTTTACTGTATCCCTTGGAATTTCTTATTGACGATGAAACACAGAATTTGCATCGGAATTAAATACAAAAAGTACAATGCCGACTGAAGTACAAGAAGACTGACTCTTCTTACTGTCTATGTTTTGAGCAATTCCATTGACACTAGTTATAGATTCCGATGCTTCACTTCAGGTTCACTGTATCCCTTGGACCTTCTTATCGACGATGAAACACAGAAATAGCATCGGAAATAAATACAAAAGGCACAATCCCGACTTAAGTACAAGAAGACTGACTCTTACTAATGTCTATGTATTAACCATTCCTGTGGCACTAGTTATAGATTCCGATGCTTCACTTCAGGTTTACTGTATCCCTCTGACCTTCGTATTGACGATGAAACACAGAAATTGCATCGGAATTAAATACAAAATGTACAATGCCGACTCAAATACTAGATGACTGGCTCTTCTTACTCTCTATGTTTTGAACCTTTCCTGTGAGACTGGTTTTAGATTCCGATGCTTCACTTCAGGATTACTGCATCCCTTGGACCTCCATATTGACGACGAAACACAGAAATTGCATCGGAAGTAAATAGAAAAGGCACAATACCGACATAAGTACAAAAAGACTAACACTTCTTGCTGTGTATGTTTTGAACCATTCCTGTGACACTAGTTATAGATTCCGATGCTTCGCTTCAGGTTTACTGTATCCCTTGGACCTTCTTATTGATGGTGAAACACAGAAAGTGCATCGGAATTAAATAGAGAATTCACAATGCCGACTGAAGTACAAGAGGACTGACTCTTCCGTGACTATGTTTAGAACCATTCCTGTGACACTTGATATAGATTCCGAAGCATCACTTCAGGTTTTCTGTATCCCTCTGACCTTCTTATTGACGATGAAACACAGAAATTGCATCGGAATTAAATAGAAAAGGCACAATGCCGACTTAAGTACAAGAAGACTGACTCTTCCAAATGTCTATGTTATGAACCATTCCTGTGACACTAGTTAAAGATTCCGATGCTTCACTTCAGGTTTACTGTATCCCTCTGACACTCCTATTGACGATGATACACAGAAATAGCATCGTAATTAAATACAAAAGGCACAATGCCGACTTAAGTACAAGAAGACTGCCTCTTCTTACTGTCTAGGTTTTGAACCATTCCTGTGACACTAGTTATAGATTCCGAAGCTTCACTTCAGGTTTACTGTATCCCTTGGACCTTCTTACTGACGATAAAGCACAGAATTTGAATTGGAATTAAATACAAAAAGTACAATGCCGACCTAAGTACAAGAAGACTGACTCTTCCTACTGTCTATGTATTAACCATTCCTGTGGCACTAGTTATAGAATCCGATGCTTCACTTCAGGTTTACTGTATCCCACTGACCTTCTTATTGACGATGAAACACAGAAATTGCATCGGAATTAAATACAAAAGGTACAATGCCGACTCAAATACTAGATGACTGGCTCTTCTTACCCTCTATGTTTTGAACCTTTCCTGTGAGACCGGTTTTAGATTCCGATGCTTCACTTCAGGATTACTGTATCCCTTGGACCTCCATATTGACGACGAAACACAGAAATTGCATCGGAAGTAAATAGAAAAAGGACAATACCGACATAAGTACAAGAAGACTGACTCTTCTTGCTGTGTATGTTTCGAACATTTCCTGTGAGACCAGTTTTAGATTCCGATGCTTCACTATATGTTTACTGTATCCCTTGGACCATCTTATTGATGATGAAACACAGAAAGTGCATCGGAATTAAATAGAGAATTCACAATGCCGACTTAAGTACAAGGAGACTGACTCTTCCGTGTCTATGTTTAGAACCATTCCTGTGACACTTGATACAGATTCCGATGCTTCACTTCAGGTTTTCTGTATCCCTTGGACCTTCTTATTGACGATGAAACACAGAGATTGCATCGGAATTAAATACAAACGGCACAGTGCCGACTTAAGTACAAGAAGACTGACTCTTCTTACTGACTACGTTGTGAACATTTCCTATGAGACCAGTTTTAGATTCCGATGCTTCACTATATGTTTACTGTATCCCTTGGACCTTCTTATTGATGATGAAACACAGAAAGTGCATCGAAATTAAATAGAGAATTCACAATGCCGACTTAAGTACAAGAAGACTGACTCTTCCGTGACTATGTTTGGAACCATTCCTGTGACACTTGATATAGATTCCGATGCTTAACTTAAGGTTTTCAGTATGCCTTGGACCTTCTTATTGACGACGAAACACAGAAATTGAATCGGGATTAAATACAAAAAGCACAATGCCGCCTTAAGTACATGAAGACTCACTCTTCTTACTGTCTATGCTTTAAACCATTCCTGTGACACTAGTTATAGATTCCGAAGCTTCACTTCAGGTTTTCTGTATCCCTCTGACCTTCTTATTGACGATGAAACACAGAAATTGCATCGGAATTAAATACAAAAGGCACAATGCCGACTTATGTACAAGAAGACTGACTCTTCTTACAGTGTATGTTTTGAACGTTTTCTGTGACACTAGTTATAGATTCCGATGCTTCACTTCATTTTTACTGTATCCCTTGGACCATCTTATTGACGACGAATACAGAAATTGCATCGGAATTAAATAGAAGAGGCACAATGCCGACTTAAGTACAAGAAGACTGACTCTTCCTACTGTCTATGTTATGAACCATTCCTGTGACACTAGTTATAGATTCCGATGCTACACTTCAGGTTTACTGTATCCCTCTGACACTCCTATTGACGATGATACACAGAAATTGCATCGTAATTAAATACAAAAGGCACAATGCCGACTTAAGTACAAGAAGACTGACTCTTCTTACTGTCTAGGTTTTGAACCATTCCTGTGACACTAGTTATAGATTCCGAAGCTTCACTTCAGGTTTACTGTATCCCTTGGACCTTCTTACTGACGATAAAACACAGAATTTGAATTGGAATTAAATACAAAAAGTACAATGCCGACCTAAGTACAAGAAGACTGACTCTTCTTACTGTCTATGTTTTCAGCAATCCCATTGACACTAGTTATAGATTCCGATGCTTCACTTCAGGTTTACTGTATCCCTTGGACCTTCTTATTGACGACGAAACACAGAAATTGAATCGGGATTAAATACATAAGGCACAATGCCGACTTAAGTACAAGAAGACTGACTCTACCTACTGTCTATGTATTAACCATTCCTGTGGCACTAGTTATAGAATCCGATGCTTCACTTCAGGTTTACTGTATCCCACTGACCTTCTTATTGACGATGAAACATAGAAATTGCATCGGAATTATATACAAAAGGTACAATGCCAACTCAAATACTAGATGACTGGCTCTTCTTACTCTCTATGTTTTAAACCTTTCCTGTGAGACCGGTTTTAGATTCCGATGCTTCACTTCAGGATTACTGTATCCCTTGGACCACCATATTGACGACGAAACACAGAAATTGCATCGGAAGTAAATAGAAAAAGGGCAATACCGACATAAGTACAAGAAGACTGACTCTTCTTGCTGTGTATGTTTTGAACCATTCCTGTGACACTAGTTATAGATTCCGATGCTTCACTTCAGGTTTACTGTATCCCTCTGACCTTCTTATTGACGATGAAACACAGTAATTGCATCGGAATTAAATACAAAATGCATAATCCCGTCCAATGTACAAGAAGACTGACTCTTCTTCCTGTCTATGTTTTGAACCTTTAATGTGACACTAGATATAGATTCCGGATCTTCACTTCAGGTTTACTGTATCCCTTGGACATTCTTATTAAAGACGAAACACAGAAATTGCATCGGAATTAAATAGAAAAGGCACAATGCCAACTTAAAACAAGAAGACTGACTCTTCCTACTGTCTATGTTTTGAACCATTCCTGTGACACTACTTATAGATACCGATGCTTCACTTCAGGTTTACTGTATCCCTCTGACATTCTTATTGACGATGAAACTCAGAAATTGCATCGGATTTAAATACAGACGGCACAGTGTCGACTTAAGTACAAGAAGACTGACTCTTCTTACTGATTATGTTTTGAACATTTCCTGTGAGACCAGTTTTAGATTCCGATGCTTCACTATATGTTTACTGTATCCCTTGGATCTTCTTATTGATGATGAAACACAGAAAGTGCATCGGAATTAAATAGAGAATTCACAATGCCGACTTAAGTACAAGAAGACTGACTCTTCCGTGTCTATGTTTAGAACCATTCCTGTGACACTTGATACAGATTCCGATGCTTCACTTCAGGTTTTATGTATCCCTTGGACCTTCTTATTGACGATGAAACACAGAGATTGCATCGGAATTAAATACAAACGGCACAATGCCGACTTAAGTACAAGAACACTGACTCTTCTTACTGACTACGTTGTGAACATTTCCTATGAGACCAGTTTTAGATTCCGATGCTTCACTATATTTTTACTGTATCCCTTGGACCTTCTTATTGATGATGAAACACAGAAAGTGCATCGAAATTAAATAGAGAATTCACAATGCCGACTTAAGTACAAGAAGACTGACTCTTCCGTGTCTATGTTTAGAACCATTCCTGTGACACTTGATATAGATTCCGATGCTTAACTTCAGGTTTTCAGTATCCCTTGGACCTTCTTATTGACGACGAAACACAGAAATTGAATCGGGATTAAATACAAAAAGCACAATGCCGACTTAAGTACAAGAAGACTCACTCTTCTTACTGTCTATGCTTTAAACCATACCTGTGACACTAGTTATAGATTCCGAAGCTTCACTTCAGGTTTTCTGTATCCTTCTGACCTTCTTATTGACGATGAAACACAGAAATTGCATCGGAATTAAATACAAAAGGCACAATGCCGACTTATGTACAAGAAGACTGACTCTTCTTACAGTGTATGTTTTGAACGTTTTCTGTGACACTAGTTATAGATTCCGATGCTTCACTTCATTTTTACTGTATCCCTTGGAACATCTTATTGACGACGAATACAGAAATTGCATCGGAATTAAATAGATGAGGCACAATGCCGACTTCAGTACAAGAAGACTGACTCGTCCGTGTCTATGTTTTGAACCATTCCTGTGACACTAGTTATAGATTCTGATGCTTCACTTCAGGTTTACTGTATCCCTCTGACACTCTTATTGACATTGAAACACAGAAATTGCATCGGAATTAAATACAAAAGGCACAATGCCGACTTAAGTACAAGAAGACTGACTCTTCTTACTGTCTATGATTTGAACCATTCCTGTGACACTACCTATTGATTCCGATGCTTCACATCAGGTTTACTGTATCCCTCTGACACTCTTCTTGACAATGAAACACAGAAATTGCATCGGAATTAAATAGAAAAGGCACAATGCCGACTTAAGTACAAGAAGACTGACACTTCCAAATGTCTATGTTATGAACCATTCCTGTCACACTAGTTATAGATTCCGATGCTTCACTTCAGGTTTACTGTATCCCTCTGACACTCCTATTGACGGTGATACACAGAAATTGCATCGTAATTAAATACAAAAGGCACAATGCCGACATAAGTACAAGAAGACTGACTCTTCTTACTGTCTAGGTTTTGAACCATTCCTGTGACACTAGTTATAGATTCCGAAGCTTCACTTCAGGTTTACTGTATCCCTTGGACCTTCTTACTGACGATAAAACACAGAATTTGAATTGGAATTAAATACAAAAAGTACAATGCCGACCTAAGTACAAGAAGACTGACTCTTCTTACTGTCTATGTTTTCAGCAATCCCATTGACACTAGTTATAGATTCCGTTGCTTCACTTCAGGTTTACTGTATCCCTTGGACCTTCTTATTGACGACGAAACACAGAATTTGAATCGGGATTAAATACATAAGGCACAATGCTGACTCAAATACTAGATGACTGGCTCTTCTTACTCTCTATGTTTTGAACCTTTCCTGTGAGACCGGTTTTAGATTCCGATGCTTAACTTCAGGATTACTGTATCCCTTGGTCCTCCATATTGACGACGAAACACAGAAATTGCATCGGAAGTAAATAGAAAAAGGACAATACCGACATAAGTACAAGAAGTCTGACTCTTCTTGCTGTGTATGTTTTGAACCATTCCTGTGACACTAGTTATAGATTCCGATGCTTCACTTCAGGATTACTGTATCCCTCTGACCTTCTTATTGACGATGAAACACATTAATTGCATCGGAACTAAATACAAAATGCATAATCCCGTCTAATGTACAAGAAGACTGACTCTTCTTCCTGTCTATGTTTTGAACCTTTAATGTGACACTAGATATAGATTCCGATTCTTCACTTCAGGTTTACTGTATCCCTTGGACATTCTTATTAAAGACGAAACACAAAAATTGCATCGGAATTAAATAGAAAAGGCACAATGCCAACTTAAAACAAGAAGACTGACTCTACCTACTGTCTATGTTTTGAACCATTCCTGTGACACTAGTTATAGATTCCGATGCTTCACTTCAGGTTTACTGTATCCCTCTGACACTCTTATTGACGTTGAAACACAGAAATTGCATCGGAATTAAATACAAAAGGCACAATGCCGACTTAAGTACAAGAAGACTGACTCTTCTTACTGTCTATGTTTTGAACCATTCCTGTGACACTACTTATTGATTCCGATGCTTCACATCAGGTTTACTGTATACCTCTGACACCCTTATTGACGATGAAACACAGAAATTGCGTCGGAATTAAATACAAAAGGCACAATGCCGACGTAAGTACAAGAATACTGACTCTTCCAAATGCCTATGTTATGAACCATTCCTGTGACACAAGTTATAGATTCCGATGCTTCACTTCAGGTTTACTGTATCCCTCTGACACTCCTATTGACGATGATACACAGAAATTGCATCGTAATTAAATACAAAAGGCACAATGCCGACTTAAGTACAAGAAGACTGACCCTTCTTACTGTCTAGGTTTTGAACCATTCCTGTGACACTAGTTATAGATTCCGAAGCTTCACTTGAGGTATACTGTATCCCTCTGACCTTCTTATTGACGATGAAACACAGAAATTGCATCGGAATTAAATACAAAAGGTACAATGCCCACTCAAATACTAGATGACTGGCACTTCTTACTCTCTATGTTTTGAACCTTTCCTGTGAGACTGGTTTTAGGTTCCGATGCTTCACTTCAGGATTACTGCATCCTTTGGACCTCCATATTGACGCCGAAACACAGAAATTGCATCGGAAGTAAATAGAAAAGGCACAATACCGACATAAGTACAAAAAGACTGACTCTTCTTGCTGTGTATGTTTCGAACCATTCCTGTGACACTAGTTATCGATTCCGATGCTTCACTTCAGGTTTACTGTATCCCTCTCACCTTGTTATTGACGATGAAACACAGTAATTGCATCGGAAACAATTACCAACGGCACAGTGCCGACTTAAGTACAAGAAGACTGACTCTTCTTACTGACTAAGTTGTGAACATTACCAATGAGACCAGTTTTAGATTCCGATGCTTCACTATATGTTTACTGTATCCCTTGGACCTTCTTATTGATGGTGAAACACAGAAAGTGCATCGGAATTAAATAGAAAAGGCACAATGCCGACTTAAGTACAAGAAGACTGACTCTTCCGTGACTATGTTTAGAACCATTCCTGTGACACTTGATATAGATTCCGATGCTTAACTTCAGGTTTTCAGTATCCCCTGGACCTTCTTATTGACGACGAAACACAGAAATTGAATCGGGATTAAATACAAAAAGCACAATGCCGACTTAAGTACAAGAAGACTCACTCTTCTTACTGTCTATGTTTTAAACCATTCCTGTGACACTAGTTATAGATTCCGAAGCTTCACTTCAGGTTTTCTGTATCCCTCTGACCTTCTTATTGACGATGAAACACAGAAATTGCATCGGAATTAAATACAAAAGGCACAATGCCGACTTATATACAAGAAGACTGACTCTTCTTACAGTGTATGTTTTGAACCTTTTCTGTGACACTAGTTAAAGATTCCGATGCTTCACTTCATTTTTACTGTATCCCTTGGCCCATCTTATTGACGACGAAACACAGAAATTGCATCGGAATTAAATAGAAGACGCACAATGCCGACTTAAGAACAGGAAGACTGACTCGTCCGTGTCTATGTTTTGAACCATTCCTGTGACACTAGTTATAGATTCCGATGCTTCACTTCAGGTTTACTGTATCCCTCTGACACTCTTATTGACGTTGAAACACAGAAATTGCATCGGAATTAAATACAAAAGGCACAATGCCGACTTAAGTACAAGAAGACTGACTCTTCCTACTGTCTATGTTTTGAACCATTCCTGTGACACTAGCTATTGATTCCGATGCTTCACATCAGGTTTACTGTATCCCTCTGACACTCTTCTTGACGATGAAACACAGAAATTGCATCGGAATTAAATAGAAAAGGCACAATGCCAACTTAAGTACAAGAAGACTGACTCTTCCAAATGTCTATGTTATGAACCATTCCTGCGACACTAGTTATAGATTCCGATGCTTCACTTCAGGTTTACTGTATCCCTCTGACACTCCTATGGACGATGATACACAGAAATTGCATCGTCATTAAATACAAAAGGCACAATGCCGACTTAAGTACAAGAAGACTGACTCTTCTTACTGTCTAGGTTTTGAACCATTCCTGTGACACTAGTTATAGATTCCGAAGCTTCACTTCAGGTTTAATGTATCCCTTGGACCTTCTTACTGACGATGAAACACAGAATTTGAATTGGAATTAAATACAAAAAGTACAATGCCGACCTAAGTACAAGAAGACTGACTCTTCTTACTGTCTATGTTTTCAGCAATCCCATTGACACTAGTTATAGATTCCGATGCTTCACTTCAGGTTTACTGTATCCCTTGGACCTTCTTATTGACGACGAAACACAGAAATTGAGTCGGGATTAAAAACATAAGGCACAATGCCGACTTAAGTACAAGAAGACTGACTCTTCCTACTGTCTATGTATTAACCATTCCTGTGGCACTAGTTATAGAATCCGATGCTTCACTTCAGGTTTACTGTATCCCACTGACCTTCTTATTGACGATGAAACACAGAAATTGCATCGGAATTAAATACAAAAGGTACAATGCCGAATCAAATACTAGCTGACTGGCTCTTCTTACTCTCTATGTTTTGAACCTTTCCTGTGAGACCGGTTTTAGATTCCGATGCTTCACTTCAGGATTACTGTATCCCTTGGACCTCCATATTGTCGAAGAAACACAGAAATTGGATCGGAAGTAAATAGAAAAGGCACAATACCGACATAAGTACAGGAAGACTGACTCTTCTTGCTGTGTATGTTTTGAACCATTCCTGTGACACTAGTTATAGATTCCGATGCTTCACTTCTGGTTTACTGTATCCCTCTGACCTTCTTATTGACGATGAAACACATTAATTGCATCGGAACTAAATACAAAATGCATAATCCCGTCTAATGTACAAGAAGACTGACTCTTCTTCCTGTCTATGTTTTGAACCTTTAATGTGACACTAGATATAGATTCCGATTCTTCACTTCAGGTTTACTGTATCCCTTGGACATTCTTATTAAAGACGAAACACAAAAATTGCATCGGAATTAAATAGAAAAGGCACAATGCCAACTTAAAACAAGAAGACTGACTCTTCCTACTGTCTATGTTTTGAACCATTCCTGTGACACTAGTTATAGATTCCGATGCTTCACTTCAGGTTTACTGTATCCCTCTGACACTCTTATTGACGTTGAAACACAGAAATTGCATCGGAATTAAATACAAAAGGCACAATGCCGACTTAAGTACAAGAAGACTGACTCTTCTTACTGTCTATGTTTTGAACCATTCCTGTGACACTACTTATTGATTCCGATGCTTCACATCAGGTTTACTGTATACCTCTGACACCCTTATTGACGATGAAACACAGAAATTGCGTCGGAATTAAATACAAAAGGCACAATGCCGACGTAAGTACAAGAATATTGACTCTTCCAAATGGCTATGTTATGAACCATTCCTGTGACACAAGTTATAGATTCCGATGCTTCACTTCAGGTTTACTGTATCCCTCTGACACTCCTATTGACGATGATACACAGAAATTGCATCGTAATTAAATACAAAAGGCACAATGCCGACTTAAGTACAAGAAGACTGACCCTTCTTACTGTCTAGGTTTTGAACCATTCCTGTGACACTAGTTATAGATTCCGAAGCTTCACTTGAGGTATACTGTATCCCTCTGACCTTCTTATTGACGATGAAACACAGAAATTGCATCGGAATTAAATACAAAAGGTACAATGCCCACTCAAATACTAGATGACTGGCACTTCTTACTCTCTATGTTTTGAACCTTTCCTGTGAGACTGGTTTTAGGTTCCGATGCTTCACTTCAGGATTACTGCATCCTTTGGACCTCCATATTGACGCCGAAACACAGATATTGCATCGGAAGTAAATAGAAAAGGCACAATACCGACATAAGTACAAAAAGACTGACTCTTCTTGCTGTGTATGTTTCGAACCATTCCTGTGACACTAGTTATAGATTCCGATGCTTCACTTCAGGTTTACTGTATCCCTCTCACCTTGTTATTGACGATGAAACACAGTAATTGCATCGGAAACAATTACCAACGGCACAGTGCCGACTTAAGTACAAGAAGACTGACTCTTCTTACTGACTACGTTGTGAACATTACCAATGAGACCAGTTTTAGATTCCGATGCTTCACTATATGTTTACTGTATCCCTTGGACCTTCTTATTGATGGTGAAACACAGAAAGTGCATCGGAATTAAATAGAAAAGGCACAATGCCGACTTAAGTACAAGAAGACTGACTCTTCCGTGACTATGTTTAGAACCATTCCTGTGACACTTGATATAGATTCCGATGCTTAACTTCAGGTTTTCAGTATCCCCTGGACCTTCTTATTGACGACGAAACACAGAAATTGAATCGGGATTAAATACAAAAAGCACAATGCCGACTTAAGTACAAGAAGACTCACTCTTCTTACTGTCTATGTTTTAAACCATTCCTGTGACACTAGTTATAGATTCCGAAGCTTCACTTCAGGTTTTCTGTATCCCTCTGACCTTCTTATTGACGATGAAACACAGAAATTACATCGGAATTAAATACAAAAGGCACAATGCCGACTTATATACAAGAAGACTGACTCTTCTTACAGTGTATGTTTTGAACCTTTTCTGTGACACTAGTTAAAGATTCCGATGCTTCACTTCATTTTTACTGTATCCCTTGGCCCATCTTATTGACGACGAAACACAGAAATTGCATCGGAATTAAATAGAAGACGCACAATGCCGACTTAAGAACAGGAAGACTGACTCGTCCGTGTCTATGTTTTGAACCATTCCTGTGACACTAGTTATAGATTCCGATGCTTCACTTCAGGTTTACTGTATCCCTCTGACACTCTTATTGACGTTGAAACACAGAAATTGCATCGGAATTAAATACAAAAGGCACAATGCCGACTTAAGTACAAGAAGACTGACTCTTCCTACTGTCTATGTTTTGAACCATTCCTGTGACACTAGCTATTGATTCCGATGCTTCACATCAGGTTTACTGTATCCCTCTGACACTCTTCTTGACGATGAAACACAGAAATTGCATCGGAATTAAATAGAAAAGGCACAATGCCAACTTAAGTACAAGAAGACTGACTCTTCCAAATGTCTATGTTATGAACCATTCCTGTGACACTAGTTATAGATTCCGATGCTTCACTTCAGGTTTACTGTATCCCTCTGACACTTCTATGGACGATGATACACAGAAATTGCATCGTCATTAAATACAAAAGGCACAATGCCGACTTAAGTACGAGAAGACTGACTCTTCTTACTGTCTAGGTTTTGAACCATTCCTGTGACACTAGTTATAGATTCCGAAGCTTCACTTCAGGTTTAATGTATCCCTTGGACCTTCTTACTGACGATGAAACACAGAATTTGAATTGGAATTAAATACAAAAAGTACAATGCCGACCTAAGTACAAGAAGACTGACTCTTCTTACTGTCTATGTTTTCAGCAATCCCATTGACACTAGTTATAGATTCCGATGCTTCACTTCAGGTTTACTGTATCCCTTGGACCTTCTTATTGACGACGAAACACAGAAATTGAGTCGGGATTAAAAACATAAGGCACAATGCCGACTTAAGTACAAGAAGACTGACTCTTCCTACTGTCTATGTATTAACCATTCCTGTGGCACTAGTTATAGAATCCGATGCTTCACTTCAGGTTTACTGTATCCCACTGACCTTCTTATTGACGATGAAACACAGAAATTGCATCGGAATTAAATACAAAAGGTACAATGCCGAATCAAATTCTAGCTGACTGGCTCTTCTTACCTTTCCTGTGAGACCGGTTTTAGATTCCGATGCTTCACTTCAGGATTACTGTATCCCTTGGACCTCCATATTGTCGAAGAAACACAGAAATTGGATCGGAAGTAAATAGAAAAGGCACAATACCGACATAAGTACAGGAAGACTGACTCTTCTTGCTGTGTATGTTTTGAACCATTCCTGTGACACTAGTTATAGATTCCGATGCTTCACTTCAGGTTTACTGTATCCCTCTGACCTTCTTATTGACGATGAAACACAGTAATTGCATCGGAATTAAATACAAAATGCATAATCCCGTCTAATGTACAAGAAGACTGACTCTTCTTCCTGTCTATGTTTTGATCTTTTAATGTGACACTAGATATAGATTCCGATTCTTCACTTCAGGTTTACTGTATCCCTTGGACATTCTTATTAAAGACGAAACACAAAAATTGCATCGGAATTAAATAGAAAAGACACAATGCCAACTTAAAACAAGAAGACTGACTCTTCCTACTGTCTATGTTTTGAACCATTCCTGTGACACTACTTATAGATTCCGATGCTTCACTTCAGGTTTACTGTATCCCTCTGACATTCTTATTGACGATGAAACTCAGAAATTGCATCGGATTTAAATGCAGACGGCACAGTGTCGACTTAAGTACAAGAAGACTGACTCTTCTTACTGTTTATGTTTTGAAAATTTCCTGTGAGACCAGTTTTAGATTCCGATGCTTCACTTCAGGATTACTGTATCCCTTGGACCTCCATATTGTCGAAGAAACACAGAAATTGGATCGGAAGTAAATAGAAAAGGCACAATACCGACATAAGTACAGGAAGACTGACTCTTCTTGCTGTGTATGTTTTGAACCATTCCTGTGACACTAGTTATAGATTCCGATGCTTCACTTCAGGTTTACTGTATCCCTCTGACCTTCTTATTGACGATGAAACACAGTAATTGCATCGGAATTAAATACAAAATGCATAATCCCGTCTAATGTACAAGAAGACTGACTCTTCTTCCTGTCTATGTTTTGATCTTTTAATGTGACACTAGATATAGATTCCGATTCTTCACTTCAGGTTTACTGTATCCCTTGGACATTCTTATTGATGATGAAACACAGAAAGTGCATCGGAATTAAATAGAGAATTCACAATGCCGACTTAAGTACAAGAAGACTGACTCTTCCGTGTCTATGTTTAGAACCATTCCTGTGACACTTGATATAGATTCCGATGCTTCACTTCAAGTTTTCTGTATCCCTTGGACCTTCTTATTGACGATGAAACACGGAAATTGCATCGGAATTAGATACAAAAGGCACAATGCTGACTTAAGTACAAGAAGACTGACTCTTCTTACTGTCTATGATTTGAACCATTCCTGTGACACTAGTTTTAGATTCCGAAGCTTCACTTCAGGTTTACTGTATCCCTCTGACCTTTTTATTGACGATGAAACACAGAAATTGCATCGAGATTAAATACAAAAGGTACAATGCCGACTCAAATACTAGATGATGGCTCTTCTTACTCTCAATGTTTTGAACCTTTCCTGTGAGACCGGTTTTAGATTCCGATGCTTCACTTCAGGATTACTGTATCCCTTGGACCTCCGGATTGACGACGATACACAGAAATTGCATCGGAAGTAAATAGAAAAGGCACAATACAGACATTAGTACAAGAAGACTGACTCTTCTTACTGTCTATTTTTTGAACCTTTCCGATGACACTAGATATAGATTCCAATGCTTCACTTCACGTTTATTGTATCCATTGGACATTCTTATTGACGACGAAACACAGTAATTGCATCGGAATTAAATACAAAATGCACAATGCCGACTCATGTACAAGAAGACTGACTCTTCTTACTGTCTATTTTTTGAACCTTTCCTGTGACACTAGATATAGATTCCAATGCTTCACTTCAGGTTTATTGTATCCCCTAGACATTCTTATTGACGACGAAACACAGAAATTGCATCGGAATTAAATAGAAAAGGCACAATGCCGACATAAGTACAAGAAGACTGACTCTTCTTACTGACTGTGATTTGAACATTTCCTTTGAGACCAGTTTTAGATTCCGATGCTTCACTATATGTTTACTGTATCCCTTGGACCTTCTTGTTGACGATGAAACACAGAAATTGCATCGGAATTAAATACAAAAGGCACAATGCCGACATAAGTACAAGAAGACTGACTCTTCTTACTGACTATGTTGTAAACATTTCCTGTGAGACCAGTTTTAGATTCCGATGCTTCACTATATGTTTACTGTATCCCTTGGACATTCTTATTGATGATGAAACACAGAAAGTGCATCGGAATTAAATACAAAAATCACAATGCCAATTTAAGTACAAGACGACTGACTCTTCCTACTGTCTATGTTTTGAACCATTCCTGTGACACTAGTTATGGATTCCGATGCATCACTTCAGGTTTACTGTATCCCTTGGACATTCTTATTGACGATGAAACACAGAAATTACATCGGAATTAAATACAAAAGGCACAATGCCGACTTAAGTACAACAAGACTGACTCTTCTTGCTGTGTATGTTTTGAACCAATCATGTGACGCTAGTTATAGATTCCGATGCTTCACTTCAGGTTTACTGTATTCCTTGGACCTTCTTATTGACGATGAAACACAGTAAATGAATCGGAATTAAATAGAAAAGGCACAATGCCGACTTACATACAAGAAGACTGACCCTTCCGTGTCTATGTTTAGAACCATTCCTGTGACACTTGGTATAGATTCCGATGCTTTACGTCAGGTTTATTGTATCCCTTGGACATTCTTATTGACGACGAAACACAGAAATTGCATCGGAATTAAATAGAAAAGGCACAATGCCGACTTAAGTACAAGGAGACTGACTCTTCCTACTGTCTATGATTTGAACCATTCCTGTGACACTAGTTATAGATTCCAATGCTTCACTTCAGGTTTACTGTAACCCTCTGACATTCTTATTGACGATGAAACACAGAAATTGCATCGGAATTAAATACAAACGGCACAGTGCCGACTTAAGTACAAGAAGGCTGACTCTTCTTACTGATTATGTTGTAAACATTTCCTGTGAGACCAGTTTTAGATTCCGATGCTTCACTATATGTTTACTGTATCCCTTGGACATTCTTATTGATGATGAAACTCAGAAAGTGCATCGGAATTAAATACAAAAGGCACAATGCCGACTTAAGTATAAGAAGACTGACTCTTCTTACTGACTATGATTTGAACATTTCCTGTGAGACCAGTTTTAGATTCCGGTGTTTCACTATATTTTTACTGTATCCCTTGGACCTTCTTATTGACGAAGAAACACAGAAATTGCATCGGAATTAAATACAAAAGGCACAATGCCGACTTAAGTACAAGAAGACTGACTCTTGTTATTGTCTATGTTTTGAACCAATTCTGTGACACTAGTTATAGATTCCGATGCTTCCCTTCAGGTTTACTGTATCCCTTGGACCTTCTTATTGACGATGAAACACAGAAATTGCATCGGAATTAAATACAAAACTCACAATGCCGACTTAAGTACAAGACGACTGACTCTTCCTACTGTCTATGTTTGAACCATTCCTGTGACACTAGTTATGGATTCCGATGCATCACTTCAGGTTTACTGTATCCCTTGGACATTCTTATTGACGATGAAACACAGAAATTGCATCGGATCTAAATACAAAAGGCACAATGCCGACTTAAGTACAACAAGACTGACTCTTCCTGCTGTGTATGTTTTGAACCAATCCTGTGACGCTAGTTATAGATTCCGATGCTTCACTTCAGGTCTACTGTATCCCTTGGACCTTCTTATTGACGATAAAACAGAGAAATTGCATCGGAATTAAATACAAAAGGCACAATGCCGACTTAAGTACAAGAAGACTGACTCTCCTTACTGTCTATGTTTTGAACCTTTTCTCTGATACTAGTTACAGATTCCGATGACTAACTTCAGGTTTCATGTATCCCTTGGACCTTCTTATTGACGACGAAACACAGAAATTGCATCGGAATTAAATCGAAAAGGCACAATATCGACTTAAGTACAAGAAGACTGACTCTTCCGTGTCTATGTTTAGAACCATTCCTGTGACACTTGATATAGATTCCGATGCTTCACTTCAGGTTTACTGTATCCCTTAAACCTTCTCATAAACGACGAAACACAGAAATTGCATCGGGATTAAATACAAAAGGCACAATGCCGACTTAAGTACAAGAAGACTGACTCTTCCTTCTGTCTATGGTTTAACCATTCCTGTGACACTAGTTATAGATTCCGATGCTTCACTTCAGGTTTACTGTATCCCTCTGACCTTCTTATAGACGATGAAACACAGAAATTGCATCGGAATTAAATACCAAAGGCACAATGCTGACTCAAATACAAGATGACTGGCTCTTCTTACTCTCTATGTTTTGAACCTTTCCTGTGAGACCGGTTTCAGATTCAGATGCTTCACTTCTGGTTTTCTGTATCCCTTGGACATTCTTAATAAAGACGAAACACAAAAATTGCATCGGAATTACATAGAAAAGACACAATGCCAACTTAAAACAAGAAGACTGACTCTTCCTACTGTCTATGTTTTGAACCATTCCTGTGACACTACTTATAGATTCCGATGCTTCACTTCAGGTTTACTGTATCCCTCTGACATTCTTATTGACGATGAAACTCAGAAATTGCATCGGATTTAAATACAGACGGCACAATGCCGACTTAAGTACAACAAGACTGACTCTTCCTGCTGTGTATGTTTTGAACCAATCCTGTGACGCTAGTTATGGATTCCGATGCTTCACTTCAGGTTTACTGTATCCCTTGGACCTTCTTATTGACGATGAAACAGAGAAATTGCATCGGAATTAAATACAAAAGGCACAATGCCGACTTCAGTACAAGAAGACTGACTCTCCTTACTGTCTATGTTTTGAACCTTTTCTCTGATACTAGTTACAGATTCCGATGCTTCACTTCAGGTTTTCTGTATCCCTTGGACCTTCTTAATGACGACGAAACACAGAAATTGAATCGGGATTAAATACAAAAAGCACAATGCCGACTTAAGTACAAGAAGACTCACTCTTCTTACCATCTACGTTTTAAACCATTCCTGTGACACTAGTTATAGATTCCGAAGCTTCACTTCAGGTTTTCTGTATCCCTCTGACATTCTTATTGACGATGAAACACGGAAATTGCATCGGAATTAGATACAAAAGGCACAATGCTGACTTAAGTACAAGAAGACTGACTCTTCTTACTGTCTATGATTTGAACCATTCCTGTGACACTAGTTTTAGATTCCGAAGCTTCACTTCAGGTTTACTGTATCCCTCTGACCTTTTTATTGACGATGAAACACAGAAATTGCATCGGAATTAAATACAAAAGGTACAATGCCGACTCAAATACTAGATGATGGCTCTTCTTACTCTCAATGTTTTGAACCTTTCCTGTGAGACCGGTTTTAGATTCCGATGCTTCACTTCAGGATTACTGTATCCCTTGGACCTCTGGATTGACGACGAAACACAGAAATTGCATCGGAAGTAAATAGAAAAGGCACAATACAGACATAAGTACAAGAAGACTGACTCTTCTTACTGTCTATTTTTTGAACCTTTCCCATGACACTAGATATAGATTCCAATGCTTCACTTCACGTTTATTGTATCCATTGGACATTCTTATTGACGACGAAACACAGTAATTGCATCGGAATTAAATACAAAATGCACAATGCCGACTCATGTACAAGAAGACTGACTCTTCTTACTGTCTATTTTTTGAACCTTTCCTGTGACACTAGATATAGATTCCAATGCTTCACTTCAGGTTTATTGTATCCCTTAGACATTCTTATTGACGACGAAACACAGAAATTGCATCGGAATTAAATAGAAAAGGCACAATGCCGACATAAGTACAAGAAGACTGACTCTTCTTACTGACTGTGATTTGAACATTTCCTTTGAGACCAGTTTTAGATTCCGATGCTTCACTATATGTTTACTGTATCCCTTGGACCTTCTTGTTGACGATGAAACACAGAAATTGCATCGGAATTAAATACAAAAGGCACAATGCCGACATAAGTACAAGAAGACTGACTCTTCTTACTGACTATGTTGTAAACATTTCCTGTGAGACCAGTTTTAGATTCCGATGCTTCACTATATGTTTACTGTATCCCTTGGACATTCTTATTGATGATGAAACACAGAAAGTGCATCGGAATTAAATACAAAAATCACAATGCCAATTTAAGTACAAGACGACTGACTCTTCCTACTGTCTATGTTTTGAACCATTCCTGTGACACTAGTTATGGATTCCGATGCATCACTTCAGGTTTACTGTATCCCTTGGACATTCTTATTGACGATGAAACACAGAAATTACATCGGAATTAAATACAAAAGGCACAATGCCGACTTAAGTACAACAAGACTGACTCTTCTTGCTGTGTATGTTTTGAACCAATCATGTGACGCTAGTTATAGATTCCGATGCTTCACTTCAGGTTTACTGTATTCCTTGGACCTTCTTATTGACGATGAAACACGGTAAATGAATCGGAATTAAATAGAAAAGGCACAATGCCGACTTACATACAAGAAGACTGACCCTTCCGTGTCTATGTTTAGAACCATTCCTGTGACACTTGGTATAGATTCCGATGCTTTACGTCAGGTTTATTGTATCCCTTGGACATTCTTATTGACGACGAAACACAGAAATTGCATCGGAATTAAATAGAAAAGGCACAATGCCGACTTAAGTACAAGGAGACTGACTCTTCCTACTGTCTATGATTTGAACCATTCCTGTGACACTAGTTATAGATTCCAATGCTTCACTTCACGTTTACAGTAACCCTCTGACATTCTTATTGACGATGAAACACAGAAATTGCATCGGAATTAAATACAAACGGCACAGTGCTGACTTAAGTACAAGAAGGCTGACTCTTCTTACTGATTATGTTGTAAACATTTCCTGTGAGACCAGTTTTAGATTCCGATGCTTCACTATATGTTTACTGTATCCCTTGGACATTCTTATTGATGATGAAACACAGAAAGTGCATCGGAATTAAATACAAAAGGCACAATGCCGACTTAAGTATAAGAAGACTGACTCTTCTTACTGACTATGATTTGAACATTTCCTGTGAGACCAGTTTTAGATTCCGGTGTTTCACTATATTTTTACTGTATCCCTTGGACCTTCGTATTGACGAAGAAACACAGAAATTGCATCGGAATTAAATACAAAAGGCACAATGCCGACTTAAGTACAAGAAGACTGACTCTTGTTATTGTCTGTGTTTTGAACCAATTCTGTGACACTAGTTATAGATTCCGATGCTTCCCTTCAGGTTTACTGTATCCCTTGGACCTTCTTATTGACGATGAAACACAGAAATTGCATCGGAATTAAATACAAAACTCACAATGCCGACTTAAGTACAAGACGACTGACTCTTCCTACTGTCTATGTTTTGAACCATTCCTGTGACACTAGTTATGGATTCCGATGCATCACTTCAGGTTTACTGTATCCCTTGGACATTCTTATTGACGATGAAACACAGAAATTGCATCGGATCTAAATACAAAAGGCACAATGCCGACTTAGGTACAACAGGACTGACTCTTCCTGCTGTGTATGTTTTGAACCAATCCTGTGACGCTAGTTATAGATTCCGATGCTTCACTTCAGGTTTACTGTATCCCTTGGACCTTGTTACTGACGATGAAACACAGAAATTGCATCGGGATTAAATACAAAAGGCACAATGCCGACTTAAGTACAAGAAGACTGACTCTTCCTTCTGTCTATGGTTTAACCATTCCTGTGACACTAGTTATAGATTCCGATGCTTCACTTCAGGTTTTTCTGTATCCCTCTGACCTTCTTATTCACGACGAAACACAGAAATTGCATCGTAACTAAATAGAAAAGGCACAATGCCGACTTAAGTACAGAAAGACTGACTCTTCCAACTGTCTATGTTTTGATCCATTCCTGTGACTCTAGTTATAGATTCCGATGCTTCACTTCAGGTTTACTGTATCCCTTGGACCATCTTATTGACGATGAAACACAGATATTGCATCGGAATTAAATACAAAAAGCACAATGCCGACTCATGTACTAGAAGACTGACTCTTCTTACTGTCTATGTTTTGAACCTTTGCTGTGACACTAGATATAGATTCCGATGCTTCACTTCAGGTTTGTTGTATCCCTCTTACCTTCTTATTGTCGACGAAACACAGAAATAGCATCGGAATTAAATAGAAAAGGCACAATGCCGACTTAAGTACAAGAAGACTGACTCTTCCAACTGTCTATGATTTGAACCATTCCTGTGACACTAGTTATAGATTCCGATGCTTCACTTCAGGATTACTGTATCCCTCTGACACTCTTATTGACGTTGAAACACAGAAATTGCATCGGAATTAAATACATAAGGCACAATGCCGACTTAAGGACAAGAAGACCCACTCTTCTTACTGTCTATGTTTTAAACCATTCCTGTGACACTAGATATAGATTCCGAAGCTTCACTTTAGGTTTACTGTATCCTTTGGACCTTCTTATTGACGATGAAACACAGAACTTGTATCGGAAATAAATACAAAAGGCACAATGCCGACTTAAGTACAAGGAGACTGACTTAACTTAGTGACTATGTTTTGAGCAATTCCTGTGACACTAGTTATAGATTCCGAGCTTCACTTCAGATTTACTGTATCCCTTGGACCTTTCTTATCGACGATGAAACACAGAAATAGCATCGTAATTAAATTTAAAAGGCACAAGGCCGTCTTAAGTACAAGAAGACTGACTCTTCTTACTGTCTATGTTTTGAACCGTTCCTGTGACACTAGTTATAGATTCCGATGCTTCACTTCAGGTTTACTGTATCCCTCTGACCTTCTTATAGACGATGAAACACAGAAATTGCATCGGAATTAAATACAAAAGGCACAATGCTGACTGAAATACAAGATGACTGGCTCTTCTTACTCTCTATGCTTTGAACCTTTCCTGTAAGACCGGTTTTAGATTCCGATGCTTCACTTCAGGGTTACTGTATCCCTTGGACCTTCTTATCGACGATGAAACACAGAAATTGCATCGGAATTAAATACACAAGGCACAATGCCGACTTAAGTACAAGAATACTGACAGATCTTACTGTCTATGTTTTAAACCTATTCTCTGACACTAGTTACGGATTCCGATGCTTCACTTCAGGTTTACTGTATCGCTTGGACCTTCTTATTGACGACGAAACACAGAAATTGCATCGGAATTAAATAGAAAAAGCACAATGCCGACTTAAGTACAAGAAGACTGACTCTTCCAACTGCCTATGATTTCAACCATTCCTGTGACACTATTTAGAGATTCCGATGCTTCACTTCAGGTTTACTGTATCCCTCTGACACTCTTATTGACGTTGAAACACAGAAAATGCATCGGAATTAAATACATAAGGCCCAATGCCGACTTAAGTACAAGAAGACTCACTCTTCTTACTGGCTATGTTGTAATCCGTTCCTGTGACACTAGTTATAGATTCCGAAGCTTCACATCAGGTTTACTGTATCCTTTGGACCTTCTTATTGACGATGAAACACAGAATTTGCATCGGAAATAAATACAAAAGGCACAATGCCGACATAAGTACAAGAAGACTGACTCTACTTACTGTCTATGTTTTGAGCAATTCCTGTGACACTAGTTATAGATTCCGATGCTTCACTTCAGATTTACTGAATCCCTTGGACCTTCTTATCGACGATGAAACACAGAAATAGCATCGGAATTAAATACAAAAGGCACAAGGCCGACTTAAGTACAAGAATACTGACTCTTCTTACTGTCTATGTTTTGAACCATTCCTGTGACACTAGTTATAGATTCCGATGCTTCACTTCAGGTTTACTGTATCCCTTGAACCTTCTTATTGACGACGAAACACAGAAATTGAATCGGGATTAAATACAAAAGGCACAATCCCGACTTAAGTACAAGAAGACTGACTCTTCCTATTGTCTATGTTTTAGCCATTCCTGTGACACTAGTTATAGATTCCGATGCTTCACTTCAGGTTTACTGTATCCCTCTGACCTTCTTATTGACGATGAAACACAGAAATTGCATCGGAATTAAATACAAAAGGCACAATGCCGACTCAAATACAAGATGACTGGCTCTTCTTACTCACTATGTTTTGAACCTTTCCTATGAGACCGGTTTTAGATTCCGATGCTTCACTTCAGGTTTACTGTATACCTCTGACCTTCTTATTGACGATGAAACACAGAAATTGCATCGGAATTAAATACAAAATGCACAATGCCGACTCATGTACAAGAAGACTGAGTCTTCTTGCTGTGTATGCTTTGAACCATTCCTGTGACACTAGTTATAGATTCCGATGCTTCACTTCAGGTTTACTGTATCCCACTGACCTTCTTATTGACGATGAAGCCAGTAGTTGCATCGGAATTAGATACAAATGGCACAATGCCGACTCATGTCCAAGAAGACTGACTCTTCTTACTGTCTATGCTTTGAACCTTTCCTGTGACACTAGATATAGATTCCGATGCTTCACTTCAGGTTTTTCTGTATCCCTCTGACCTTCTTATTGACGACGATACAGAGAAATTGCAATAGAATTAAATAGAAAAGGCACAATGCCGACTTAAGTACAAGAAGACTGAATCTTCCTACTGTCTATGTTTTGAACCATTCCTGTGACACTAGTTATAGATTGCGATGCTTCACTTCAGGTTTACTGTATCCCTCTGACCTTCTTATTGCCGATGAAACACAGAAATTGCATCGGAATTAAATACAAACGCACAATGCCGACTCAAATACAAGATGAACGGCTCTTCTTACTCTCTATGAATTCAGCCTTTCCTGTGAGACCGGTTTTAGATTCCGCTGCTTCACTTCAGGTTTACTGTATCCCATGGACCTTCGTATTGACGACGAAACACAGAAATTGCATCGGAATTAAATAAAAAAGTCACATTGCTGACTTAAGTGCAAGAAGACCGACTCTTCATACTGACTATGTTTTGAACATTCCCTGTGAGACCAGTTTTAGATTCCGATGCTTCACTATATGTTTACTGTTTCCCTTGGACTTTCTTAGTGACGATGAAACACAGATGTTGCATCGGAATTAAATAGAAAAGGCACAATGCCGACTTATGTACAAGTAGACCAAATCTTCTTATTGTCTATATTTTGAACCATTCCTGTGACACTAGTTATAGATTCCGATGCTTCACTTCAGGTTCACTGTATCCCCTGGACCTTCTTATTGACGTCGAAACACAGAAATTGCATCGGAATTAAATAGAAAAGGCACAATGCCGACATAAGTACAAGAAGACTGACTCTTCTTTCTGACTATGTTTTGAACATTTCCTGTGAGACCCGTTTTAGGTTCAGATGCTTCACTATATGTTTACTGTATCCCTTGGACCTTCTTATTGACGACGAAACACAGAAATTGCATCGGAATTAAATAGAAGAGGCACAATGCCGACTTAAGTTCAAGAAGACTAACTCTTCCTACTCTCTATATTTTGAAATATTCCTGTGACACTAGTTATAGATTACAATGCTTCACTTCAGGTTTACTGTATCCCTTGGTCCTTCTTATTGATGACGAAACACAGAAATTGCAACGGAATTAAATAGAAAAGGCACAATGCCAACTTAAGTACAAGAAGACTGACTCTCCTTACTGTTTATGTTTAGAACCTTTCCTGTGACACTAGTTATAGATTCCGATGCTTCAGTTCAGGTTTACTGTATCCCTCTGACCATCTTATTGACGATGGAGCACAGTAATTGCATCGGAAATAAATACAAATGGCACAATGCCGACTCATGTCCAAGGAGACTGACTCTTCTTACTGTCTATGTTTTGAACCTTTCCTGTGACACTAGATATAGATTCCGATGCTTCACTTCAGGTCTTGCTGTATCCCTCTGACCTTCTTATTGACGACGAAACACAGAAAATGCATTAGAAAAAAATAGAAAAGCCACAATGCCGACTTAAGTACAACAACACTGAATCTTCCTACTGTCTATGTTTGAACCATTCCTGTGACACTAGTTATAGATTCCGATGATTCACTTAAGGTTTACTGTATCCCTCTGACATTCTTATCGACGATGAAACACAGAAATTGCATCGGAATTAAATACAAACGGCACAATGCCGACGTAAGTACAAGAGGACTGACTCTTCCTACTGTCTATGTTTTAACCATTCCTGTGACACTAGTTATGGACTCCGATGCTTCACTTCAGGTTTACTGTATCCCTGTGACCTTCTTATTGACGATGAAACACAGACATTGCATCGGAATTAAATACAAAAGGCACAATGCCGACTCAAATACAAGATGACTGGCTCTTCTTGCTCTCTATGATTTGAGCCTTACCTGTGAGATCGGTTGTAGATACCGTTGCTTCACTTCAGGTTTAGTGTATCCCATGGACCTTCTTATTGACGACGAAACACAGAAATTGCATCGGAATTAAATGGAAAAGGCACAATGCCGACTTAAATACAAGAAGACTGACTCTTCTTACTCTGTATGTTTTGAACTTTTCCCTTTGACACTAGTTATAGATTCCGATGCTTCAATTCAGTTTTACTGCTTTTCTTGGACCTTCTTATTGACGACGAAACACAGAAATTGCATCGGAATTAAATAGAAAAGGCACAATGCCGACTTAAGTAAAGAAGACTGACTCTTCCTACTGTATATGATTTGAAACATTCCTGAGACACTAGTTATAGATTCCGATGCTTCACATCAGGTTTACTGTATCCCTCTGACATTTTTATTGACGATGAAACACAGATATTGCATCGGAATAAAATAGAAAAGGCACAATGCCGACTTAAGTACAAGTTGACTAAATCTTCTTACTGTCTATATATTTGAACCATTCCTGTGACACTAGTTATAGATTCCGATGCTTCACTTCAGGTTCACTGTATCACCTGGACCATCCTATTGACGTCGAAACACAGAAATTGCATCGGAATTAAATAGAAAAGGCACAATGCCGACTTAAGTGCAAGAAGACTGTCTCTTCTTACTGACTATGTTTTGAACATTTCCTGTGAGACCCGTTTTAGGTTCTGATGCTTCGCTATATGTTTACTGTATCCCTTTGACATTCTTATTGACGAGGAAACACAGAAATTGCATCGGAATTAAATAGAAAAGGCACAATGCCGACTTAAGTTCAAGAAGACTAACTCTTCCTACTCTCTACGTTTTGAACCATTCCTGTGACACTAGTTATAGATTCAAATGCTTTACTTCAGGTTTACTGTATCCCTTGGTCCTTCTTATTGACGACGAAACACAGAAATTGCAGCGGAATTAAATAGAAAAGGCACAATGCCAACTTAAGTACAAGAAGACTGACTCTTCTCACTGACTATGTTTTGAACGTTTCCTGTGAGACCAGTTTTAGATTCCGATGCTTTTCTGTATGTTTACTGTATCCCTTGGACCTTCTTATTGACGACGAAACACAGAAATTGCATCGGAATTAAATAGAAAAGGCACAATTTCTACTTACGTACAAGTAGACTAAATCTTCTCACTGTCTATATTTAGAACCATTCCTGTGACACTAGTTATAGATTCCGATGCTTCACTTCAGGTTCACTGTATCCCGTGGACCTTCTTATTGACGTCGAAACACAGAAATTGCATCGGAATTACATAGAAAAGGCCCAATGCCGACTTAAGTACAAGAAGACATATTCTTCTTACTGACTATGCTTTTAACATTTCCTGTGAGACCCGTTGTAGGTTCCGATGCTTCACTATATGTTTACTGTATCCCTTGGACCGTCTTATAGACGTCGAAACAAAGAAATTGCATCGGTATTAAGTAGAAAATTCACAATGCCGACTTAAGTACAAGAAGACTGACTCTTCTTACTGTCTATGTTTTGAACCATTCCTGTGACACTAGTTATAGATTCCGGTGCTTCACTTCAGGTTTTCTGTATCCCTCTGACCTTCTTAATGCCGAAGAAAGACTGAAATTGCATCGGAATTAAATTGAAAATTCAGAATGCCTACTCAACTACAAGTAGACTGTCTCTTCCTACTGTCTATGTTATAAAGCTTTCCTGTGAGACCGGTTTTAGTTTCCGATGCTTCACATTAGGTTTACTGTATCCCTTGGTCCTTCTTATTGACGACGAAACACAGAAATTGCATCAAAATTAAATACAAAAGGCACAATGCCGACTTAAGTACACGAAGACTGATTCCTCCTACTGACTATGATTTCAACATTTCCTGTGAGACCAGTTTTACATTCCGATGCTTCACTATGTGTTTATTGTATCCTTTGGACGTTCTTATCGACGATGAAACACAGAAATTGCATGGGAATTAAATAGAAAAGGCACAATGCCGACTTAAGTACAAGAAAACTGACTCTTCTCACTGTCTTTGTTTTGAACCATTCCTGTGACACTACTTATGGATTTCGATGCTTCACTTAAGGTTTACTGTATGCCTCTGACCATCTTATTGACGATGAAACACAGAAAATGCATCAAAATTAAATACAAAAGACACAATGCCGAATTAAGTACAAGAAGACTGACTCTTCTTACTGTCTATGTTATGAACCATTCCTGTGACACTAATTATAGATTCCGATGCTTTACTTCAGGTTTACTGTATCGCTCTGACCTTCTTATTGACGATAAAACACAGAAATTGCATCGGAATTAAATACAAAAGGGACAATGCCGACTTAAGTACAAGAAATCGAACTCTTCTTACAGTCTGTGTTTTGAACCATTCCTGTGACATTAGTTATCGATTCCGATGCTTCACTACAGGTTTACTGTATCGCTCTGACCTTCTTATTGACGATGAAACACAGAAATTGCATCGGAATTAAATACAAAAGGCACAATGCCGAATTAAGCACAAGAAAACTGACTCTTCTTACTGTCTATGTTTTGAACCGTTCCTCTGACACTAGTTATAGATTCCGATGCTTCACTTCAGGTTTACTGTATCTCTCTGACCATCGTATTGACGATGAAACACAGAAATTGCTTCGGAATTAAATACAAAAGGCACAATGCCGAATTAAGTACAAGAAAACTGACTCTTCTTACTGTCTATGTTATGAACCATTCCTGTGACACTAATTATAGATTCCGATGCTTTACTTCAGGTTTACTGTATCCCTCTGACCTTCCTATTGACGACGAAACACAGAAATTGCATCGGAATTAAATAGGAAAGGCACAATGCCGACTTAAGTACAAGAAGACAGACTCCTCCGTGTCTATGTTTAAACCATTCCTGTGACACTAGATACAGATTCCGTTGCTTCACTTCAGGTTTACTGTATCTCTCTGACTTTCTTATTGACGATGAAGCACAGTAATTGCATCGGAATTAAATAGAAATGGCACAATGCCGACTCATGTCCAAGAAGACTGACTCTTCTTACTGTCTATGTTTTGAACCATTCCTGTGACACTAGTTATAGATTCCGATGCTTCGCTTCAGGTTTACTGTATCCCTCTGACCTTCTTATTAACGATGAAACACAGAAATTGCATCGGAATTACATACAATAGGAACAACGCCGACTTAAGTACAATAAGACTGACTCTTCTTACTGTCTATGTTTTGAACCTTTTCTGTGACACTTCTTATAGCTTCCGATGCTTCACTTCAGGTTTAATGTATCCCTTGGACCTTCTTATTGACGACGAAACACAGACATAGCATCGGAATTAAATACAAAAGGCAAAATGCCGACTGAAGTACAAGAAGACTGACTCTTCCGTGTCTATGTTTTATACCATTTCTGTGACACTAGATATAGATTCCGATGCTTCACTTCAGGTTTACTGTATCCCTTGGACCTTCTTATTGACGATGAAACACAGAAATTGCATCGGAATTAAATACAAAAGGCACAATCCTGACTCAAATACAAGATTACTGACTCTTCTTACTCTCTATGTTTTGCACCTTTCCTGTGATTCCGGTTTTAGATTCCGATGCTTCACTTCAGGTTTACTCTATCCCTTGGACCATCTTATTGACGACGAAACACAGAAATTGCATCGGAAATTAATAGAAAAGGCACAATGCCGACTTAAGTACAATTCGACTGACTCTTCTTACTGTCTATGTTTTGAACCTTTTATGAGACACTAGTTATAGATTCCGATGCTTCACTTCAGGTTTACTGTATCCCTTGGACCTTCTCATTGACGACGAAACACAGAAATTGCATCGGAATGACATAGAAAAGGCCCAATGCCGACTTAAGTACAAGAAGACAGACTCTTCTTACTGACTATGTTTTGAACATGTCCTGTGAGACCCGTTGTTGGTTCCGATGCTTCACTATATGTTTACTGTGTCCCTTGGACCTTCTTATTGACGACGAAACACAGAAATTGCATCGGAATTAAATAGAAAAGGCACAATGCCGACTTAAGTTCATGAAGACTAACTATTCCTACTCTCTATGTTTTGAACCACTCCTGTGACACTAGTTATAGATTCCGATGCTTTACTTCAGGTTTACTGTATCCCTTGGTCCTTCTTATTGACGACGAAACACAGAAATTGCATCGGAATTAAATAGAAAATGCACAATGCCAACTTGGGTACAAGAAGACTGACTCTTCTTACTGACTATGTTTTGAACCTTTCCTGTGAGACCGGCTTTAGATTCCGATGCTTCACTTCTGGTTTACTGTATCCCATGGACATTCTTATTGACGTCGAAACAAAGAAATTGCATCGGAATTAAATAGAAAATTCACAATGCCGACTTAAGTACAAGAAGACTGACTCTTCTTACTGTCTATGATTTGAACCATTCCTGTGACACTAGTTATAGATTCCGGTGCTTCACTTCAGGTGTACTGTATCCCTTGGACCGTCTTATTGACGATGAAACACAGAAATTGGATCGGAATTAAATACAAAAGGCACAATGCCGACTAAAGGAAAATACGACTGACTCTTCTTACTGTCGATGTTTTGATCCTTTTCTGAGACACTAGTTATAGATTCCGATGCTTCACGTCAGGTTTACTGTATCCCTTGGACCTTCTCATTGACGATGAAACACAGAAATTGCATCGGAATTAAATAGAAAAGGCAAAATGCCGACTTAAGTACAAGAAGACAGACTCTTCCGTGTCTATGTTTAAACCATTCCTGTGGCACTAGATACAGATTCCGTTGCTTCACTTCAGGTTTACTGTATACCTCTGACTTTCTTATTGACGATGAAGCACAGTAATTGCACCGGAATCAAATAGAAATGGCACAATGCCGACTCATGTCCAAGAAGACTGACTCTTCTTACTGTCTATGTTTTGAATCTTTCCTGTGACACTAGATATAGATTCCAATGCTTCACTTCAGGTTTACCGTATCCCTCAGACCTTCGTATTGACGACGAAACACAGAAATTGCATTTGAATTAAATAGAAAAGGCACAATGCCGACTTAAGTACAAGACGACTGAATCTTCCTACTGTCTATGATTTGAACCATTCCTGCGACACTAGTTACAGATTCCGATGCTTTGCTTCAGGTTTACTGTATCCCTCTGACATTTTTATTGACGATGCAACACAGAAATTGCATCGGAATTAAATACAAACGGCACAATGCCGACTTAAGTACAAGAAGACTGACTCTTCCTACTGACTATGTTGTAAACGTTTCCTGTGAGCCCAGTTTTAGATTCCGATGCTTCACTATATGTTTACTGTATCCCTTGGACCTTCTTATTGACGATGAAACACAGAAATTGCATCGGAATAAAATAAAAAACACAATGCCGACTTAAGTACAAGAAGACTGACTCTTCCTACTGTCTATGTTTTGAATCATTCCTGTGACTCTAGTTATAGATTCCGATGCTTCACTTCAGGTTTACTGTATCCCTTGGACCTTCTTATTGACGATGAAACACAGATATTGCATCGGAATTAAATACAAAAGGCACAATGCCGAATTAAGCACAAGAAAACTGACTCTTCTTACTGTCTATGTTTTGAACCGTTCCTCTGACACTAGTTATAGATTCCGATGCTTCACTTCAGGTTTACTGTATCTCTCTGACCATCGTATTGACGATGAAACACAGAAATTGCTTCGGAATTAAATACAAAAGGCACAATGCCGAATTAAGTGCAAGAAAACTGACTCTTCTTACTGTCTATGTTTTGAACCATTCCTGTGACACTAATTACAGATTCCGATGCTTTACTTCAGGTTTGCTGTATCCCTCTGACCTTCTTATTGACGACGAAACACAGAAATTGCATCGGAATTAAATAGAAAAGGCACAATGCCGACTTAAGTACAAGAAGACTGACTCTTCCTACTGTCTATGTTTTGAACCATTCCTGTGACTCTAGTTATAGATTCCGATGCTCCACTTCAGGTTTACTGTATCCCTTGGACCTTCTTATTGACGTTGAAACACAGAAATTGGATCGGAATTAAATACAAAGGGCACAATGCCGACTTAAGTACAATACGACTGACTCTTCTTACTGTCTGTGTTTTGAACCTTTTCTGGGACACTAGTTATAGATTCCGATGCTTCACGTCAGGTTTACTGTATCCCTTGGACCTTCTCATTGACGACGAAACACAGAAATTGCATCGGAATTAAATAGAAAAGGCAAAATGCCGACTTAAGTACAAGAAGACAGACTCCTCCGTGTCTATGTTCTAAACCATTCCTGTGACACTAGATACAGATTCCGTTGCTTCACTTCAGGTTTTCTGTATCTCTCTGACTTTCTTATTGACGATGAAGCACAGTAATTGCATCGGAATTAGATAGAAATGGCACAATGCCGACTCATGTCCAAGAAGACTGACTCTTCTTACTGTCTATGTTTTGAACCATTCCTGTGACACTAGTTATAGATTCCGATGCATCGCTTCAGGTTTACTGTATCCCTCTGACCTTCTTATTAACGATGAAACACAGAAATTGCATCGGAATTACATACAAAAGGAACAACGCCGACTTAAATACAATAAGACTGACTCTTCTTACTGTCTATGTTTTGAACCTTTTCTGTGACACTTCTTATGGATTCCGATGCTTCACTTCAGGTTTAATGTATCCCTTGGACCTTCTTATTGACGACGAAACACAGACATAGCATCGGAATTAAATACAAAAGGCAAAATGCCGACTGAAGTACAAGAAGACTGACTCTTCCGTGTCTATGTTTTATACCATTTCTGTGACACTAGATATAGATTTCGATGCTCCACTTCAGGTTTACTGTATCCCTTGGACCTTCTTATTGACGATGAAAAACAGAAATTGCATCGGAATTAAATAGAAAAGGCACAATGCCGACTTAAGTACAATTCGACAGACTCTTCTTACTGTCTATGTTTTGAACCTTTTATGAGACACTAGTTATAGATTCCGATGCTTCACTTCAGGTTTACTGTATCCCTTGGACCTTCTCATTGACGACGAAACACAGAAATTGCATCGGAATCACATAGAAAAGGCCCAATGCCGACTTAAGTACAAGAAGACAGACTCTTCTTACTGACTATGTTTTGAACATGTCCTGTGAGACCCGTTGTTGGTTCCGATGCTTCAATTTATGTTTACTGTATGACTTGGACCTTCTTATTGACGACGAAACACAGAAATTGCATAGGAATTAAATAGAAAAGGCACAATGCCGACTTAAGTTCAAGAAGACTAACTATTCCTACTCTCTATGTTTTGAACCATTCCTGTGACACTAGTTATAGATTCCGATGCTTCACTTCAGGTTTACTGTATCCCTTGGTCCTTCTTATTGACGACGAAACACAGAAATTGCATCGGAATTAAATAGAAAATGCACAATGCCAACTTAAGTACAAGAAGACTGACTCTTCTTACTGACTATGTTTTGAACCTTTCCTGTGAGACCGGTTTTAGATTCCGATGCTTCACTTCAGGATTACTGTATCCCATGGACATTCTTATTGACGTCGAAACAAAGAAATTGCATCGGAATTAAATCGAAAATTCACAATGCCGACTTAAGTACAAGAAGACTGACTCTTCTTACTGTCAATGATTTGAACCATTCCTGTGACACTAGTTATAGATTCCGGTGCTTCACTTCAGGTGTACTGTATCCCTTGGACCGTCTTATTGACGATGAAACACAGAAATTGGATCGGAATTAAATACAAAAGGCACAATGCCGACTTAAGTACAATACGACCGACTCTTCTTACTGTCTATGTTTTGAGCCTTTTCTGAGACACTAGTTATAGATTCCGATGCTTCACGTCAGGTTTACTGTATCCCTTGGACCTTCTCATTGACGATGAAACACAGAAATTGCATCGGAATTAAATAGAAAAGGCAAAATGCCGACTTAGGTACAAGAAGACAGACTCTTCCGTGTCTATGTTTTAAACCATTCCTGTGACACTAGATACAGATTCCGTTGCTTCACTTCAGGTTTACTGTATACCTCTGACTTTCTTATTGACGATGAAGCACAGTAATTGCATCGGAATTAAATAGAAATAGCACAATGCCGACTCATGTCCAAGAAGACTGACTCTTCTTACTGTCTATGTTTTGAACCTTTCCTGTGACACTAGATATAGATTCCAATGCTTCACTTCAGGTTTACCGTATCCCTCAGACCTTCGTATTGACGACGAAACACAGAAATTGCATTTGAATTCATTAGAAAAGGCACAATGCCGACTTAAGTACAAGAAGACTGAATCTTCCTACTGTCTATGATTTGAACCATTCCTGCGACACTAGTTACAGATTCCGATGCTTCGCTTCAGGTTTACTGTATCCCTCTGACATTTTTATTGACGATGAAACACAGAAATTGCATCGGAATTAAATACAAACGGCACAATGCCGACTTAAGTACATGAAGACTGACTCTTCTTACTGACTATGTTGTAAACGTTTCCTGTGAGACCAGTTTTAGATTCCGATGCTTCACTAAATGTTTACTGTATCCCTTGGACCTACTTATTGACGATGAAACACAGAAATTGCATCGGAATTAAATAAAAAAGGCACAATGCTGACTTAAGTACAAGGAGACTGACTCTTCCTACTGTCTATGTTTTGAATCATTCCTGTGACTCTAGTTATAGATTCCGATGCTTCACTTCAGGTTTACTGTATCCCTTGGACCTTCTTATTGACGATGAAACACAGAAATTGCATCGGAATTACATACAAAACGAACAACGCCGACTTAAGTACAATAAGTCTGACTCTTCTTACTGTCTATGTTTTGAACCTTTTCTGTGACACTTCTTATAGATTCCGATGCTTCACTTCAGTTTTAGTGTATCCCCTGGACCTTCTTATTGACGACGAAACAGAGAAATAGCATCGGAATTAAATAGAAAAGGCAAAATGCCGACTTAAGTACAAGAAGACTGACTCTTCCGTGTCTATGTTTTATACCGTTCCTGTGACACTAGTTATAGATTCCGATGCATCACTTCAGGTTTACTGTATCCCTTGGACCTTCTTATTGACGATGAAACACAGAAATTGCATCGGAATTAAATACAAAAGGCACAATGCCGACTTAAGTACGACAAGACTGACTCACCTTACTGACCATCGTTTGAACACTTCCTGTGAGACCAATTTTAGATTCCGATGCTTCCCTATATGTTTATTGTATACCTTGGAGCTTCGTATTGACGATGAAACACAGAAATTGCATCGGAATTAAATACAAAACGCACAATGCCGAATTAAGTACAAGGAGACTGAGTCTTCTTACTGCCTATGTTTTGAACATTTTCTGTGAGACTAGTTTTAGATTCCGATGCTTCACTGTATGTATACTGTATCCCTTGGACCTTCTTATTGACGATGAAACACAGAAATTGCATCAGAATTAAATACAAAAGGCACAATGCCGACGTAAGTACAAGAAGACTGACTCCTCCTACTGACTATGATTTCAACATTTCCTGTGAGACCACTTTTACATTCCGATGCTTCACTATATGTTTGCTGTATCACTTGGACCTTCTTATTGACGATGAAACACAGAAATTGCATCGGAATTAAATAGAAAAGGCACAATGCCGACTTAAGTACAAGAAAACTGACTCTTCTTACTGTCTATGTTTTGATCCATTCCTGAGATACTAGTTACGCATTCCGATGCTTCACTTCAGGTTTACTGTATCCCTCTGACCTTCTTATTGACGATGAAACACAGAAATTGCATCGGAATTAAATACAAAAGGCACAATGCCGAATTAAGTACAAGAAGACTGACTCTTCTTACTGTCTATGTTTGAACCATTCCTGTGACACTAATTATAGATTCCGATGCTTTACTTCAGGTTTACTGTATCACTCTGACCTTCTTATTGACGACGCAACACAGAAATTGCATCGGAATTAAATAGTAAAGGCACAATGCCGACTTAAGTACTAGAAGACTGACTCTTCCTACTGTCTATGTTTTGAACCATTCCTGTGACTCTAGTTATAGATTCCGATGCTTCACTTCAGGTTTACTGTATCCCTTGGGCGTTCTTATTGACGATGAAACACAGAAATTGGATCGGAATGAAATACAAAAGGCACAATGCCGACTTAAGTGCAATACGACTAACTCTTCTTACTGTCTATGCTTTGAACCTTTTCTGAGACACTAGTTATAGATTCCGATGCTTCACTTCAGGTTTACTGTATCCCTTGGACAATCTCATTGACGACGAAACAGAGAAATTTCATCGGAATTAAATAGAAAAGGCAAAATGCCGACTTAATTACAAGAAGACTGAATCTTCCTACTGTCAATGTTTTGAACCATTCCTGTGACACTAGTTATAGATTCCGATGCTTCGCTTCAGGTTTACTGTATCCCTTGGACCTTCTTATTGACGATGAAACACAGAAATTGCATCGAAATTAAATACAAAAGGCACAATGCCGACTTAAGTACAATAAGACTGACTCTTCTTACTGTCTATGTATTGAACCTTTTCTGTGATGCTTCTTATAGATTCCGATGCTTCACTTCAGGTTTAATGTATCCCTTGGACCTTCTTATTGACGACGAAACACAGAAATAGCATCGGAATTAAATAGAAAAGGCAAAATGCTGACTTCAGTACAAGAAGACTGACTCTTCCGTGTCTATGTTTTATACCATTCCTGTGACACTAGACATAGATTCCGATGCTTCACTTCAGGTTTACTGTGTCCCTTGGACCTTCTTATTGACGACGAAACATAGAAATTGCATCGGGATTAAATACAAAGGACACAATGCCGACTTAAGTACAAGACGACTGACTCTTCCTACTGCCTATGTTTTAACCATTCCTGTGACACTAGTTGTAGAATCTGATGCTTCACTTCAGGTTTACTGTATCACTCTGACCCTCTTTTTGACGATGAAACACAGAAATTGCATCGGAATTAAATACAAAAGGCACAATGCCGGCTCAAATACAAGATGACTGACTCTTCTTACTCGCTATGTTTTGAACGTTACCTGTGAGTCCGGTTTTAGATTCCGATGCTTCACTTCAGGTTTACTCTATCCCTTGGACCTTCTTATTGACGACGAAACACAGAAATTGCATCGGAATTAAATAGAAAAGTCACAATGCCGACTTAAGTACAACAAGACTGACTCTTCTTACTGACCATCTTTTGAGCACTTCCTGTGAGACCAGTTTTAGATCCCGATGCTTCACTATATGTTTACTGTATACCTTGGAGCTTCTTATTGACGATGAAACACAGAAATTGCATCGGAATTAAATAGAAAAGGCACAATGCCGACTTAAGTACAAGAAAACTGACTCTTCTTACTGTCTATGTTTTGAACCATTCCTGAGATACTAGTTACACATTCCGATGCTTCACTTCAGGTTTCCTGTATCCCTCTGACTTCTTATTGACGATGAAACACAGAAATAGCATCGGAATTAAATACAAAAGGCACAATGCCGAATTAAGCACAAGAAAACTGACTCTTCTTACTGTCTATGTTTTGAACCGTTCCTCTGACACTAGTTATAGATTCCGATGCTTCACTTCAGGTTTACTGTATCTCTCTGACCATCGTATTGACGATGAAACACAGAAATTGCTTCGGAATTAAATACAAAAGGCACAATGCCGAATTAAGTACAAGAAAACTGACTCTTCTTACTGTCTATGTTATGAACCATTCCTGTGACACTAATTATAGATTCCGATGCTTTACTTCAGGTTTACTGTATCCCTCTGACCTTCTTATTGACGACGAAACACAGAAATTGCATCGGAATTAAATAGGAAAGGCACAATGCCGACTGAAGTACAAGAAGACAGACTCCTCCGTGTCTATGTTTTAAACCATTCCTGTGACATTAGATACAGATTCCGTTGCTTCACTTCAGGTTTACTGTATCCCTCTGACCTTCTTATTAACGATGAAACACAGAAATTGCATCGGAATTACATACAAAAGGAACAACGCCGACTTAAGTACAATAAGACTGACTCTTCTTACTGTCTATGTTTTGAACCTTTTCTGTGACACTTCTTATAGCTTCCGATGCTTCACTTCAGGTTTAATGTATCCCTTGGACCTTCTTATTGACGACGAAACACAGACATAGCATCGGAATTAAATACAAAAGGCAAAATGCCGACTGAAGTACAAGAAGACTGACTCTTCCGTGTCTATGTTTTATACCATTTCTGTGACACTAGATATAGATTCCGATGCTTCACTTCAGGTTTACTGTATCCCTTGGACCTTCTTATTGACGATGAAACACAGAAATTGCACCGGAATTAAATACAAAAGGCACAATCCTGACTCAAATACAAGATGACTGACTCTTCTTACTCTCTATGTTTTGCACCTTTCCTGTGATTCCGGTTTTAGATTCCGATGCTTCACTTCAGGTTTACTCTATCCCTTGGACCATCTTATTGACGACGAAACACAGAAATTGCATCGGAAATTAATAGAAAAGGCACAATGCCGACTTAAGTACAATTCGACTGACTCTTCTTACTGTCTATGTTTTGAACCTTTTATGAGACACTAGTTATAGATTCCGATGCTTCACTTCAGGTTTACTGTATCCCTTGGACCTTCTCATTGACGACGAAACACAGAAATTGCATCGGAATGACATAGAAAAGGCCCAATGCCGACTTAAGTACAAGAAGACAGACTCTTCTTACTGACTATGTTTTGAACATGTCCTGTGAGACCCGTTGTTGGTTCCGATGCTTCACTATATGTTTACTGTGTCCCTTGGACCTTCTTATTGACGACGAAACACAGAAATTGCATCGGAATTAAATAGAAAAGGCACAATGCCGACTTAAGTTCAAGAAGACTAACTATTCCTACTCTGTATGTTTTGAACCACTCCTGTGACACTAGTTATAGATTCCGATGCTTTACTTCAGGTTTACTGTATCCCTTGGTCCTTCTTATTGACGACGAAACACAGAAATTGCATCGGAATTAAATAGAAAATGCACAATGCCAACTTGAGTACAAGAAGACTGACTCTTCTTACTGACTATGTTTTGAACCTTTCCTGTGAGACCGGCTTTAGATTCCCATGCTTCACTTCTGGTTTACTGTATCCCATGGACATTCTTATTGACGTCGAAACAAAGAAATTGCATCGGAATTAAATAGAAAATTCACAATGCCGACTTAAGTACAAGAAGACTGACTCTTCTTACTGCCTAGGTTTTGAACCATTCCTGTGACATTAGTTGTAGATTCCGATGCTTCTCTTCAGGTGTACTGTATCCCTTGGACCGTCTTATTGACGATGAAACACAGAAATCGGATCGGAATTAAATACAAAAGGCACAATGCCGACTTAAGTAAAATACGACTGACTCTTCTTACTGTCTATGTTTTGATCCTTTTCTGAGACACTAGTTATAGATTCCGATGCTTCACGTCAGGTTTACTGTATCCCTTGGACCTTCTCATTGACGATGAAACACAGAAATTGCATCGGAATTAAATAGAAAAGGCAAAATGCCGACTTAAGTACAAGAAGACAGACTCTTCCGTGTCTATGTTTAAACCATTCCTGTGGCACTAGATACAGATTCCGTTGCTTCACTTCAGGTTTACTGTATACCTCTGACTTTCTTATTGACGATGAAGCACAGTAATTGCACCGGAATCAAATAGAAATGGCACAATGCCGACTCATGTCCAAGAAGACTGACTCTTCTTACTGTCTATGTTTTGAATCTTTCCTGTGACACTAGATATAGATTCCAATGCTTCACTTCAGGTTTACCGTATCCCTCAGACCTTCGTATTGACGACGAAACACAGAAATTGCATTTGAATTAAATAGAAAAGGCACAATGCCGACTTAAGTACAAGAAGACTGAATCTTCCTACTGTCTATGATTTGAACCATTCCTGCAACACTAGTTACAGATTCCGATGCTTTGCTTCAGGTTTACTGTATCCCTCTCACATTTTTATTGACGATGCAACACAGAAATTGCATCGGAATTAAATACAAACGGCACAATGCCGACTTAAGTACAAGAAGACTGACTCTTCCTACTGACTATGTTGTAAACGTTTCCTGTGAGCCCAGTTTTAGATTCCGATGCTTCACTATATGTTTACTGTATCCCTTGGACCTTCTTATTGACGATGAAACACAGAAATTACATCGGAATAAAATAAAAAACACAATGCCGACTTAAGTACAAGAAGACTGACTCTTCCTACTGTCTATGTTTTGAATCATTCCTGTGACTCTAGTTATAGATTCCGATGCTTCACTTCAGGTTTACTGTATCCCTTGGACCTTCTTATTGACGATGAAACACAGATATTGCATCGGAATTAAATACAAAAGGCACAATGCCGAACTAAGCACAAGAAAACTGACTCTTCTTACTGTCTATGTTTTGAACCGTTCCTCTGAACCACTAGTTATAGATTCCGATGCTTCACTTCAGGTTTACTGTATCTCTCTGACCATCGTATTGACGATGAAACACAGAAATTGCTTCGGAATTAAATACAAAAGGCACAATGCCGAATTAAGTGCAAGAAAACTGACTCTTCTTACTGTCTATGTTTTGAACCATTCCTGTGACACTAATTACAGATTCCGATGCTTTACTTCAGGTTTGCTGTATCCCTCTGTCCTTCTTATTGACGACGAAACACAGAAATTGCATCGGAATTAAATAGAAAAGGCACAATGCCGACTTAAGTACAAGAAGACTGACTCTTCCTACTGTCTATGTTTTGAACCATTCCTGTGACTCTAGTTATAGATTCCGATGCTTCACTTCAGGTTTACTGTATCCCTTGGACCTTCTTATTGACGTTGAAACACAGAAATTGGATCGGAATTAAATACAAAAGGCACAATGCCGACTTAAGTACAATACGACTGACTCTTCTTACTGTCTGTGTTTTGAACCTTTTCTGAGACACTAGTTATAGATTCCGATGCTTCACGTCAGGTTTAATGTATCCCTTGGACCTTCTCATTGACGACGAAACACAGAAATTGCATCGGAATTAAATAGAAAAGGCAAAATGCCGACTTAAGTACAAGAAGACAGACTCCTCCGTGTCTATGTTTTAAACCATTCCTGTGACACTAGATACAGATTCCGTTGCTTCACTTCAGGTTTTCTGTATCTCTCTGACTTTCTTATTGACGATGAAGCACAGTAATTGCATCGGAATTAGATAGAAATGGCACAATGCCGACTCATGTCCAAGAAGACTGACTCTTCTTGCTGTCTATGTTTTGAACCATTCCTGTGACACTAGTTATAGATTCCGATGCATCGCTTCAGGTTTACTGTATCCCTCTGACCTTCTTATTAACGATGAAACACAGAAATTGCATCGGAATTACATACAAAAGGAACAACGCCGACTTAAGTACAATAAGACTGACTCTTCTTACTGTCTATGTTTTGAACCTTTTCTGTGACACTTCTTATGGATTCCGATGCTTCACTTCAGGTTTAATGTATCCCTTGGACCTTCTTATTGACGACGAAACACAGACATAGCATCGGAATTAAATACAAAAGCCAAAATGCCGACTGAAGTACAAGAAGACTGACTCTTCCGTGTCTATGTTTTATACCATTTCTGTGACACTAGATATAGATTTCGATGCTCCACTTCAGGTTTACTGTATCCCTTGGACCTTCTTATTGACGATGAAAAACAGAAATTGCATCGGAATTAAATACAAAAGGCACAATCCTGACTCAAATACAAGATGACTGACTCTTCTTACTCTCTATGTTTTGCACCTTTCCTGTGAGTCCGGTTTTAGATTCCGATGCTTCACTTCAGGTTTACTCTATCCCTTGGACCTTCTTATTGACGACGAAACACAGAAATTGCATCGGAAATTAATAGAAAAGGCACAATGCCGACTTAAGTACAATTCGACTGACTCTTCTTACTGTCTATGTTTTGAACCTTTTATGAGACACTAGTTATAGATTCCGATGCTTCACTTCAGGTTTACTGTATCCCTTGGACCTTCTCATTGACGACGAAAGACAGAAATTGCATCGGAATCACATAGAAAAGGCCCAATGCCGACTTAAGTACAAGAAGACAGACTCTTCTTACTGACTATGTTTTGAACATGTCCTGTGAGACCCGTTGTTGGTTCCGATGCTTCAATTTATGTTTACTGTATGACTTGGACCTTCTTATTGACGACGAAACACAGAAATTGCATAGGAATTAAATAGAAAAGGCACAATGCCGACTTAAGTTCAAGAAGACTAACTATTCCTACTCTCTATGTTTTGAACCATTCCTGTGACACTAGTTATAGATTCCGATGCTTCACTTCAGGTTTACTGTATCCCTTGGTCCTTCTTATTGACGACGAAACACAGAAATTGCATCGGAATTAAATAGAAAATGCACAATGCCAACTTAAGTACAAGAAGACTGACTCTTCTTACTGACTATGTTTTGAACCTTTCCTGTGAGACCGGTTTTAGATTCCGATGCTTCACTTCAGGATTACTGTATCCCATGGACATTCTTATTGACGTCGAAACAAAGAAATTGCATCGGAATTAAATAGAAAATTCACAATGCCGACTTAAGTACAAGAAGACTGACTCTTCTTACTGTCAATGATTTGAACCATTCCTGTGACACTAGTTATAGATTCCGGTGCTTCACTTCAGGTGTACTGTATCCCTTGGACCGTCTTATTGACGATGAAACACAGAAATTGGATCGGAATTAAATACAAAAGGCACAATGCCGACTTAAGTACAATACGACCGACTCTTCTTACTGTTTATGTTTTGAGCCTTTTCTGAGACACTAGTTATAGATTCCGATGCTTCACGTCAGGTTTACTGTATCCCTTGGACCTTCTCATTGACGATGAAACACAGAAATTGCATCGGAATTAAATAGAAAAGGCAAAATGCCGACTTAAGTACAAGAAGACAGACTCTTCCGTGTCTATGTTTTAAACCATTCCTGTGACACTAGATACAGATTCCGTTGCTTCACTTCAGGTTTACTGTATACCTCTGACTTTCTTATTGACGATGAAGCACAGTAATTGCATCGGAATTAAATAGAAATAGCACAATGCCGACTCATGTCCAAGAAGACTGACTCTTCTTACTGTCTATGTTTTGAACCTTTCCTGTGACACTAGATATAGATTCCAATGCTTCACTTCAGGTTTACCGTATCCCTCAGACCTTCGTATTGACGACGAAACACAGAAATTGCATTTGAATTCATTAGAAAAGGCACAATGCCGACTTAAGTACAAGAAGACTGAATCTTCCTACTGTCTATGATTTGAACCATTCCTGCGACACTAGTTATAGATTCCGATGCTTCGCTTCAGGTTTACTGTATCCCTCTGACATTTTATTGACGATGAAACACAGAAATTGCATCGGAATTAAATACAAACGGCACAATGCCGACTTAAGTACATGAAGACTGACTCTTCTTACTGACTATGTTGTAAACGTTTCCTGTGAGACCAGTTTTAGATTCCGATGCTTCACTAAATGTTTACTGTATCCCTTGGACCTACTTATTGACGATGAAACACAGAAATTGCATCGGAATTAAATAAAAAAGGCACAATGCCGACTTAAGTACAAGAAGACTGACTCTTCCTACTGTCTATGTTTTGAATCATTCCTGTGACTCTAGTTATAGATTCCGATGCTTTACTTCAGGTTTACTGTATCCCTTGGACCTTCTTATTGACGATGAAACACAGAAATTGCATCGGAATTACATACAAAACGAACAACGCCGACTTAAGTACAATAAGTCTGACTCTTCTTACTGTATATGTTTTGAACCTTTTCTGTGACACTTCTTATAGATTCCGATGCTTCACTTCAGTTTTAGTGTATCCCCTGGACCTTCTTATTGACGACGAAACAGAGAAATAGCATCGGAATTAAATAGAAAAGGCAAAATGCCGACTTAAGTACAAGAAGACTGACTCTTCCGTGTCTATGTTTTATACCGTTCCTGTGACACTAGTTATAGATTCCGATGCATCACTTCAGGTTTACTGTATCCCTTGGACCTTCTTATTGACGATGAAACACAGAAATTGCATCGGAATTAAATACAAAAGGCACAATGCCGACTTAAGTACGACAAGACTGACTCACCTTACTGACCATCTTTTGAACACTTCCTGTGAGACCAATTTTAGATTCCGATGCTTCCCTATATGTTTATTGTATACCTTGGAGCTTCGTATTGACGATGAAACACAGAAATTGCATCGGAATTAAATACAAAACGCACAATGCCGAATTAAGTACAAGGAGACTGAGTCTTCTTACTGCCTATGTTTTGAACATTTTCTGTGAGACCAGTTTTAGATTCCGATGCTTCACTATATGTATACTGTATCCCTTGGACCTTCTTATTGACGATGAAACACAGAAATTGCATCAGAATTAAATACAAAAGGCACAATGCCGACTTAAGTACATGAAGACTGTTTCCTCCTACTGACTATGATTTCAACATTTCCTGTGAGACCACTTTTACATTCCGATGCTTCACTATATGTTTGCTGTATCCCTTGGACCTTCTTATTGACGATGAAACACAGAAATTGCATCGGAATTAAATAGAAAAGGCACAATGCCGACTTAAGTACAAGAAAACTGACTCTTCTTACTGTCTATGTTTTGATCCATTCCTGAGATACTGGTTACGCATTCCGATGCTTCACTTCAGGTTTTCTGTATCCCTCTGACCTTCTTATTGACGATGAAACACAGAAATTGCATCGGAATTAAATACAAAAGGCACAATGCCGAATTAAGTACAAGAAGACTGACTCTTCTTACTGTCTATGTTTTGAACCATTCCTGTGACACTAATTATAAATTCCGATGCTTTACTTCAGGTTTACTGTATCACTCTGACCTTCTTATTGACGACGAAACACAGAAATTGCATCGGAATTAAATAGAAAAGGCACAATGCCGACTTAAGTACTAGAAGACTGACTCTTCCTACTGTCTATGTTTTGAACCATTCCTGTGACTCTAGTTATAGATTCCGATGCTTCACTTCAGGTTTACTGTATCCCTTGGGCGTTCTTATTGACGATGAAACACAGAAATTGGATCGGAATGAAATACAAAAGGCACAATGCCGACTTAAGTGCAATACGACTAACTCTTCTTACTGTCTATGCTTTGAACCTTTTCTGAGACACTAGTTATAGATTCCGATGCTTCACTTCAGGTTTACTGTATCCCTTGGACAATCTCATTGACGACGAAACACAGAAATTTCATCGGAATTAAATAGAAAAGGCAAAATGCCGACTTAATTACAAGAAGACTGAATCTTCCTACTGTCTATGTTTTGAACCATTCCTGTGACACTAGTTATAGATTCCGATGCTTCGCTTCAGGTTTACTGTATCCCTCTGACATTCTTATTCACGATGAAAAACAGAAATTGCATCGGAATTAAATACAAACGTCACAGTGCCGACTTAAGTACATGAAGACTGACTCTTCTTACTGACTATGTTGTGAACATTTCCTGTGAGACCAGTTTTAGATTCCGATGCTTCACTATATGTTTACTGTATCGCTTGGACCCTCTTATCGACGATGAAACTCAGAAATTGCATCGGAATTAAATAAAAAAGGCACAATGCCGACTTAAGTACAAGAAGACTGACTCTTCCTACTGTCTATGTTTTGACCGTTCCTGTGACTCTAGTAATAGATTCCGATGCTTCACTTCAGGTTTACTGTATCCCTTGGACCTTCTTATTGACGATGAAACACAGAAATTGCATCGAAATTAAATACAAAAGGCACAATGCCGACTTAAGTACAATAAGACTGACTCTTCTTACTGTCTATGTATTGAACCTTTTCTGTGATGCTTCTTATAGATTCCGATGCTTCACTTCAGGTTTAATGTATCCCTTGGACCTTCTTATTGACGACGAAACACAGAAATAGCATCGGAATTAAATAGAAAAAGCAAAATGCCGACTTCAGTACAAGAAGACTGACTCTTCCGTGTCTATGTTTTATACCATTCCTGTGACACTAGATACAGATTCCGATGCTTCACTTCAGGTTTACTGTGTCCCTTGGACCTTCTTATTGACGACGAAACATAGAAATTGCATCGGGATTAAATACAAAGGACACAATGCCGACTTAAGTACAAGACGACTGACTCTTCCTACTGTCTATGTTTTAACCATTCCTGTGACACTAGTTGTAGAATCTGATGCTTCACTTCAGGTTTACTGTATCACTCTGACCCTCTTTTTGACGATGAAACACAGAAATTGCATCGGAATTAAATACAAAAGGCACAATGCCGGCTCAAATACAAGATGACTGACTCTTCTTACTCGCTATGTTTTGAACGTTACCTGTGAGTCCGGTTTTAGATTCCGATGCTTCACTTCAGGTTTACTCTATCCCTTGGACCTTCTTATTGACGACGAAACACAGATATTGCATCGGAATTAAATAGAAAAGTCACAATGCCGACTTAAGTACAACAAGACTGACTCTTCTTACTGACCATCTTTTGAGCACTTCCTGTGAGACCAGTTTTAGATTCCGATGCTTCACTATATGTTTACTGTATACCTTGGAGCTTCTTATTGACGATGAAACACAGAAATTGCATCGGAATTAAATAGAAAAGGCACAATGCCGACTTAAGTACAAGAAAACTGACTCTTCTTACTGTCTATGTTTTGAACCATTCCTGAGATACTAATTACACATTCCGATGCTTCACTTCAGGTTTCCTGTATCCCTCTGACTTCTTATTGACGATGAAACACAGTAATTGCATCAGAATTAAATACAAAAGGCAAAATGCCGACTTCAGTACAAGAAAACTGACTCTTCTCACTGTCTTTGTTTTGAACCATTCCTGTGACACTAGTTATGGATTTCGATGCTTCACTTTAGGTTTACTCTATCCCTCTGACCATCTTATTGGCGATGAAACACAGAATTTGCATCAAAATTAAATACAAAAGGCTCAATGCCGAATTAAGTACAAGAAGACTGACTCTTCTTACTGTCTATGTTTTGAACCATTCCTGTGACACTAATTATAGATACCGATGCTTTACTTCAGATTTACTGTATCGCTCTGACCTTCTTATTGACGATGAAACGCAGAAATTGCATAGGAATTAAATACAAAAGGCACAATGCCGACTTAAGTACAAGAAAGCGAACTCTTCTTACAGTCTGTGTTTTGAACCATTCCTGTGACATTAGTTATCGATTCCGATGCTTCACTTCAGGTTTACTGTATCGCTCTGACCTTCTTATTGACGATGAAACACAGAAATTGCATCATAAGTAAATACAAAAGGCACAATGCCGAATTAAGTACAAGAAAACTGACTCTTCTCACTGTCCATGTTTTGAAACATTCCTGTGACACTAGTTATAGATTCCGATGCTTCACTTCAGGTTTACTGTATCTCTCTGACCATCGTATTGACGATGAAACACTGAAATTGCTTCGGAATTAAATACAAAAGGCACAATGCCGAATTAAGTACAAGAAGACTGACTCTTCTTACTGTCTATGTTTTGAATAATTCCTGTGACCCTAATTATAGATTCCGATGCTTTACTTCAGGTATACTGTATCACTCTGACCTTCTTATTGACGACGAAACACAGATATTGGATCGGAATTAAATAGAAAAGGCACACTGCCGACTTAAGTACTAGAAGACTGACTCTTCCTACTGTCTATGTTTTGAACCATTCCTGTGACTCTAGTTATAGATTCCGATGCTTCACTTCAGGTTTACTGTATCCCTTTTACATTCTTATTGACGATGAAACACAGAAATTGGATCGGAATTAAATACAAAAGGCACAATGCCGACTTAAGTGCAATACGACTAACTCTTCTTACTGTCTATGCTTTGAACCTTTTCTGAGACACTAGTCATAAATTCCGATGCTTCACTTCAGGTTTACTGTATCCCTTGGACCTTCTCATTGACGACGAAACACAGAAATTGCATCGGAATTAAATAGAAAAGGCAAAATGCCGACTTAAGTACAAGAAGACTGAATCTTCCTACTGTCTATGTTTTGAACCATTCCTGTGACACTAGTTATAGATTCCGATGCTTCGCTTCAGGTTTACTGTATCCCTCTGACATTCTTATTGACGATGAAACACAGAAATTGCATCGGAATTAAATACAAACGGCACAATGCCGACTTAAGTACATGAAGACTGACTCTTCTTACTGACTATGTTGCGAACATTTCCTGTGAGACCAGTTTTAGATTCCGATGCTTCACTATATGTTTACTGTATCGCTTGGACCTTCTTATTGACGATGATACACAGAAATTGCATCGGAATTAAATAAAAAAGGCACAATGCCGACATAAGTACAAGAAGACTGACTCTTCCTACTGTCTATGTTTTGACCATTCTTGTGACTCTAGTTATAGATTCCGATGCTTCACTTCAGGTTTACTGTATCCTTTGGACCTTCTTATTGACGATGAAACACAGAAATTGCATCGAAATTAAATACAAAAGGCACAATGCCGACTTAAGTACAATAAGACTGACTCTTCTTACTGTCTATGTATTGAACCTTTTCTGTGATGCTTCTTATGGATTCCGATGCTTCACTTCAGGTTTAATGTATCCCTTGGACCTTCTTATTGACGACGAAACACAGAAATAGCATCGGAATTAAATAGAAAAGGCAAAATGCCGACTTCAGTACAAGAAGACTGACTCTTCCGTGTCTATGTTTTATACCATTGCTGTGACACTAGATATAGATTCCGATGCTTCACTTCAGGTTTACTGTGTCCCTTGGACCTTCTTATTGACGACGAAACACAGAAATTGCATCGGGATTAAATACAAAAGACACAATGCCGACTTAAGTACAAAACGACTGACTCTTCCTACTGTCTATGTTTTAACCATTCCTGTGACACTAGTTATAGATACAGATGCTTCGCTTCAGGTTTACTGTATCCCTCTGACCCTCTTTTTGACGATGAAACACAGAAATTGCATCGGAATTAAATACAAAAGGCACAATGCCGGCTCAAATACAAGATGACTGACTCTTCTTACTCTCTATGTTTTGAACGTTACCTGTGAGTCCGGTTTTAGATTCCGATGGTTCACTTCAGGTTTACTCTATAACTTGGACCTTCTTATTGACGACGAAACACAGAAATTGCATCGGAATTAAATAGAAAAGTCACAATGCCGACTTAAGTACAACAAGACTGACTCTTCTTACTGACCATCTTCTGAGCACTTCCTGTGAGACCAGTTTTAGATTCCGATGCTTCACTATATGTTTACTGTATACCTTGGAGCTTCTTATTGACGATGAAACACAGAAATTGCATCGGAATTAATTACAAACCGCACAATGCCGACTTAAGTACAAGAAGACTGAGTCTTCTTACTGATTATGTTTTGAACATTTTCTGTGAGACCAGTTTTAGATTCCGATGCTTCATTATATGTTTACGGTATCCCTTGGACCTTCTTATTGACGATGAAACACAGAAATTGCATCAGAAGTAAATACAAAAGGCACAATGCCGACTTAAGTACATGAAGACTGACTCCTCCTACTGACTATGATTTCAACATTTCCTGTGAGACCAGTTTTACATTCCGATGCTTCACTATATGTTTACTGTATCCCTTGGACCTTTTTATCGACGATGAAACACAGAAATTGCATCGGAATTAAATAGAAAAGGCACAATGCCGACTTAAGTACAAGAAAACTGACTCTTCTTACTGTCTATGTTTTGAACCATTCCTGAGATACTAGTTACACATTCCGATGCTTCACTTCAGGTTTCCTGTATCCCTCTGACCTTCTTATTGACGATGAAACACAGAAATTGCATCGGAATTAAATACAAAAGGCAAAATGCCGACTTAAGTACAAGAAAACTGACTCTTCTCACTGTCTTTGTTTTGAACCATTCCTGTGACACTAGTTATGGATTTCGATGCTTCACTTAAGGTTTACTCTATCCCTCTGACCATCTTATTGACGATGAAACACAGAAATTGCATCAAAATTAAATACAAAAGGCTCAATGCCGAATTAAGTACAAGAAGACTGACACTTCTTACTATGTTTTGAACCATTCCTGTGACACTAATTATAGATTCCGATGCTTTACTTCATGTTTACTGTATAGCTCTGACCTTCTTATTGACGATGAAACACAGAAATTGCATCGGAATTAAATACAAAAGGCACAATGCCGACTTATGTACAAGAAATCGAACTCTTCTTACAGTCTGTGTTTTGAAGCATTCCTGTGACATTAGTTATCGATTCCGATGCTTCACTTCAGGTTTACTGTATCGCTCTGACCTTCTTATTGACGATGAAACACAGAAGTTGCATCGGAATTAAATGCAAAAAGCACAATGCCGACTCATGTCCAAGAAGACTGACTCTTCTTACTGTCTATGTTTTGAACTACTCCCGTGACACTAGATATAGATTCCGATACTTCACTTCAGATTTACTGTATCCCTCTGACCTTCGTATTGACGACGAAACTTAGTAATTGCATTTGAATTAAACAGAATTGGCACAATGCCGACTTAAGTACAAGATGACTGAATCTTCCTACTGTCTATGTTATGAAACATTCCTGTGACACTAGTTATAGATTCCGATGCTTCGCCTCAAGTTTACTGTATCCCTCTGACATTTTTATTGACGATGAAACACAGATATTGCATCGGAATTAAATACAAAAGGCACAATGCCGACTTAAGTACATGAAGATTGACTCTTCTTACTGACAAAGTTGAGAACATTTCCGGTGAGACCAGTTTTAGATTGTGATGCTTCACTATATGTTTACTGTATCCCTTGGACCTTCATATTGACGATGAAACACAGAAATTGCATCGGAATTAATTAAAAAAGGCACAATGCCGACTTAAGTACAAGAAGACCGATGCTTCACTTCAGGTTTACCGTATCCCTTGGACCTTCTTATTGACGATGAAACACAGAAATTGCATCGGAATTAAATACAAAAGGCACAATGCCAACTTAAGTACAATAAGACTGACTCTTATTACTGTCTATGTTTTGAAACTTTTCTGTGACACTTCTTATTGATTCCGATGCTTCACTTCAGGTTTAATGTATCCCTTGGACCTTCTTATTGACGACGAAACACAGAAATAGCATCGGAATTAAATAGAAAAGGCAAAATGCCGAATTAAGTACGAGAAGACTGACTCTTCCGTGTCTATTTTTATACCATTCCTGTGACACTAGATATCGATTCCGATGCTTCACTTCAGGTTTACTGTGTCCCTTGGACCTTCTTATTGACGACGAAACACAGAAATTGCATCGGGATTAAATACAAAAGACACAATGCCGACTTAAGTACAAAACGACTGACTCTTCCTACTGCCTATGTTTTAACCGTTCCTGTGACACTAGTTATAGATTCTGATGCTTCACTTCAGGTTTACTGTATCCCTCTGACCTTCTTTTTGACGATGAAACACAGAAATTGCATCGAAATTAAATACAAAAGGCACAATGCCGACTCAAATACAAGATGACTGACTCTTCTTACCCTCTATGTTTTGAACCTTTCCTGTGAGTCCGATTTGGATTCCGATGCTTCACTTCAGGTTAACTCCATCCCTTGGAACTTCTTATTGACAACGAAACACAGAAATTGCATCGGAATTAAATAGAAAAGGCACAATGCCAACATAAGTACAAGAGGACTGACTCTTCTTACTGACTATGATTTGAACATTCCCTGTGAGACCAGTTTTAGATTCCGATTCTTCACTATATGTTTACTGTATCCCTTGGACCTTCTTGTTGACGATGAAACACAGAAATTGCATCGAAATTAAATACAAAAGGCACAATGCCGACTTAAGTACAAGAAGACTGACTCTTCTTGCTGTGTATGATTTGAACCATTCCTATGACACTAGTTATAGATTCAGATGCTTCACTTCAGGTTTACTGTATCCCTCTGACCTTCTTATAGACGATGAAGCACAGTAATTGCATCGGAGTTAAATACAAATGGCACAATGCTGACTCATGTCCAAGAAGTCTGACTCCTCTTACTGTCTATGTTTTGGCCCTTTCCTGTGACACTAGATATGGATTCCGATGCTTCACTTCAGGTTTACTGTATCCCTCTGACCTTCTTATTGACGACGAAACACAGAAATTGCATTTGAATTAAATAGAAAAGGCAGAATGCCGACTTAAGTACAAGATGACTGAATCTTCCTACTGTCTATGTTTTGAACCATTCCTGTGACACTAGTTATAGATTCCGATGCTTCACTTCAGGTTTACTGTATCCCTCTGACATTCTTACGATGAAACACAGAAATTGCATCGGAATTAAATACAAACGGCAGAATGCCGACTTAAGTACAAGAAGACTGAAATGTTGTGAACATTTCCTGTGAGACCAGTTTTAGATTCCGATGCTTCACTACATGCTTACTGTATCCCTTGGACCTTCTTATTGACGATGAAACACAGAAATAGCTTCGGAATTAGATACAAAACGCACAATGCCGACTTAAGTGCAAGATAACTGACTCTTCTTACTGTCTATGTGTTGAACCATTCATGTGACACTAGTTATAGATTCCGATGCTTCACTTCATTTTTACTGTATCCCTCTGACCATCTTATTGACGATGAATCACAGAAATTGCATCGGAATTAAATACAAAAGGCACAATGCCGACTTAAGTACAACAAAACTGACTCTTCTTACTGTCTATGTTTTCAACCATTCCTGTGACACTAGTTATAGATGCCGATGCTTCACTTTAGGTTTACTGCATCCCTCCAACCTTCTTATTGACGATGAAACACAGAATTTGCATCGGAATTAAATAGAAAAGGCACAATGCCGAATTAAGTACAAGAAAACTGACCCTTCTTACTGTCTATGTTTTGAACTATTCCTGTGACACTAAATATAGATTCTGATGCTTCACTTCAGGTACACTGTATCCCTCTTACCCTGTCATTGACGATGAAACACTGAAATTGCATCGGAATTAAATACAAAAGACACAATGCCGACTTATGTATAAGAAAACTGACTCTTCTTACTCTCTATAATTTGAACCATTCATGTGACACTAATTATAGATTCCGATGCTACACTTCAGGTTTACTGTATCCCTCTGACCTTCTTATTGACGATGAAACACAGAAATTGCATCGGAATAAAATACAAAAGGCACAATGCCGACTTAAGTACAAGAAAACTGACTCATCTTACTGTCTATGTTTGAACCATTCCTGTGACACTAGTTATAGATTCCGATGCTTCACTTCAGGTTTACTGTAACCCTCTGACCTTCTTATTGACGATGAAACACAGAAATTGCATCAGAATTAAATACAAAATGCACAATGCCGACTTAAGTACAAGAAAACTGACTCTTCTTTACTGTCTATGTTTTGAACCATTCCTGTGACACTAGTTATATATTCCGATGCTTCACTTCAGGTTTACTGTATCCCTCAGACCTTCATATTGACGATGAAACACAGAAATTGCATCGGAGTTAAATACAAAAGGAACAATGCCGACTTAAGTAGAAGAAAACTGGCTCTTCTTACAGTCTATGATTTGAACCATTCCTGTGACACTAGTTATAGATTCCGATGCCTCACTTCAGGTTTACTGTATACCTCTGACCTTCTTATTGACGATGAAACACAGATATTGCGTCGGAACTAAATACAAATGGCACAATGACGACTTAAGTACAAGAAAACTGACACTTCTTACTGTCTATGTTTTGAACCATTCCTGTGACACTAGTTATAGATGCCAATGCTTCACTTAAGGTTTACTGTATCCCTCTGACTTTCTTAGTGACGACGAAACACAGAAATTGCATCGGAATTAAATACAAAAGGCACAAGGCCGACTTAAGTACAAGAAAACTGACTCTTCTTACTGTCTATGTTTTTAACCATTCCTGTGACACTAGTTATAGATTCCGATGCTTCACTTCACGTTTACTGTATCCCTCCGACCTTCTTGTTGACGATGAAATACAGAAATTGCATCGGAATTAAATGCAAATGGCACAATGACGACTTAAGTACAAGAAAACTGACTCTTCTTACCGACTATGTTTTGAACCATTCCTGTGACACTAGTTATAGTTGCCGATTCTTCACTTCAGGTTTACTGCATCCCTCTGACCTTCTTATTGTTGATGAAACACAGAAATTGCATCGGAATTAAATAGAAAAGGAACAATGCCGACTTAAGTACAAGAATACTGACTCTTCTTACTGTCTATGTTTAGAACCATTCCTGTGACACTAGTTATAGATGCCAATGCTTTACTTAAGGTTTACTGTATCCCTCTGACCTTCTTATTGACGATGAAACATAGAAATTGCATCGGAATTAAATACAAAAGGCACAATGCTGACTTAAGTACAAGAAAACTGACTCTTCTTACTGTCTATGTTTTGAACCATTCCTGTGACACTAGTTATAGATTCCGATGCTTCACTTCCGGTTTACTGTATCCTTCTGACCTTCTTATTGACGATGAAACACAGAAATAGCTTCGGAATTAAATACAAAAGGCACAATGCCGACTTAAGTACAAGATAACTGACTCTTCTTACTGTCTATGTGTTGAACCATTCATGTGACACTAGTTATAGATTCCGATGCTTCACTTCATTTTTACTGTATCCCTCTGACCTTCTTATTGACGATGAATCACAGAAATTGCGTCGGAATTAAATACAAAAGGGACAATGCCGACTTAAGTACAAGAAAACTGACTCTTCTTACTGTCTAAGTTTTCAACCATTCCTGTGACACTAGTTATAGATGCCGATGCTTCACTTTAGGTTTACTGTATCCCTCCAACCTTCTTATTGACGATGAAACACAGAAATTGCATCGGAATTAAATAGAAAAGGCACAATGCCGACTTAAGTACAAGAAAACTGACTCATCTTGCTGTCTATGTTTGAACCATTCCTGTGACACTAGTTATAGATTCCGATGCTTCACTTCAGGTTTACTGTATCCCTCTGACCCTCTTATTGACGATGAAACACTGAAATTGCATCGGAATTAAATACAAAAGGCACAATGCCGACTTATGTACAAGAAAACTGACTCTTCTTACTCTCTATAATTTGAACCATTCATGTGACACTAATTATAGATTCCGATGCTACACTTCAGGTTTACTGTATCCCTCTGACCTTCGTATAGACGGTGAAACACAGAAATTGCATCGGAATTAAATAGAAAAGGCACAATGTCGACTTATGTACAAGAAAACTGACCCTTCTTACTGTCTATGTGTGAACCAATCATGTGACACTAGTTATAGATTCCGAAGCTTCACTTCAGGTTTACTGTATCCCTGTGACCTTCTTATTGACGATGAAACACAGAAATTGCATCGGAATTAAATACAAAAGGCACAATGCCGACTTAAGTACAAGAAAACTGACTCATCTTGCTGTCTATGTTTGAACCATTCCTGTGACACTAGTTATAGATTCCGATGCTTCACTTCAGGTTTACTGTATCCCTCTGACCTTCATATTGACGATGAAACACAGAAATTGCATCGGAGTTAAATACAAAAGGAACAATGCCGACTTAAGTACAAGAAAACTGGCTCTTCTTGCAGTCTATGATTTGAACCATTCCTGTGACACTAGTTATAGATTCCGATGCTTCACTTCAGGTTTACTGTATCCCTCTGACCTTCTTATTGACGATGAAACACAGATATTGCGTCGGAACTAAATACAAATGGCACAATGACGACTTAAGTACAAGAAAACTGACTCCTCTTACTGTCTATGTTTTGAACCATTCCTGTGACACTAGTTATAGATTCCGATGCTTCACTTCAGGTTTACCGTATTCCTCTGACCTTCTTAGTGACGATGAAACACAGAAATTTCATCGGAATTAAATACATAAGGCACAATTCCGACTTAAGTACAAGAAAACTGAGTCTTGTTACTGTCTATGTGTTGAACCATTCATGTGACACTAGTTATAGATTCCGATGCTTCACTTCATTTTTACTGCATCCCTCTGACCTTCTTATTGACGATGAAAAACAGAAATTGCATCGGAATTAAATACAAAATGCACAATGCCGACTTAAGTACAAGAAAACTACTTCTTCTTTATTGTCCATGTTTTGAACCATTCCTGTGACACTAGTTATATATTCCGATGCTTCACTTCAGGTTTACTGTATCCCTCTGACCTTCATATTGACGATGAAACACAGAAATAGCATCGGAGTTAAATACAAAAGGAACAATGCCGACTTAAGTACAAGAAAACTGCCTCTTCTTACAGTCTATGATTTGAAACATTCCTGTGACACTAGTTATAGATTCCGATGCTTCACTTCACGTTTACTGTATCCCTCTGACCTTCTTGTTGACGATGAAACACAGAAATTGCATCGGAATTAAACACAAATGGCACAATGACGACTTAAGTACAAGAAAACTGACTCATCTTACTGTCTATGTTTTGAACCATTCCTGTGACACTAGTTATAGTTGCCGATTCTTCACTTCAGGTTTAATGCATCCCTCTGACCTTCTTATTGTTGATGAAACACAGAAATTGCATCGGAATTAAATACAAAAGGCACAACGCCGACTTAAGTACAAGAAAACTGACTCTTCTTACTGTCTATGTTTTGATCCATTCCTGTGGCACTAGTTACAGATTCCGATGCTTCACTTCAGGTTTACTGTCTCCCTCTTACCTTCTTATTGACGATGAAACATAGAAATTTCATCGGAATTAAATAGAAAAGGAACAATGCCGACTTAAGTACAAGAATACTGACTCTTCTTACTGTCTATGTTTAGAACCATTCCTGTGACACTAGTTATAGATGCCAATGCTTCACTTAAGGTTTACTGTATCCCTCTGACCTTCTTATTGACGATGAAACACAGAGATTGCATCGGAATTAAATAGAAAAGGCACAATGCCGAATTAAGTACAAGAAAACTGACTCTTCTTACTGTCTATGTTTTGAAGCACTCATGTGACACTAGTTATAGATTCCGATGCTTCACTTCAGGTTTACTGTATCCCTCTGACCTTCTTATTGACGATGGAACACAGAAATCGCATCGGAATTAAATACAAAAGGCACAATGCCTACTTAAGTTCAAGAAAACTGACTCTTCTTACTGTCTAAGTTATGAACCATTCCTGTGACACTAGTTATAGATTCCGATGCTTCACTTCAGGTTTACCGTATACCTCTGACCTTCTTATTGACGATGAAACACAGAAATTGCATCGGAATTAAATAGAAAAGGCACAATGCCGACTTAACTACATGAAAACTGACTCTCCTTACTGTCTATGTTTTGAACCATTCCTGTGACACTAGTTAATGATTCCGATGCTACACCTCAGGTTTACTGTATCCCTGTGACCTTCTTATTGACGATGAAACACAGAAATTACAACGGAATTATATACAAAAGGCACAATGCCGCACTTAAGTACAAGAAAACTGACTCTTCTTACTGTCTATATTTTGAACCATTCCTGTGACACTAGTTATAGATTCCGATGATCACTTCAGGTTTGCTGTATCCCTCTGACCTTCTTATTGACGATGAAACATAGAAATAGCTTCGGAATTAAATACAAAAGGCACAATGCCGACTTAAGTACAAGAAAACTGACTCTTCTTACTGTCTATGTTTTCAAACATTCCTGTGACACTAGTTATAGATGCCGATGCTTCACTTTAGGTTTACTGTATCCCTCCGACCTTCTTATTGACGATGTAACACAGAAATTGCATCGGAATTAAATAGAAAAGGCACAATGCCGAATTAAGTACACGAAAACTGACTCTTCTTACTGTCTATGTTTTGAACTATTCCTGTGACACTAAATATTGGTTCCGATGCTTCACTTCAGGTATACTGTATCCCTCTGACCCTCTTATTGACGATGAAACACTGAAATTGCATCGGAATTAAATACAAAAGGCACAATGCCGACTTATGTACAAGAAAACTGACTCTTCTTACTCTCTATAATTTGAACCATTCATGTGACACTAATTATAGATTCCGATGCTACACTTCAGGTTTACTGTATCCCTCTGACCTTCGTATAGACGGTGAAACACAGAAATTGCATCGGAATTAAATAGAAAAGGCACAATGTCGACTTATGTACAAGAAAACTGACTCTTCTTACTGTCTATGTGTGAACCAATCATGTGACACTAGTTATAGATTCCGAAGCTTTACTTCAGGTTTACTGTATCCCTCTGACCTTCTTATTGACGATGAAACACAGAAATTGCATCGGAATTAAATACAAAATGCACAATGCCGACTTAAGTACAAGGAAACTGACTCTTCTTACTGTCTATGTTTTGAATTATTCCTGTGACACTAGTTATAGTTGCCGATTCTTCACTTCAGGTTTACTGCATCCCTCTGTTCTCCTTATTGTTGATGACACACAGAAATTGCATCGGAATTAAATACAAAATGCACAATGCCGACTTAAGTACAAGAAAACTACCTCTTCTTTACTGTCCATGTTTTGAACCATTCCTGTGACACTAGTTATATATTCCGATGCTTCACTTCAGGTTTACTGAATCCCTCTGACCTTCATATTGACGATGAAACACAGAAATTGCATCGGAGTTAAATACAAAAGGAACAATGCCGACTTAAGTACAAGAAAACTGCCTCTTCTTACAGTCTATGAGTTGAACCATTCCTGTGACACTAGTTATAGATTCAGATGCTTCACTTCAGGTTTACTGTATCCCTCTGACCTACTTATTGACGATGAAACAGAGATATTGCGTCGGAACTAAATACAAGTGGTACAATGACGACTTAAGTACAAGGAAACTGACTCTTCTAACTGTCTATGCTTTGAACCATTCCTGTGACACTAGTTATAGATTCCGATGCTTTACTTCAGGTTTACCGTATTCCTCTGACCTTCTTAGTGACTATGAAACACAGAAATTGCATCGGAATTAAATACAAAAGGCACAATGCCGACTTAAGTACAAGGAAACTGACTCTTCTTACTGTCTATGTTTTGAACCAATCCTGTGACACTAGTTATAGTTGCACATTCTTCACTTCAGGTTTAACTGCATCCCTCTGACCTTCTTAATGTTGATGACACACAGAAATTGCATCGGAATTAAATACAAAAGGCACAACGCCGACTTAAGTACAAGAAAACTGACTCTTCTTACTGTCTATGTTTTGATCCATTCCTGTGACACTAGTTATAGATGCCGATGCTTCACTTCAGGTTTACTGTATCCCTCTGACCTTCTTATTGACGATGAGACACAGAGATTGCATCGGAATTAAATAGAAAAGGCACAATGCCGAATTAAGTACAAGAAAACTGACTCTTCTTACTGTCTATGTTTTGAACCATTCATGCGTCTCTAGTTATAGATTCCGATGCTTCACTTCAGGTTTACTGTATCCCTCTGACCTTCTTATTGACGATGAAACACAGAAATCGCATCGGAATTAAATACGAAAGGCACAATGCCTACTTAAGTTCAAGAAAACTGACTCTTCTTACTGTATTAGTTATGAACCATTCCTGTGACACTAGTTATAGATTCCGATGCTTCACTTCAGGTTTACCGTATCCCTCTGACCTTCTTATTGACGATGAAACACAGAAAATGCATCGGAAGTAAATAGAAAAGGCACAATGCCGACTTAACTACACGAAAACTGACTCTTCTTACTGTCTATGTTGTGAACCATTCCTGTAACACTAGTTAATGATTCCGATGCTTCGCCTCAGGTTTACTGTATCCCTCTGACCTTCTTATTTACGATAAAACATAGAAATTGCATCGGAAGTAAATACAAAAGGCACAATGCCGACTTAAGTACAAGAAAACTGACTCATCTTACTGTCTATATTTTGAACTATTCATGTGACACTAGTAATAGATTCCGATGCTTCACATCATTTTTACTGTATCCCTCTGACCTTCTTATTGACGATGAATCACAGAAATTGCATCGGAATTAAATACAAAAGGCACAATGCCGACTTAAGTACAAGAAAACTGACTCTTCTTATGGTCTATAATTTAGCCACTCCTGTGACACTAGTTACAGATTCCGATTCTTCACTCCAGGTTTACTGTATCCCTCTGTCCTTCTTATTGACGAGGAAACACAAAAATTGCATCGGAATTAAATACAAAAGGCACAATGCCGACTTAAGAACAAGAAAACTGACTCTTCTTAATGTCTATGTTTTGAACCATTCCAGTGACACTAGTTATAGATTCCGATGCTTCACGTCAGGTTTACTGTATCCCTCTGACCTTCTTATTGACGATGAAACACAGAAATTTCATCGGAATTAAATACATAAGGCACAATTCCGACTTAAGTACAGAAAAACTGACTCTTGTTACTGTCAAATGTTTTGAACCATTCCTGTGACACTAGTTATAGATTCCGATGCTTCACTTCCGGTTTACTGTATCCCTCTGACCTTCATATTGACGATGGAACACAGAAATAGCATCGGAAATAAATACAAAAGGCACAATGCCGACTTAAGTACAAGATAACTGACTCTTCTTACTGTCTATGTGTTGAACCATTCATTTGACACTAGTTATAGATTCCGATGCTTCACTTCATTTTTACTGTATCCCTCTGACCTTCTTATTGACGATGAAACACAGAAATTGCATCGGAATTAAATACAAAATGCACAATACCGACTTAGGTACAAGAAAACTAACTCTTCTTTACTGTCTATGTTTTGAACCATTCCTGTGACACTTGTTATATATTCCGATGCTTCACTTCTGGTTTACTGTATCCCTCTGACCTTCATATAGACGATGAAACACAGAAATTGCATCGGAGTTAAATACAAAAGGAACAATGCCGACTTAAGTACAACAAAACTGATTCTTCTTACAGTCTATGATTTGAACCATCCCTGTGACACTAGTTATAGATTCCGATGCTTCCCTTCAGGTTTACTGTATTCCTCTGACCCTCTTAGTGACGATGAAACACAGAAATTGCATCGGAATTAAATACAAATGGCACAATGCCGACTTAAGTACAAGGAAACTGACTCTTCTTAGTGTCTATGATTTGAACCATTCCTGTGACACTAGTTATAGTTTCCGATTCTTCACTTCAGGTTTACAGCATCCCTCTGACCTTTTTATTGTTGATGAAACACAGAAATTGCATCGGAATTAAATACAAAAGGCACAACGCCGACTTAAGTACAAGAAAACTGACTCTCTTACTGTCTATGTTTTGATCCATTCCTGTGACACTAGTAATAGATTCCGATGCTTCACTTCAGGTTTACTGTATTCCTCTGACCTTCTTATTGACGATGAAACACAGAAATCGCATCGGAATTAAATACGAAAGGCACAATGCCTACTTAAGTTCAAGAAAACTGACTCTTCTTACTGTATAAGTTATGAACCATTCCTGTGACACTAGTTATAGATTCCGATGCTTCACTTCAGGTTTACCGTATCCCTCTGACCTTCTTATTGACGATGAAACACAGAAATTGCATCGGAATTAAATAGAAAAGGCACAATGCCGATTTAACTACACGAAAACTGACTTTTCTTACTGTCTATGTCGTGAATCATTTCTGTGACACTAGTTAAAGATTCCGATGCTTCAATTCCGGTTTACTGTATCCCTCTGACCTTCCTATTGACGATGGAACACAGAAATCGCATCGGAATTAAATACCAAAGGCACAATGCCTACTTAAGTTCAAGAAAACTGACTCTTCTTACTGTATAAGTTATGAACCATTCCTGTGACACTAGTTACAGATTCCGATGCTTCACTTCAGGTTTACCGTATCCCTCTGACCTTCTTATTGACGATGAAACACAGAAATTGCATCGGAATTAAATAGAAAAGACACAATGCCGATTTAACTACACGAAAACTGACTTTTCTTACTGTCTATGTTGTGAACCATTCCTGTGACGCTAGTTAAAGATTCCGATGCTTCACTTCATTTTTACTGTATCCCTCTGACCTTCTTATTGACGATGAAACACAGTAATAGCTTCGTAATTAAATACAAAAGGCATAATGCCGACTTAAGTACAATATAACTGACTCTTCTTACTGTCTATGTGTTGAACGATTCATGTGACACGAGTTATAGAATCCGATGCTTCACATCATTTTTACTGTATCCCTCTGACCTTCTTATTGACGATGGATCACAGAAATTGCATCGGAATTAAATACAAAAGGCACAATGCCGACTTAAGTACAAGATAACTGACTCTTCTTACTGTCTATGTGTTGAACCATTCATTTGACACTAGTTATAGATTCCGATGCTTCACTTCATTTTTACTGTATCCCTCTGACCTTCTTATTGACGATGAAACACAGAAATTGCATCGGAAATAAATACTAAATGCACAATACCGACTTAGGTACAAGAAAACTGACTCTTCTTTACTGCCTATGTTTTGAACCATTCCTGTGACACTTGTTATATATTCCGATGCTTCACTTCTGGTTTACTGTATCCCTCTGACCTTCATATAGACGATGAAACACAGAAATTGCATCGGAGTTAAATACAAAAGGAACAATGCCGACTTAAGTACAACAAAACTGATTCTTCTTACAGTCTATGATTTGAACCATCCCTGTGACACTAGTTATAGATTCCGATGCTTCCCTTCAGGTTTACTGTATTCCTCTGACCCTCTTAGTGACGATGAAACACAGAAATTGCATCGGAATTAAATACAAATGGCACAATGCCGACTTAAGTACAAGGAAACTGACTCTTCTTAGTGTCTATGATTTGAACCATTCCTGTGACACTAGTTATAGTTTCCGATTCTTCACTTCAGGTTTACAGCATCCCTCTGACCTTCTTATTGTTGATGAAACACAGAAATTGCATCGGAATTAAATACAAAAGGCACAACGCCGACTTAAGTACAAGAAAACTGACTCTCTTACTGTCTATGTTCTGATCCATTCCTGTGACACTAGTAATAGATTCCGATGCTTCACTTCAGGTTTACTGTATTCCTCTGACCTTCTTATTGACGATGAAACATAGAAATTGCATCGGAATTAAATAGAAAAGGAACAATGCCGACTTAAGTACAAGAATACTGACTCTTCTTACTGTCTATGTTTAGAACCATTCCTGTGACACTAGTTATAGATGCCGATGCTTCACTTCAGGTTTACTGTATCCCTCTGACCTTCTTATTGACGATGAAACACAGAGATTGCATCGGAATTAAATAGAAAAGGCACAATGCCGAATTAAGTACAAGAAAACTGACTCTTCTTACTGTCTATGTTTTGAACCATTCATGTGACAAGAGTTATAGATTCCGATGCTTCACTTAAGGTTTACTGTATCCCTCTGACCTTCTTATTGACGATGAAACACAGAAATCGCATCGGAATTAAATACGAAAGGCACAATGCCTACTTAAGTTCAAGAGAACTGACTCTTCTTACTGTATAAGTTATGAACCATTCCTGTGACACTAGTTATAGATTCCGATGCTTCACTTCAGGTTTACCGTATCCCTCTGACCTTCTTATTGACGATGAAACACAGAAATTGCATCGGAATTAAATAGAAAAGGCACAATGCCGATTTAACTACACGAAAACTGACTTTTCTTACTGTCTATGTCGTGAACCATTTCTGTGACACTAGTTAAAGATTCCGATGCTTCACTTCCGGTTTACTGTATCCCTCTGACCTTCCTATTGACGATGGAACACAGAAATCGCATCGGAATTAAATACCAAAGGCACAATGCCTACTTAAGTTCAAGAAAACTGACTCTTCTTACTGTACAAGTTATGAACCATTCCTGTGACACTAGTTACAGATTCCGATGCTTCACTTCAGGTTTACCGTATCCCTCTGACCTTCTTATTGACGATGAAACACAGAAATTGCATCGGAATTAAATAGAAAAGGCACAATGCCGATTTAACTACACGAAAACTGACTTTTCTTACTGTCTATGTTGCGAACCATTCCTGTGACACTAGTTAAAGATTCCGATGCTTCACTTCATTTTTACTGTATCCCTCTGACCTTCTTATTGACGATGAAACACAGAAATAGCTTCGGAATTAAATACAAAAGGCACAATGCCGACTTAGGTACAATATAACTGACTCTTCTTACTGTCTATGTGTTGAACGATTCATGTGACACGAGTTATAGATTCCGATGCTTCACTCCATTTTTACTGTATCCCTCTGACCTTCTTATTGACGATGAATCACAGAAATTGCATCGGAATTAAATACAAAAGGCGCAATGCCGTCTTAAGTACAAGAAAACTGACTCTTCTTACTGTCTATAATTTAACCACTCCTATGACACTAGTTACAGATTCCGATTCTTCACTCCAGGTTTACTGTATCACTCTGTCCTTCTTATTGACGAGGAAACACAGAAATTGCATCGGAATTAAATACAAAAGGCACAATGCCGACTTAAGAACAAGGAAACATACTCTTCTTACTGTCTATGTTTTGAACCATTCCTGTGACACTAGTTATAGATTCCGATGCTTCACTTCAGGTTTACTGTATTCCTCTGACATTCTTATTGACGATGAAACATAGAAATTGCATCGGAATTAAATAGAAAAGGAACAATGCGTACTTAAGTACAAGAATACTGACTCTTCTTACTGTCTATGTTTAGAACCATTCCTGTGACACTAGTTATAGATGCCGATGCTTCACTTCAGGTTTACTGTATCCCTCTGACCTTCTTATTGACGATGAAACACAGAGATTGCATCGGAATTAAATAGAAAAGGCACAATGCCGAATTAAGTACAAGAAAACTGCCTCTTCTTACTGTCTATGTTTTGAACCATTCATGTGACACTAGTTATAGATTCCGATGCTTCACTTCAGGTTTACTTTATCCCTCTGACCTTCTTATTGACGATGAAACACAGAAATCGCATCGGAATTATATACGAAAGGCACAATGCCTACTTAAGTTCAAGAAAACTGACTCTTCTTACTGTATAAGTTATGAACCATTCCTGTGACACTTGTTACAGATTCCGATGCTTTACTTCAGGTTTACCGTATCCCTCTGACCTTCTTATTGACGATGAAACACAGAAATTGCATCGGAATTAAATAGAAAAGGCACAATGCCGATTTAACTACACGAAAACTGACTTTTCTTACTGTCTATGTCGTGAACCATTCCTGTGACACTAGTTAAAGATTCCGATGCTTCACTTCCGGTTTACTGTATCCCTCTGACCTTCTTATTGACGATGAAACACAGAAATCGCATCGGAATTAAATACGAAAGGCACAATGCCTACTTAAGTTCAAGAAAACTGACTCTTCTTACTGTATAAGTTATGAACCATTCCTGTGACACTAGTTACAGATTCCGATGCTTCACTTCAGGTTTACCGTATCCCTCTGACCTTCTTATTGACGATGAAACACAGAAATTGCATCGGAATTAAATAGAAAAGGCACAATGCCGATTTAACTACACGAAAACTGACTTTTCTTACTGTCTATGTTGTGAACCATTCCTGTGACACTAGTTAAAGATTCCGATGCTTCACTTCATTTTTACTGTATCCCTCTGACCTTCTTATTGACGATGAAACACAGAAATAGCTTCGGAATTAAATACAAAAGGCACAATGCCGACTTAAGTACAATATAACTGACTCTTCTTACTGTCTATGTGTTGAACGATTCATGTGACACGAGTTATAGATTCCGATGCTTCACTTCATTTTTACTGTATCCCTCTGACCTTCTTATTGACGATGAATCACAGAAATTGCATCGGAATTAAATACAAAAGGCGCAATGCCGACTTAAGGACAAGAAAACTGACTCTTCTTACTGTCTATAATTTAACCACTCCTGTGACACTAGTTACAGATTCCGATTCTTCACTCCAGGTTTACTGTATCCCTCTGTCCTTCTTATTGACGATGAAACACAGACATTGCATCGGAATTAAATACAAAAGGCACAATGCCGACTTAAGTACAAGGAAACTGACTCTTCTTACTGTCTATGTTTTGAACCATTCCTGTGACACTAGTTATAGTTGCCGATTCTTCACTTCAGGTTTACTGCATCAATCTGACCTTCTTATTGTTGATGAAACACAGAAATTGCATCGGAATTACATACAAAAGGCACAACGCCGACTTAAGTACAAGAAAACTGATTCTTCTTACTGTCTATGTTTTGATCCATTCCTGTGACACTAGTTATAGATTCCGATGCTTCACTTCAGGCTTACTGTATCCCTCTGACCTTCTTATTGACGATGAAACATAGATATTGCATCGGAATTAAATAGAAAAGGAACAATGCCGATTTAAGTACAAGAATACTGACTTTTCTTACTGTCTATGTTGTGAACCATTCCTGTGACACTAGTTAAAGATTCCGATGCTTCACCTCAGGTTTACTGTATCCCTCTGACCCTCTTATTGACGATGAAACATAGAAATTGCATCGTAAGTAAATACAAAAGGCACAATGCCGACTTAAGTACAAGAAAACTGACTCTTCTTACTGTCTATATTTTGAACTATTCATGTGACACTAGTAATAGATTCCGATGTTTCACTTCAGGTTTACTGTATTCCTCTGACCTTCTTATTGACGATGAAACACAGAAATTGCATCGGAATTAAATACAAAAGGCACAATGACAACATAAGTACAAGAAAACTGACTCTTCTTACTGTCTACGTTTTGAACCATTCTTGTGACACTAGTTATAGATTCCGAAGCTTCACTTCAGCTTTACTTTATCCCTCTGACCTTCTTATTGACGATGAAACACAGAAATTGCATCGGAATTAAATTCAAAAGGCACAATTCCGACTTAAGTACAAGAAAACTGACTCTTGTTACTGTCAAATGTTTTGAACCATTCCTGTGACACTAGTTATAGATTCCGATGCTTCACTTCAGGTTTACTGTATTCCTCTGATCTTCTTGTTGACGATGAAACACAGAAATAGCATCGGAATTAAATACAAAAGGCACAATGCCGACTTAAGTACAAGATAACTGACTCTTCTTACTGTCTATATGTTGAACCATTCATTTGACACTAGTTATAGATTCCGATGCTTCACTTCATTTTTACTGTATCCCTCTGACCTTCTTATTGACGATGAAACACAGAAATTGCATCGGAATTAAATACAAAATGCACAATGCCGACTTAAGTACAAGAAAACTGTCTCTTCTTTACTGTCTATGTTTTGAACCATTTCTGTGACACTAGTTATATATTCCGATGCTTCACTTCTAGTTTACTGTATCCCTCTGACCTTCATATAGACGATGAAACACAGAAATTGCATCGGAGTTAAATACAGAAGGAACAATGCCGACTTAAGTACAAGAAAACTGATTCTTCTTACAGTCTATGATTTGAACCATTCCTGTGACACTAGTTATAGATTCCGATGCTTCCCTTCAGGTTTACTGTATTCCTCTGACCCTCTTAGTGACGATGAAATACAGAAATTGCATCGGAATTAAATACAAAAGGCACAATGACAACATAAGTACAAGAAAACTGACTCTTCTTACTGTCTACGTTTTGAACCATTCCTGTGACACTAGTTATAGATTCCGAAGCTTCACTTCAGCTTTACTTTATCCCTCTGACCTTCTTATTGACGATGAAACACAGAAATTGCATCGGAATTAAATACAAAAGGCACAATGCCGACTTAAGTACAAGAAAACTTAATCTTCTTAACGTCTATGTTTTGAACCATTCCTGTGACACTAGTTATAGTTGCCGAATCATCACTTCAGGTTTACTGCATACCTCTGACCTTCTTATTGTTGATGAAACGCAGAAATTAAACCGGAATTAAATACAAAAGGCACAACGCCGACTTAAGTACAAGAAAACTGACTCTTTTTACTGTCTATGTTTTGATCCACTCCTGTGACACTAGTTATAGATTCCAATGCTTCACTTCAGGTTTACTGTATCCCTCTGACCTTCTTATTGACGATGAAACATAGAAATTGCATCGGAATTAAATACAAAAGGCACAATGCCGACTTAAGAACAAGGAAACTGACTCTTCTTACTGTCTATGTTTTGAACCATTCCAGTGACACTAGTTATAGATTCCGATGCTTCACTTCAGGTTTATTGTATCCCTCTGACCTTCTTATTGACGATGAAACACAGAAATTTCATCGGAATTTAATACATAAAGCACAATTCCGACATAAGTACAAGAAAACTGACTCTTGTTAATGTCAAATGTTTTGAACCATTCCTGTGACACTAGTTATAGATTCAGATGCTTCACTTCCGGTTTACTGTATCCCTCTGACCTTCTTATTGACGATGAAACACAGAAATAGCATCGGAATTAAATACAAAAGGCACAATGCCGACTTAAGTACAAGATAACTGACTCTGCTTACTGTCTATGTGTTGAACCATTCATTTGACACTACTTATAGATTCCGATGCTTCACTTCATTTTTACTGTATCCCTCTGACCTTCTTATTGACGATGAAACACAGAAATTGCATCGGAATTAACTACAAAATGCACAATGCCGGCTTAAGTACAAGAAAACTGACTCTTCTTTACTGTCTATGTTTTGAACCATTAGTGTGACACTAGTTATATATTCCGATGCTTCACTTCTGGTTTACTGTATCCCTCTGACATTCATATAGACGGTGAAACACAGAAATTGCATCGGAGTTAAATACAAAAGGAACAATGCCGACTTAAGTACAACAAAACTGATTCTTCTTACAGTCTATGATTTGAACCATTCCTGTGACACTAGTTATAGATTCCGATGCTTCCCTTCAGGTTTACTGTATTCCTCTGACCCTCGAAGTGCCGATGAAACACAGAAATTGCATCGGAATTAAATACAAATGGCACAATGCCAACTTAAGTACAAGAAAACTGACTCTTCTTACTGTCTATGTGTTGAACCATTCCTGCGACACTAGTTATAGATTCCGATGCTTCACTTCACGTTTACTGTATACCTCTGACCTTCTTATTGACGATGAAACATAGAAATTGCATCGGAATTAAATAGAAAAAGAACAATGCCGATTTAAGTACAAGAATACTGACTTTTCTTACTGTCTATGTTGTGAACCATTCCTGTGACACTAGTTAAAGATTCCGATGCTTCACCTCAGGTTTACTGTATCCCTCTGACCCTCTTATTGACGATGAAACATAGAAATTGCATCGGAAGTAAATACACAAGGCACAATGCCGACTTAAGTACAAGAAAACTGACTCTTCTTACTGTCTATATTTTGAACTATTCATGTGACACTAGTAATAGATTCCGATGCTTCACTTCAGGTTTACTGTATCCCTCTGACCTTCTTATTGACGATGAAACACAGAAATTGCATCGGAATTAAATACAAAAGGCACAATGACAACATAAGTACAAGAAAACTGACTCTTCTTACTGTCTACGCTTTGAACCATTCCTGTGACACTAGTTATAGATTCCGAAGCTTCACTTCGGCTTTACTTTATCCCTCTGACCTTCTTATTGACGATGAAACACAGAAATTGCATCGGAATTAAATTCAAAAGGCACAATTCCGACTTAAGTACAAGAAAACTGACTCTTGTTACTGTCAAATGTTTTGAACCATTCCTGTGACACTAGTTATAGATTCCGATGCTTCACTTCAGGTGTACTGTATTCCTCTGATCTTCTTGTTGACGGTGAAACACAGAAATAGCATCGGAATTAAATACAAAAGGCACAATGCCAGCTTAAGTACAAGATAACTGACTTTTCTTACTGTCTATATGTTGAACCATTCATTTGACACTAGTTATAGATTCCGATGCTTCACTTCATTTTTACTGTAGCCCTCTGACCTTCTTATTGACGATGAAACACAGAAATTGCATCGGAATTAAATACAAAATGCACAATGCCGACTTAAGTACAAGAAAACTGACTCTTCTTTACTGTCTATGTTTTGAACCATTCCTGTGACACTAGTTATATGTTCCGATGCTTCACTTCTAGTTTACTGTATCCCTCTGACCTTCATATAGACGATGAAACACAGAAATTGCATCGGAGTTAAATACAAAAGGAACAATGCCGACTTAAGTACAAGAAAACTGATTCTTCTTACAGTCTATGATTTGAACCATTCCTGTGACACTAGTTATAGATTCCGATGCTTCCCTTCAGGTTTACTGTATTCCTCTGACCCTCTTAGTGACGATGAAACACAGAAATTGCATCGGAATTAAATACAAAAGGCACAATGACAACATAAGTACAAGGAAACTGACTCCTCTTACTGTCTACGTTTTGAACCGTTCCTGTGACACTAGTTATAGATTCCGAAGCTTCACTTCAGCTTTACTTTATCCCTCTGACCTTCTTATTGACGATGAAACACAGAAATTGCATCGGAATTAAATACAAAATGCACAATGCCGACTTAGGTACAAGGAAACTGACTCTTCTTACTGTCTATGTTTTGAACCTTTCCTGTGACACTAGTTATAGTTGCCGAATCATCACTTCAGGTTTACTGCATACCTCTGACCTTCTTATTGTTGACGAAACGCAGAAATTGCACCGGAATTAAATACAAAAGGCACAACGCCGACTTACGTACAAGAAAACTGACTCTTTTTACTGTCTATGTTTTGATCCACTCCTGTGACACTAGTTATAGATTCCAATGCTTCACTTCAGGTTTACTGTATCCCTCCGACCTGCTTATTGACGATGAAACATAGAAATTGCATCGGAATTAAATAGAAACGGAACAATGCCGACTTAAGTACAGGAATACTGACACTTCTTACTGTCTATGATTTGAACCATTCCTGTGACACTAAATATAGATGCCGATGCTTCACTTTAGGTTTACTGTATCCCTCTGACCTTCTTATTGACGATGAAACACAGAAATAGCTTCGGAATTAAATACAAAAGGCACAATGCCGACTTAAGTACAAGATAACTGACTCTTCTTACTGTCTATGTGTTGAACGATTCATGTGACACGAGTTATAGATTCCGATGCTTCACTTCATTTTTACTGTATCCCTCTGACCTTCTTATTGACGATGAATCACAGAAATTGCATCGGAAGTAAATACAAAAGGCACAATGCCGACTTAAGTACAAGAAAACTGACTCTTCTTACTGTCTATAATTTAACCACTCCTGTGACACTAGTTATAGATTCCGATTCTTCACTCCAGGTTTACTGTATCCCTCTGTCCTTCTTATTGACGAGGAAACACAGAAATTGCATCGGAATTAAATACAAAAGGCACAATGCCGACTTAGGAACAAGGAAACTGACTCTTCTTACTGTCTATATTTTGAACCATTCCAGTGAAACTAGTTATAGATTCCGATGCTTCACTTCAGGTTTACTGTATCCCTCTGACCTTCTTATTGACGATGAAACACAGAAATTTCATCGGAATTGAATACATAAGGCACAATTCCGACATAAGTACAAGAAAACTGACTCTTGTTACTGTCAAATGTTTTGAACCATTCCTGTGACACTAGTTATAGATTCCGATGCTTCACTTCCGGTTTACTGTATCCCTCTGACCTTCTTATTGACGATGAAACACAGAAATAGCATCGGAATTCAGTACAAAAGGCACAATGCCGACTTAAGTTCAAGATAACTGACTCTTCTTACTGTCCATGTGTTGAACCATTCATTTGACACTAGTTATAGATTCCGATGCTTCACTTCAGGTTTACTGTATCCCTCTGACCTTCTTATTGACGATGAAACACAGATATTGCGTCGGAACCAAATACATATGGCACAATGACGACCTAAGTACAAGAAAACTGATTCTTCTTACTGTCTATGCTTTGAAGCATTCCTGTGACACTAGTTATAGATTTCGATGCTTCACTTCAGGTTTCCTGTATTCCTCTGACCCTCTTAGAGACGATAAAACACAGAAATTGCATCGGAATTAAATATAAAAGGCACAATGCCGACATAAGTACAAGAAAACTGACTCTTCTTACTGTCTATGTTTTGAACCATTCCTGTGACACTAGTTATAGATTACGATGCTTCACTTCAGGTTTACTGCATACCTCTGACCTTCTTATTGTTGATGAAACACAGAAATTGCACCGGAATTAAATACAAAAGGCACAACGCCGACTTAAGTACAAGAAACTGACTCTTCTTACTGTCTATGTTTTGATCCACTCCTGTGACACTAGTTATAGATTCCGATGCTTCACTTCAGGATTACTGTATCCCTCTGACCTTCTTATTGACGATGAAACACAGAAATTGCATCGGAAGTAAATAGAAAAGACACAATGCCGAATTAAGTACAAGATAACTGACTCTTCTTACTGTCTATGTTTGAACCATTCCTGTGACACTAAATAGTGATTCCGATGCTTTACTGCCGGTTCACTCTATCCCTCTGACCTTCTTATTGACGATGAAACACAGAAATTGCATCGGAATTGAATACAAAAAGCACAATGCCAACTTAAGTACAAGAAAACTGACTCTTCTTACTGTCTATGTTTTGAACCATTCATGTGACACTAGTTATAGATTCCGATGCTTCACTTCAGGTTTACTGTATCCCTCTGGCCTTCTTACTGACGATGAAACACAGAAATCGCATCGGAATTAAATACAAAAGGCACAATGCCTACTTAAGTTCAAGAAAACTCACTCTTCTTACTGTGTAAGTTATGAACCATTCCTGTGACACTAGTTATAGATTCCGATGCTTCACTTCAGGTTTATCGCATCCCTCTGACCTTCGTATTGACGATGAAACACAGATATTGCATCGGAATTAAATAGAAAACACACAATGCCGTCTTAACTACACGAAAACTGACTCTTCTTACTGTCAATGTTTTGAACCATTCCTGTGACACTAGTTATAGATTCGATGCTTCACTTCAGGTTTACTGTATCCCTCTGACCTTCATATTGACGATGAAACACAGAAATATCAGCGGAATTATATACAAAAGGCACAATGCCGCCTTAAGTACAAGAGAACTGACTCTTCTTACTGTCTATGTTTTGAACCATTCCTGTGACACTAGTTATAGATTCCGATGCTCCCCTTCATTTTTACTGTATCCCTCTGACTTTCTTATTGACGATTAAACACAGAAATTGCATCGGAATTAAATAGAAAAGGCACAATGCCGACTTAAGGACAAGAAAACTGACTCTTCTTACTGTCTATGCTTTGAACCATTACTGTGACTATAGTTATAGATTCGATGCTTCACTTCAGGTTTACTGTATCCCTCTGACCTTCATATTGACGATGAAACACAGAAATTTCAGCGGAATTAAATACAAAAGGCACAATGCCGCCTTAAGTACAAGAAAACTGTCTCTTCTTACTGTCTATGTTTTGAACCATTCCTGTGACACTAGTTATAGATTCCGAAGCTTCACTTCAGCTTTACTGTATCCCTCTGACCTTCTTATTGACGATGAAACACAGAAATTGCATCGGAATTATACATAAAAGTCACAATGCCGACTTAAGTACTAGAAAACTGACTCTTCTTACTGTCTATGTTTTGAACCATTCCTGTGACACTAGTTATAGTTGCCGATTCTTCACTTTAGGTTTACTGCATACCTCTGACCTTCTTATTGTTGATGAAACACAGAAATTGCACCGGAATTAAATACAAAAGGCACAACGCCGGCTTAAGTACAAGATACCTGACTCTTCTTACTGTCTATGTTTTGATCCACTCCTTTGACACTAGTTCTAGATTCCGATGCTTCACTTCAGGTTAACTGTATCCCTCTGACCTTCTTATTGACAATGAAACATAGAAATTGCATCGGAATTAAATAGAAAAGGAACAATGAAGACTCAAGTACAAGAAAACTGACTCTTCTTACTGTCTATGCTTTGAACCATTCCTGTGACACTAGTTATAGATTCGATGCTTCACTTCAGGTTTACTGTATCCCTCTGACCTTCATATTGACGATGAACACCAGAAATATCAGCGGAATTATATACAAAAGGCACAATGCCGCCTTAAGTGCAAGAGAACTGACTCTTCTTACTGTCTATGTTTTGAACCATTCCTGTGACACTAGTTATAGATTCCGATGCTCCCCTTCATTTTTACTGTATCCCTCTGACTTTCTTGTTGACGATGACACACAGAAATTGCATCGGAATTAAATAGAAAAGGCACAATGCCGACTTAAGGACAAGAAAACTGACTCTTCTTACTGTCTATGCTTTGAACCATTCCTGTGACTATAGTTATAGATTCGATGCTTCACTTCAGGTTTACTTTATCCCTCTGACCTTCATATTGACGATGAAACACAGAAATTTCAGCGGAATTAAATACAAAAGGCACAATGCCGACTCAAGTACAAGAAGACTGGCTCTTCTTACTGTCTATGTTTTGAACCATTCCTGTGACACTAGTTATAGATTACGATGCTTCACTTCAGCTTTACTGTATCCCTCTGACCTTCATATTGACGATGAAACACAGAAATTGCATCGGAATTAAATACAAAAGGCACAACGCCGACTTAAGTACAAGAAACTGACTCTTCTTACTGTCTATGTTTTGAACCATTCCTGTGACACTAGTTATAGATTCCGAAGCTTCACTTCAGCTTTACTGTATCCCTCTGACCTTCTTATTGACGATGAAACACGGAAATTGCATCGGAATTAAATACAAAAGGCACAATGCCGACTTAAGTTCAAGAAATCTGACTCTTCTTATTGTCTATGTTTTAAACCATTCCTGTGACACTAGTTATAGATTCCGATGATTCACTTCAGGTTTACTGCATCCCTCTGACCTTCTTATTGACGATGAAACACAGATATTGCACCGTAATTAAATACAAAAGGCACAACGCCGGCTTAAGTACAAGAAACCTGACTCTTCTTACTGTCTATGTTTTGATCCACTCCTTTGACACTAGTTATAGATTCCGATGCTTCACTTCAGGTTAACTGTATCCCTCTGACCTTCTTATTGACGATGAAACATAGAAATTGCATCGGAATTAAATAGAAAAGGAACAATGCCGACTCAAGTACAAGAAAACTGACTCTTCTTACTGTCTATGCTTTGAACCATTCCTGTGACACAAGTTATAGACTCGATGCTTCACTTCAGGTTTACTGTATCCCTCTGACCTTCATATTGACGATGAAACACAGAAATATCAGCGGAATTATATACAAAAGGCACAATGCCGCCTTAAGTACAAGAGAACTGACTCTTCTTACTGTCTATGTTTTGAACCATTCCTGTGACACTAGTTATAGATTCCGATGCTCCCCTTCATTTTTACTGTATCCCTCTGACTTTCTTCTTGACGATTAAACACAGAAATTGCATCGGAATTAAATAGAAAAGGCACAATGCCGACTTAAGGACAAGAAAACTGACTCTTCTTACTGTCTATGCTTTGAACCATTCCTGTGACTATAGTTATAGATTCGATGCTTCACTTCAGGTTTACTGTATCCCTCTGACCTTCTTATTGACGATCAAACACAGAAATTGCATCGGAGGTAAATACAAAAGGCACAATGCCGACTTAAGTACAAGAAAACTGACTCACCTTACTGTCTAAGTTATGAACAATTCCTGTAACACTAGTTATAGATTCCGATGCTACACTTCAGGTTTACTGTATCCCTCTGACCTTCTTATTGACGATGATACTTAGAAATTGCATTGGAATTAAATACAAAAGGCACAACGATGACTTAAGTACAAGAAAACTGACTCTTCTTACTGTCTAAGTTATGAACCATTCCTGTGACACTAGTTATAGATTCCGATGCTACACTTCAGGTTTACTGTATCCCTCTGACCTTCTTATTGACGATGAAACACAGAAATTTCAGCGGAATTAAATACAAAAGGCACAATGCCGCATTAAGTACAAGAAAACTGTCTCTTCTTACTGTCTATGTTTTGAACCATTCCTGTGACACTAGTTATAGATTCCGAAGCTTCACTTCAGCTTTACTGTATCCCTCTGACCTTCTTATTGACGATGAAACACGGAAATTGCATCGGAATTAAATACAAAAGGCACAATGCCGACTCAAGTACAAGAAGACTGGCTCTTCTTACTGTCAATGTTTGAACCATTTCTGTGACACTAGTTATAGATTCCGATGCTTTACTTCAGGTTTACTGTATCCCTCTGACCTTCTTATTGAAGATGAAACACAGATATTGCATCGTAATTAAATACAAAAGGCACAATGCCGACTTAAGTACAAGAAAACTGACTCTTCTTACTGTCTATGTTTTGAACCATTCATGTGACACTAATTATAGAGTCCGATGCTTCACTTCACGTTTACTGTATCCCTCTGACCTTCTTATTGACGATGAAACACAGAAATTGCATCGGAATTAAATACAAAAGGCACCATGCCGACCGATGTACAAGAAAACTGATTCTTCTTACTGTTAATGTTTGAACCATTCCTGTGACACTAGTTATAGATTCCGATGCTTCACTTCAGGTTTACTGTATCCCTCTGAACTTCTTATTGACGATGAAACACAGAAATTGCATCGGAATTAAATACAAAAGGCACAGTGCCGTCTTAAGTACAAGAAAACTGACACTTCTTAATGTCTATGTTTGAACCATTCCTGTGACACTAGTTATAGATTCGGATGCTTCACTTCAGGTTTACTGTACTCCTCTGACCTTCTTATTGACGATGAAACACAGAAATTGTATCGGAATTAAATACAAAAGGCACAATGCCGACTTAAGTACAAGAAAACTGTCTCTTCTTACTGTCTAAGTTATGAACCATTCCTGTGACACTAGTTATAGATTCCGATGCTACACTTCAGGTTTACTGTATCCCTCTGACCTTCTTATTGACGATGAAACAAAGAAATTGCATCGGAATTAAATACAAAAGGCACAACGCTGACTTAAGTACAAGAAAACTGACTCATCTTACTGTCTATGTTTTGAACCTCTCCTGTGACACTAGTTATAGATTCCGATGCTTTACTTCAGGTTTACTGTATCCCTCTGACCTTCTTATTGACGATGAAACACAGAAATTGCATCGGAGTTAAATACAAAAGGCACAATGCCGACTTAAGTACAAGAAAACTGACTCTTCTTTCTGTCTAAGTTATGAACCATTCCTGTGACACTAGTCATAGATTCCGATGCTACACTTCAGGTTTACTCTATCCCTCTGACCTTCTTATTCACGATGAAACACAGAAATTGCATCGGAATGAAATACAAAAGGCACAACGCCGACTTAAGTACAAGAAAACTGACTCATCTTACTGTCTATGTTTTGAACCTCTCCTGTGACACTAGTTATAGATTCCGATGCTTCACTTCATTTTTACTGTATGCCTCTGACTTTCTTATTGACGATTAAACACAGAAATTGCATCGGAATTTAATAGAAAAGGCACAATGCCGACCTTAAGGACAAGAAAACTGACTCTTCTTACTGTCTATGCTTTGAACCATTCCTGTGACTATAGTTATAGATTCGATGCTTCACTTCAGGTTTACTGTATCCCTCTGACCTTCATATTGACGATGAAACACAGAAATTTAAGCGGAATTAAATACAAAAGGCACAATGCCGCCTTAAGTACAAGAAAACTGTCTCTTCTTACTGTCTATGTTTTGAACCATTCCTGTGACTCTAGTTATAGATTCCGAAGCTTCACTTCAGCTTTACTGTATCCCTCTGACCTTCTTATTGACGATGAAACACAGACATTGCATCGGAATTAAATACAAAAGGCACAATGCCGACTTAAGTACAAGAAAACTGACTCTTCTTACTGTCTATGATTTGAACCATTCCTGTGACACTAGTTATAGATTCCGATGCTTCACTTCAGGTTTACTGTATCCCTCTGACCTTCTTATTGACGATGAAATACAGATATTGCATCGTAATTAAATACAAAAGGCACAATGCCGACCTTAAGTATAAGAAAACTGACTCTTCTTACTGTCTAAGTTATGAACTATTCCAGTGACACTAGTTATAGATTCCGATGCTACACTTCAGGTTTACTGTATCCCTCTGACCTTCTTATTGACGATGAAACACAGAAATTGCATCGGAATGAAATACAAAAGGCACAACGCCGACTTAAGTACAAGAAAACTGACTCATCTTACTGCCTATGTTTTGAACCTCTCCTGTGACACTAGTTAAAGATTCCGATGCTTCACTTCAGGTTTACTGTACCCCTCTGACCTTCTTATTGACGATGAAACATAGAAATTGCATCGGAATTAAATAGAAAAGGAACAATGCCGACTTAAGTACAAGAATACTGACGCTTCTTACTGCCTATGTTTTGAACCATTCCTGTGACACTAAATAGTGATTCCGATGCTTCACTTCAGGATTACTGTATCCCTCTGACCTTCTTATTGACGATGAAACACAGAAATTGCAACGGAATTAAATACAAAAGGCACAATGCCGACTTAAGTTCAAGAAAACTGACTCTTCTTATTGTCTATGTTTTGAACCATTCCTGTGACACTAGTCATAGATTCCGATGCTTCACTTCAGGTTTACTGTATCCCTCTGACCTTCTTATTGACGATGACACACAGAAATTGCATCGTAATTAAATACAAAAGGCACAACGCCGACTTAGGTACAAGAAAACTGACTCATCTTACTGTCTATGTTTTGAACTTCTCCTGTCACACTAGTTATAGATTCCGATGTTTCACTTCAGGTTTACTGTATCCCTCTGACCTTCTTATTGAAGTTGAAACACAGATATTACAACGGAATTAAATACAAAGGGCACAATGCCGACTTAAGTACAAGAAAACTGACTCTTCTTACTCTCAATGTTTGAACCATTCATGTGACACTAGTTATAGATTCCGATGCTTCACTTCAGGTTTACTGTATCCCTCTGACCATCTCATTGTTGATGAAACACAGATATAGCATCGGAATTAAATACGAAAGACACAATGCCTACATAAGTACAAGAAAAATGACTCCTCTTACTGTCTATGATTTCAACCACTCCTGTGACACTAGTTATAGATTCCGATGCATCTCTTCAGGTTTACTGTATTCCTCTGTCCTTCTTCTTGAAGATGAAACACAGATATTGCATCGGAATTAAATACAAAGGGCACAACGCCGACTTAAGTACAAGAAAACTGACTCTTCTTACTGTCTATGTTTTGATCCACTCCTGTGACACTAGTTATAGATTCCGATGCTTCACTTCAGGTTTACTGTATCCCTCTGACCTTCTTATTGACGATGAAACATAGAAATTGCATCGGAGTTAAATAGAAAAGGAACAATGCCGACTTAAGTACAACAATACTGACGCTTCTTACTGTCTATGTGTTGAACCATTCCTGTGACACTAGTTATAGATGCCGATGCTTCACTTTAGGTTTACTGTATCCCTCTGACCTTCTTATTGACGATGAAACACAGAAATTGCATCGGAAGTAAACAGAAAAGGCACAATGCCGACTTAAGTAGAAGAAAACTGACTCATATTACTGTCTATGTTATGAACCTTTCCTGTGACACTAGTTTTAGATTCCGATGCTTCACTTCAGGTTTACTGTATCCCTCTGACCTTCTTATTGAAGATGAAACACAGATATTGCATCGGAATTAAATACAAAAGGCACAATGCCGACCGATGTACAAGAAAACTGATTCTTCTTACTATTTATGTTTGAACCATTCCTGTTACACTAGTTATAGATTCCGATGCTTCACTTCAGGTTTACTGTATCCCTCTGAACTCCTTATTGACGATGAAACACAGAAATTGCATCGGAATATAATACAAATGGCACAGTGCCGACTTAAGTACAAGAAAACTGACTCTTCTTACTGTCTATGTTTGAACCATTCCTGTGACACTAGTTATAGATTCGGATGCTTCACTTCAGGTATACTGTATTCCTCTGACCTTCTTATTGACGATGAAACACAGATATTGCATCGGAATTAAATACAAAAGGCACAATGCCGACCGATGTACAAGAAAACTGATTCTTCTTACTATTTATGTTTGAACCATTCCTGTGACACTAGTTATAGATTCCGATGCTTCACTTCAGGTTTACTGTATCCCTCTGAACTCCTTATTGACGATGAAACACAGAAATTGCATCGGAATTAAATGCAAATGGCACAGTGCCGACTTAAGTACAAGAAAACTGACTTTTCTTACTGTCTATGTTTGAACCATTCCTGTGACACTAGTTATAGATTCGGTTGCTTCACTTCAGGTATACTGTATTCCTCTGACCTTCTTTTTGACGATGAAACACAGAAATTGCATCGGAATTAAATACAAAAGGCACACTGCCGACTTAAGTACAAGAAAACTGTCTCTTCTTATTGTCTATGTTTTGAACCATTCCTGTGACACTAGTTATAGATTCCGATGCTTTACTTCAGGTTTACTGTATCCCTCTGACTTTCTTATTGACGATGAAACACAGAAATTGCATCGGAGTTAAATACAAAAGGCACAATGCCGACTTAAGTACAAGAAAACTGACTCTTCTTACTGTCTAAGTTATGAACCATTCCTGTGACACTAGTTATAGATTCCGATGCTACACTTCAGGTTTACTGTATCCCTCTGACCTTCTTATTGACGATGAAACACAGAAATTGCATCGGAATTAAATACAAAAGGCACAACGCCGACTTAAGTACAAGAAAACTGACTCATCTTACTGTCTATGTTTTGAACCTCTCCTGTGACACTAGTTATAGATTCCGATGCTTCACTTCATGTTTACTGTATCCCTCTGACCTTCTTATTGACGATGAAACACAGATATTGCATCGTAATTAAATACAAAAGGCACAATGCCGACTTAAGTACAAGGAAACTGACTCTCCTTACATTCTATGCTTTGAACCATTCATGCGACACTAATTATAGAGTCCGATGCTTCACTTCAGGTTTACTGTATCCCTCTGACCTTCTTATTGACAATGAAACACAGAATTTGCATCGGAATTAAATACAAAGGGCACAATGCCGACCGATGTACAAGAAAACCGATTCTTCTTACTGTTTAGGTTTGAACCATTCCTGACACTAGTGATAGATTCCGATGCTTCACTTCAGTTTTACTGTATCTCTCTGACCTTCTTATTGACGATGAAACACAGAAATTGCATCGGAATTAAATACAAAAAGCACAATGCCGACTTAAGTAAAAGAAAACTGACTCTTCTTACTGTCTATGTTTGAACCATTCCTGTGACACTAGTTATAGATTCGGATGCTCCACTTCAGGTTTACTGTATTCCTCTGACCTTCTTATTGACGATGAAACACAGAAATTGCATCGGAATTAAATACAAAAGGCACAATGCCGACTTAAGAACAAGAAAACTGACTCTTCTTATTGTCTATGTTTTGAACCATTCCTGTGTCACTAGTTATAGATTCCGATGCTTTACTTCAGGTTTACTGTATCCCTCTGACCTTCTTATTGACGATGAAACACAGATATTGCATCGGAATTAAATACAAAAGGCACAATGCTGACTTAAGTACAAGAAAACTGACTCTTCTTACTGTCTAAGTAATGAACCATTCCTGTGACACTAGTTATAGATTCCGATGCTTCACTTCAGGTTTACTGTATCCCTCTTACCTTCTTATTGACGATGAAACACAGAAATTGCATCGGAATGAAATACAAAAGGCACAACGCCGACTTAAGTACAAGAAAACTGACTCATCTTACTGTCTATGTTTTGAACCTCTCCTGTGACACTAGTTATAGATTCCGATGCTTCACTTCAGGTTTACTGTATCCCTCTGACCTTCTTATTGAAGATGGAACACAGATATTGCATCGGAATTAAACACAAAGGGCACAATGCCGACTTAAGTACTAGAAAACTGACTCTTCTTGCTGTCAATGTTTGAACCATTCATGTGACACTAGTTATAGATTCCGATGCTTCACTTCAGGTTTACTGTATCCCTCTGACCATCTTATTGTTGATGAAACACAGATATAGCATAGGAATTAAATACGAAAGACACAATGCCTACATAAGTACAAGAAAAATGACTCTTCTTACTGTCTATGACTTCAACCATTCCTGTGACACTAGTTATAGATTCCGATGCATCTCTTCAGGTTTACTGTATTCCTCTGTCCTTCTTATTGAAGATGAAACACAGATATTGCATCGGAATTAAATACAAAGGGCACAACGCCGACTTAAGTACAAGAAAACTGACTCTTCTTACTGTCTATGTTTTGATCCACTCCTGTGACACTAGTTATAGATTCCGATGCTTCACTTCAGGTTTACTGTATCCCTCGGACCTTCTTATTGACGATGAAACATAGAAATTGCATCGGAGTTAAATAGAAAAGGAACAATGCCGACTTAAGTACAACAATACTGACGCTTCTTACTGTCTATGTGTTGAACCATTCCTGTGACACTAGTTATAGATGCCGATGCTTCACTTTAGGTTTACTGTATCCCTTTGACCTTCTTATTGACGATGAAACACAGAAATTGCATCGGAAGTAAACAGAAAAGGCACAATGCCGACTTAAGTACAAGAAAACTGACTCATATTACTGTCTACGTTATGAACCTTTCCTGTGACACTAGTTTTAGATTCCGATGCTTCACTTCAGGTTCACTGTATCCCTCTGACCTTCTTATTGAAGATGAAACACAGATATTGCATCGGAATTAAATACAAAGGGCACAATGCCGACTTAAGTACAAGAAAACTGACTCTTCTTACTGTCTATGTTTTGAACCATTCAAGTGACACTAGTTATAGATTACGATGCTTCACTTCATTTTTACTGTATCCCTCTGACTTTCATATTGACGATTAAACACAGAAATTGCATCGGAATTAAATAGAAAAGGCACAATGCCGACTTCAGTACAAGAAAAGTGACTCTTCTTACTGTCTATGCTTTGAACCATTCCTGTGACACTAGTTATAGATTCCGATAGTTCACTTCATTTTTACTGTATCCCTCTGACTTTCTTATTGACGATTAAACACAGAAATTGCATCGGAATTAAATGGAAAAGGCACAATGCCGCCTTAAGGACAAGAAAACTGACTCTTCTTACTGTCTATGCTTTGAACCTTTCCTGTGACATTAGTTATAGATTCGATGCTTCACTTCAGGTTTACTGTATCTCTCTGACCTTCATATTGACGACGAAACACAGAAATTTTAGCGGAATTAAATACAAAAGGCACAATGCCGCCTTAAGTACAAGAAAACTGACTCTTCTTACTGTCTATGTTTTGAACCATTCCTGTGACACTAGTTATAGATTCCGATGCTTCACTTCAGGTTCACTGTATCCCTCTGACCTTCTTATTAACGATTAAACACAGAAATTGCATCGGAATTAAATAGAAAAGGCACAATGCCGACTTAAGTACAAGAAAACTACCTCTTCTTACTGTCAATGCTTTGAACCATTCCTTTGACACTAGTTATAGATTCCGATGCTTCACTTCAGGTTTACTATATCCCTCTGGCCTTCTTATTGAAGATGAAACACAGATATTGCATCGGAATTAAATACAAAGGGCACAATGCCGACTTAAGTACAAGAAAACTGACTCTTCTTACTGTCTATGTTTGAACCATTCATGTGACACTAGTTATAGATTCCGATGCTTCACTTCAGGTTTACTGTATCCCTCTGACCATCTTATTGTTAATGAAACACAGATATAGCATCGGAATTAAATAGAAAAGGCACAATGCCTACATAAGTACAAGAAAACTGACTCTTCTTACTGTCTATGATTTGAACCATTCCAGTGACACTAGTTATGGATTCCGATGCTTCTCTTCAGGTTTACTGTATCCCTCTGACCTTCTTATTGACGATAAAACACAGGAATTGCATCGGAATTAGTACAAAAAGCACAATGCCGACTTAAGTACAAGAAAACAGACTCTTCTTACTGTCTGTGTTTTGAACCATTCAAGTGACACTAGGCATAGCTTCCGATGCTTTACTTCAGGTTTACTGTATCCATCTGACCTTCTTATTATCGATGAAACACAGAATTTGCATCGGATTTAAATACAAAAGGCACAATGCCGACATATGAACAAGAAAACAGACTCTTCTTACTGTCTATGTTTGAACCATTCATGTGACACTAGTTATAGATTCCGATGCTTCATTTCAGTTTTACTGTATCCCTCTGACCTTCTTATCGACGATGAAACACAGAAATTGCATCGGAATTAAATACAAAAGGCACAATGCCGACTTAAGTACAAGAAAACTGACTCCTCTTACTGTCTATGATTGAAACATTCCTGTGACACTAGTTATAGATTCCGATGCTTCACTTGAGGTTTACTGTATCCCTCTGACCTTCTTATTGACGATGAAACACAGAAATTGCATCGGAATTAAATACAAAAGGCACAATGCAGACTTAAGTACAAGAAAACTGACTCTTCTTACTGTCTATGTTTGGAACCATTCCTGTGACACTAGTTATAGATTCCGATGCTTCACTTCAGGTTTACTGTATCCCTCTGACCTACTTATTGACGATGAAACACAGACATTGCATCGGAGTTAAATACAAAAGGCACAATGCCGACTTAAGTACAAGAAAACTGACTCTTCTTACTGTCCATGTTTTGAACCATTCCTGTGACACTAGTTATAGATTCCAATGCTTCACTTCAGGTTTACTGTATCCCTCTGACCATCTTATTGTTGATGAAACACAGATATAGCATCGGAATTAAATACAAAAGACACAATGCCTACATAAGTACAAGAAAACTGACTCTTCTTACTGTCTATGATTTGAACCATTCCTGTGACACTAGTTATAGATTCCGATGCTTATCTTCAGGTTTACTGTCTCCCTCTGACCTTCGTATTGACGATGAAACACAGAAATTGCATCGGAATTAAATACAAAAGGGCACAACGCCGACTTAAGTACAAGAAAACTGACTCATCTTACTGTCTATGTTTTGAACCTTTCCTGTGACACTAGTTATAGATTCCGATGCTTCACTTCAGGTTTACTGTATCCCTCTGGCCTTCTTATTGAAGATGAAACACAGATATTGCACCGTAATTAAATACAAAAGGCACAATGCCGACTTAAGTACAAGATAACTGACTCTTCTTACTGTCTATGTATTGAACCATTCCTGTGACACTAGTTATAGATTCCGATGCTTCACTTCAGGTTCACTGTATCCCTCTGACCTTCTTATTAACGATTAAACACAGAAATTGCATCGGAATTAAAGAGAAGATTCACAATGCCGACTTAAGTACAAGAAAACTGACTCTTCTTACTGTCTATGTTTTGAACCATTCCTGCGACACAAGTTATAGATTCCGTTGCTTCACTTCAGTTTTACTGTATCCCTCTGACCTTCTTATCGACGATGAAACACAGAAATTGCATCGGAATTAAAAACAAAAGGCACAATGCAGACTTAAGTACAAGAAAACTGACTCCTCTTACTGTCTATGATTGAAACATTCCTGTGACACTAGTTATAGATTCCGATGCTTCACTTGAGGTTTACTGTATCCCTCTGACCTTCTTATTGACGATGAAACACAGAACTTGCATCGGGATTAAATACAAAAGGCAGAATGCAGACTTAAGTACAAGAAAACTGACTCTTCTTACTGTCTATGTTTGGAACCATTCATGTGACACTTGGCATAGCTTCCGATGCTTCACTTCAGTTTTACTGTATCCCTCTGACCATCTTTTTGTTGATGAAACACAGATATGGCATCGGAATTAAATGCAAAACGCACAATGCCTACATTATTACAAGAAAACTGACTCATCTTACTGTCTATGATTTGAACCATTCCTGTTACACTAGTTATAGATTCCGATGCTTCTCTTCAGGTTTACTGTATCCCTCTGACCTTCTTATTGACGATGAAACACAGAAATTGCATCGGAATTAAATACAAAAGGCACATTGCCTACTTAAGTACAAGAAAACAGACTCTTCTTACTGTCTGTGACTTGAACCATTCATGTGACACTAGGCATAGCTTCCGATGCTTCACTTCAGGTTTACTGTATCCATCTGACCTTCTTATTATCGATGAAACACCGAATTTGCATCGGCATTAAATACAAAAGGCACAATGCCGACTTATGTACAAGAAAACTGACTCATCTTACTGTTTATGTTTGCACCATTCATGTGACACTAGTTATAGATTCCGATGTTTCACTTCAGTTTTACTGTATCCCTCTGACCTTCTTATCGACGATGAAACACAGAAATTGCATCGGAATTAAATACAAAAGGCACAATGCCGACTTAAGTACAAGAAAACTGACTCCTCTTACTGTCTATGATTGAAACATTCCTGTGACACTAGTTATAGATTCCGATGCTTCACTTGAGGTTTACTGTATCCCTCTGACCTTCTTATTGACGATGAAACACAGAAATTGCATCGGAATTAAATACAAAAGGCACAATGCAGACTTAAGTACAAGAAAACTGACTCTTCTTACTGTCTATGTTTGGAACCATTCCTGTGACACTAGTTATAGATTCCGATGCTTCACTTCAGGTTTACTGTATCCCTCTGACCTTCTTGCTGACGATGAAACACAGACATTGCATCGGAGTTAAATACAAAAGGCACTATGCCGACTTAAGTACAAGAAAACTGACTCTTCTTACTGTCGATGTTTTGAATCTTTCCTGTGACACTAGTTATAGATTCCGATGCTTCACTTCAGGTTTACTGTATCCCTCTGACCCTCTTAGTGACGATGAAACATAGAAATTGCATCGGAATTAAATAGAAAAGGAACAATGCCGACTTAAGTTCAAGAATACTGACTCTTCTTACTGTCTATGATTTAAACCATTCCTGTGACACTAGTTATAGATTCCGACGCTTCACTTCAGGTTTACTGTATCCCTCTGTCCTTCTTATTGAAGATGAAACACAGATATTGCATCGGAATAAAATACAAAGGGCACAATGCCAACTTAAGTACAAGAAAACTGACTCTTCTTACTGTCTATGTTTTGAACCTTTCCCGTGACACTAGTTATAGATTCCGATGCTTCACTTCAGGTTTACTGTATCCCTCTGACCTTCTTATTGAAGATGAAACTCAGATATTGCATCGGAATTAAATACAAAGGGCACAATGCCGACTTAAGTACAAGAAAACTGACTCATCTTACTGTCTATGTTTGAACCATTCATGTGACACTAGTTATAGATTCCTATGCTTCACTTCAGGTTTTCTGTATCCCTCTGACCATCTTATTGTTGATGAAACACAGATATAGCATCGGATTTAAATACAAAAGACACAATGCCTACATAAGTACAAGAAAACTGACTCTTCTTACTGTCTACGATTTGAACCATTCCTGTTACACTAGTTATAGATTCCGATGCTTCTCTTCAGGTTTACTGTATCCCTCTAACCTTCTTATTGACGATGAAACACAGAAATTGCATCGGAATTAAATACAAAGGGCACAATGCCGACTTAAGTACAAGAAAACTGACTCATCTTACTGTCTATGTTTGAACCATTCATGTGACACTAGTTATAGATTCCTATGCTTCACTTCAGGTTTTCTGTATCCCTCTGACCATCTTATTGTTGATGAAACACAGATATAGCATCGGATTTAAATACAAAAGACACAATGCCTACATAAGTACAAGAAAACTGACTCTTCTTACTGTCTACGATTTGAACCATTCCTGTTACACTAGTTATAGATTCCGATGCTTCACTTCAGTTTTACTGTATCCCTCTGACCTTCTTATCGACGATGAAACACAGAAATTGCATCGGAATTAAATACAAAAGCCACAATGCCGACTTAAGTACAAGAAAACTGACTCCTCTTACTGCCTATGATTGAAACATTCCTGTGACACTAGTTATAGATTCCGATGCTTTACTTGAGGTTTACTGTATCCCTCTGACCTTCTTATTGACGATGGAACACAGAAATCGCATCGGAATTAAATACAAAAGGCACAATGCAGACTTAAGTAGAAGAAAACTGATTCTTCTTACTGTCTATGTTTGGAACCATTCCTGTGACACTAGTTATAGATTCCGATGCTTCACTTCAGGTTTACTGTATCCCTCTGATCTTCTTATTGACGATGAAACACAGACATTGCATCGGAGTTAAATACAAAAGGCACAATGCCGACTTAAGTACAAGAAAACTGACTCTTCTTACTGTCTACGTTTTGAACCATTCCTGTGACACTAGTTATAGATTCCGATGCTTCACTTCAGGTTTACTGTATCCATCTGACCTTCTTATTATCGATGAAACACAGAATTTGCATCGGAATTAAATACAAAAGGCACAATGCCGACTTATGTACGAGAAAACTGACTCTTCTTACTGTTTATGTTTGAACCATTCATGTGACACTAGTTATAGATTCCGATGCTTCACTTCAGTTTTACTGTATCCCTCTGACCTTCTTATCGACGATGAAACGCAGGAATTGCATCGGAATTAAATACAAAAGGCACAATGCCGACTTAAGTACAAGAAAACTGACTCCTCTTACTGTCTATGATTGAACCATTCCTGTGACACTAGTTATAGATTCCGATGCTTCACTTGAGGTTTGCTGTATCCCTCTGACCTTCTTATTGTCGATGAAACACAGAAATTGCATCGGAATTAAATACAAGAGGCACAATGCAGACTTAAGTACAAGAAAACTGACTCTTCTTACTGTCTATGTTTGGAACCATTCCTGTGACACTAGTTATAGATGCCGATGCTTCACTTCAGGTTTACTGTATCCCTCTGACCTTCTTATTGACGATGAAACACAGACATTGCATCGGATTTAAATACAAACGGCACAATGCCGACTTAAGTACAAGAAACTTGACTCTTCTTACTGTCTATGTTTTGAACCATTCCTGTGACACTAGTTATAGATTCCGATGCTTCACTTCAGCTTTACTGTATCCCTCTGACCATCTTATTGTTGATAAAACACAGATATATCATCGGAATTAAAAACAAAAGACACAATGCCTACATAAGTACAACAAAACTGACTCTTCTTACTGTCTATGTTTTGAACCTTTCCTGTGACACTAATTATAGATTCCGATGCTTCACTTCAGGTTTACTGTATCCCTCTGACCTTCTTATTGAAGATGAAACTCAGATATTGCATCGGAATTAAATACAAAGGGCACAATGCCGACTTAAGTACAAGAAAACTGACTCATCTTACTGTCTATGTCTGAACCATTCATGTGACACTAGTTATAGATTCCGATGCTTCACCTCAGGTTTACTGTATCTCTATGACCATCTTATTGTTGATGAAACACAGATATAGAATCGGAATTAAATACAAAAGGGACAATGCCTACATAAGTACAAGAAAACTGACTCTTCTTACTGTCTATGATTTGAACCATTCCTGTGACACTAGTTACAGATTCCGATGCTTCTCTTCAGGTTTACTGTATCCCTCTGACATTCTTATTGACGATAAAACACAGATATTGCATCAGAATTAAATACAAAGGGCACAATGCCGACTTAAGTACAAGAAAACTGACTCTTCTTACTGTCTATGTTTGAACCATTCATGTGACACTAGTTATAGATTCCGATGCTCCACTTCAGGTTTACTGTATCCCTCTGACCTTCTTATTGAAGATGAAACACAGATATTGCATCGGAATTAAATACGAAGGGCACAATGCCGACTTATGTCCAATAAACTGACTCTTCTTACTGTCTATGTTTGAACCATTCATGTGACACTAGTTATAGATTCAGATGCTTCACTTCAGGTTTACTGTATCCCTCTGACCATCTTATTGTTAATGAAACACAGATATAGCATCGGAATTAAATACAAAAGGCACAATGCCTACATAAGTACAAGAAAACTGACTCTTCTTACTGTCTATGATTTGAACCATTCCAGTGACACTAGTTATGGATTCCGATGCTTCTCTTCAGGTTTACTGTATCCCTCTGACCTTCTTATTGACGATAAAACACAGGAATTGCATCGGAATTAAATACAAAAAGCACAATGCCGACTTAAGTACAAGAAAACAGACTCGTCTAACTGTCTGTGTTTCGAACCATTCATGTGACACTAGGCATAGCTTCCGATGCTTCACTTCAGGTTTACTGTATACCTCTGACCTTCTTATTGAAGATGAAACTCAGATATTGCATCGGAATTAAATACAAAGGGCACTATGCCGACTGAAGTACAAGAAAACTGACTCATCTTACTGTCTATGTTTGAACCATTCATGTGACACTAGTTATAGATTTCGATGCTTCACTTCAGGTTTACTGTATCCCTATGACTATCTTATTGTTGATGAAACACAGATATAGCTTCGGAATTAAATTCAAAAGGGACATTGCCTACATAAGTACAAGAAAACTGACTCTTCTTACTGTCTATGAATTGAACCATTCCTGTGACACTAGTTACAGATTCCGATGCTTCTCTTCAGGTTTACTGTATCCCTGTGACCTTCTTATTGACGATGAAACACAGATATTGCATCGGAATTAAATACAAAGGGCACAATGCCGACTTAAGTACAAGAAAACTGACTCTTCTAACTGTCTATGTTTGAACCATTCATGTGACACTAGTTATAGATTCCGATGCTTCACTTCAGCTTAACTGTATCCCTCTGACCATCTTATTGTTGATTAAACACAGATATAGCATCGGATTTAAATACAAAAGACACAATGCCTACATAAGTACAAGAAAACTGACTCTTCTTACTGTCTATGATTTGAACCATTCCTGTGACACTGGTTATAGATTCCGATGCTTCTCTTCAGGTTTACTGTATCCCTCTGACCTTCTTATTGACGATGAAACACAGAAATTGCATCGGAATTAAATACAAAAGGCACAACGCCGACTTAAGTACAAGAAAACTGACTCTTGTTACTCTCTATGAATTGAACCATTCCTGTGACACTAGTTACAGATTCCGATGCTTCTCTTCAGGTTTACTGTATCCCTCTGACCTTCTTATTGACGATGAAACACAGATATTGCATCGGAATTAAATACAAAGGGCGCAATGCCGACTTAAGTACAAGAAAACTGACTCTTCTTACTGTCTATGTTTGAACCATTCATGTGACACTAGTTATAGATTCCGATGCTTCACTTCAGTATTACTGTATCCCTCTGACCTTCTTATCGACGATGAAACACAGAAATTGCATCGGAATTAAATACAAATGGCACAATGCCGACTTAAGTACAAGAAAACTGACTCCTCTTACTGTCTATGATTGAAACATTCCTGTGACACTAGTTATAGATTCCGATGCTTCACTTGAGGTTTACTGTATCCCTCTGACCTTCTTATTGACGATGAAACACAGAAATTGCATCGGAATTAAATACAAAAGGCACAATGCAGACTTAAGTACAAGAAAACTGACTCTTCTTACTGTCTATGTTTGGAACCATTCATGTGACACTAGGCATAACTTCCGATGCTTCACTTCAGGTTTACTGTATCCCTCTGTCCATCTTTTGGTTGATGAAACACAGATATAGCATCGGAATTAAATACAAAACGCACAATGCCTACATAAGTACAAGAAAACTGACTCTTCTTACTGTCTATGATTTGAACCATTCCTGTTACACTAGTTATAGATTCCGATGCTTCACTTCAAGTTTACTGTATCCCTCTGACCTTCTTATTGACGATGAAACACAGAAATTGCATCGGAATTAAATACAAAAGGCACAATGCCTACTTAAGTACAAGAAAACAGACTCTTCTCACTGTCTGTGATTTGAACCATTCATGTGACACTAGGCATAGCTTCCGATGCTTCACTTCTGGTTTACTGTATCCATCTGACCTTCTTATTATCGATGAAACACAGAATTCGCATCGGAATTAAATACAAAAGGCACAATGCCGACTTATGTACAAGAAAACAGACTCATCTTACTGTCTATGTTTGAACCATTCATGTGACACTAGTTATAGATTCCGATGCTTCACTTCAGTTTTACTGTACCCCTCTGATCTTCTTATCGACGATGAAACACAGATATTGCATCGGAATTAAATACAAAAGGCACAATGCCGACTTAAGTACAAGAAAACTGACTCCTCTTACTGTCTATGATTGAAACATTCCTGTGACACTAGTTATAGATTCCGATGCTTCACTTGAGGTTTACTGTATCCCTGTGACCTTCTTATTGACGATGAAACACAGAAATTGCATCGGAATTAAATACAAAAGGCACAATGCAGACTTAAGTACAAGAAAACTGACTCTTCTTACTGTCTATGTTTGGAACCATTCCTGTGACACTAGTTATAGATTCCGATGCTTCACTTCAGGTTTACTGTATCCCTCTGACCTTCTTATTGACGATGAAGCACAGACATTGCATCGGAGTTAAATACAAAAGGCACAATGCCGACTTAAGTACAAGAAAACTGACTCTTCTTAATGTCTATGTTTTGAACCATTCCTGTGACACTAGTTATAGATTCCGATGCTTCACTTCAGGTTTACTGTATCCCTCTGACCATCTTATTGTTGATGAAACACAGATATAGCATCGGAATTAAATACAAAATACACAATGCCTACATAAGTACAAGAAAACTGACTCTTCTTACTGTCTATGATTTGAACCATTCCTGTGACACTAGTTATAGATTCCGATGCTTCTCTTCAGGTTTACTGTCTCCCTCTGACCTTCTTATTGACGATGAAACACAGAAATTGCATCGGAATTAAATACAAAAGGCACAACGCCGACTTAAGTACAAGAAAACTGACTCATCTTACTGCCTATGTTTTGAACCTTTCCTGTGACACTAGTTATAGATTCCGATACTTCACTTCAGGTTTACTTTATCCCTCTGGCCTTCTTATTGAAGATGAAACACAGATATTGCATCGGAATTTAATGCAAAGGGCACAATGTCGACTTAAGTACAAGAAAACTGACTCTTCTTACTGTCTATGTTTGAAACATTCATGTGACACTAGTTATAGATTCCGATGCTTCACTTCAGGTTTACTGAATCCCTCTGACATTCTTATTGACGATGAAGCACAGAAATTGCATCGGAATTAAATAGAAAATTCACAATGCCGACTTAAGTACAAGAAAGCTGACTCCTCTTACTGTCTATGATTGAAACATTCCTGTGACACTAGTTATAGATTCCGATGCTTCACTTGAGGTTTGCTGTATCCCTCTGACCTTCTTATTGACGATGAAACACAGAAATTGCATCGGAATTAAATACAAAAGACACAATGCAGACTTAAGTACAAGAAAACTGACTCTTCTTACTGTCTATGTTTGGAACCATTCCTGTGACACTAGTTATAGATTCCGATGCTTCACTTCAGGTTTACTGTATCCCTCTGACCTTCTTATTGACGATGAAACACAGACATTGCATCGGAGTTAAATACAAAAGGCACAATGCCGACTTAAGTACAAGAAAACTGACTCTTCTTACTGTCTATGTTTTGAACCATACCTGTGACACTAGTTATAGATTCCGATGCTTTACTTGAGGTTTACTGTATCCCTCTGACCTTCTTATTGACGATGGAACACAGAAATCGCATCGGAATTAAATACAAAAGGCACAATGCAGACTTAAGTAGAAGAAAACTGATTCTTCTTACTGTCTATGTTTGGAACCATTCCTGTGACACTAGTTATAGATTCCGATGCTTCACTTCAGGTTTACTGTATCCCTCTGATCTTCTTATTGACGATGAAACACAGACATTGCATCGGAGTTAAATACAAAAGGCACAATGCCGACTTAAGTACAAGAAAACTGACTCTTCTTACTGTCTACGTTTTGAACCATTCCTGTGACACTAGTTATAGATTCCGATGCTTCACTTCAGGTTTACTGTATCCATCTGACCTTCTTATTATCGATGAAACACAGAATTTGCATCGGAATTAAATAGAAAAGGCACAATGCCGACTTATGTACGAGAAAACTGACTCTTCTTACTGTTTATGTTTGAACCATTCATGTGACACTAGTTATAGATTCCGATGCTTCACTTCAGTTTTACTGTATCCCTCTGACCTTCTTATCGACGATGAAACGCAGGAATTGCATCGGAATTAAATACAAAAGGCACAATGCCGACTTAAGTACAAGAAAACTGACTCCTCTTACTGTCTATGATTGAACCATTCCTGTGACACTAGTTATAGATTCCGATGCTTCACTTGAGGTTTGCTGTATCCCTCTGACCTTCTTATTGACGATGAAACACAGAAATTGCATCGGAATTAAATACAAGAGGCACAATGCAGACTTAAGTACAAGAAAACTGACTCTTCTTACTGTCTATGTTTGGAACCATTCCTGTGACACTAGTTATAGATGCCGATGCTTCACTTCAGGTTTACTGTATCCCTCTGACCTTCTTATTGACGATGAAACACAGACATTGCATCGGATTTAAATACAAACGGCACAATGCCGACTTAAGTACAAGAAACTTGACTCTTCTTACTGTCTATGTTTTGAACCATTCCTGTGACACTAGTTATAGATTCCGATGCTTCACTTCAGCTTTACTGTATCCCTCTGACCATCTTATTGTTGATAAAACACAGATATATCATCGGAATTAAAAACAAAAGACACAATGCCTACATAAGTACAACAAAACTGACTCTTCTTACTGTCTATGTTTTGAACCTTTCCTGTGACACTAATTATAGATTCCGATGCTTCACTTCAGGTTTACTGTATCCCTCTGACCTTCTTATTGAAGATGAAACTCAGATATTGCATCGGAATTAAATACAAAGGGCACAATGCCGACTTAAGTACAAGAAAACTGACTCATCTTACTGTCTATGTTTGAACCATTCATGTGACACTAGTTATAGATTCCGATGCTTCACCTCAGGTTTACTGTATCTCTATGACCATCTTATTGTTGATGAAACACAGATATAGAATCGGAATTAAATACAAAAGGGACAATGCCTACATAAGTACAAGAAAACTGACTCTTCTTACTGTCTATGATTTGAACCATTCCTGTGACACTAGTTACAGATTCCGATGCTTCTCTTCAGGTTTACTGTATCCCTCTGACATTCTTATTGACGATAAAACACAGATATTGCATCAGAATTAAATACAAAGGGCACAATGCCGACTTAAGTACAAGAAAACTGACTCTTCTTACTGTCTATGTTTGAACCATTCATGTGACACTAGTTATAGATTCCGATGCTCCACTTCAGGTTTACTGTATCCCTCTGACCTTCTTATTGAAGATGAAACACAGATATTGCATCGGAATTAAATACGAAGGGCACAATGCCGACTTAAGTCCAATAAACTGACTCTTCTTACTGTCTATGTTTGAACCATTCATGTGACACTAGTTATAGATTCAGATGCTTCACTTCAGGTTTACTGTATCCCTCTGACCATCTTATTGTTAATGAAACACAGATATAGCATCGGAATTAAATACAAAAGGCACAATGCCTACATAAGTACAAGAAAACTGACTCTTCTTACTGTCTATGATTTGAACCATTCCAGTGACACTAGTTATGGATTCCGATGCTTCTCTTCAGGTTTACTGTATCCCTCTGACCTTCTTATTGACGATAAAACACAGGAATTGCATCGGAATTAAATACAAAAAGCACAATGCCGACTTAAGTACAAGAAAACAGACTCGTCTAACTGTCTGTGTTTCGAACCATTCATGTGACACTAGGCATAGCTTCCGATGCTTCACTTCAGGTTTACTGTATACCTCTGACCTTCTTATTGAAGATGAAACTCAGATATTGCATCGGAATTAAATACAAAGGGCACTATGCCGACTGAAGTACAAGAAAACTGACTCATCTTACTGTCTATGTTTGAACCATTCATGTGACACTAGTTATAGATTTCGATGCTTCACTTCAGGTTTACTGTATCCCTATGACCATCTTATTGTTGATGAAACACAGATATAGCTTCGGAATTAAATTCAAAAGGGACATTGCCTACATAAGTACAAGAAAACTGACTCTTCTTACTGTCTATGAATTGAACCATTCCTGTGACACTAGTTACAGATTCCGATGCTTCTCTTCAGGTTTACTGTATCCCTGTGACCTTCTTATTGACGATGAAACACAGATATTGCATCGGAATTAAATACAAAGGGCACAATGCCGACTTAAGTACAAGAAAACTGACTCTTCTAACTGTCTATGTTTGAACCATTCATGTGACACTAGTTATAGATTCCGATGCTTCACTTCAGCTTAACTGTATCCCTCTGACCATCTTATTGTTGATTAAACACAGATATAGCATCGGATTTAAATACAAAAGACACAATGCCTACATAAGTACAAGAAAACTGACTCTTCTTACTGTCTATGATTTGAACCATTCCTGTGACACTGGTTATAGATTCCGATGCTTCTCTTCAGGTTTACTGTATCCCTCTGACCTTCTTATTGACGATGAAACACAGATATTGCATCGGAATTAAATACAAAGGGCGCAATGCCGACTTAAGTACAAGAAAACTGACTCTTCTTACTGTCTATGTTTGAACCATTCATGTGACACTAGTTATAGATTCCGATGCTTCACTTCAGTATTACTGTATCCCTCTGACCTTCTTATCGACGATGAAACACAGAAATTGCATCGGAATTAAATACAAATGGCACAATGCCGACTTAAGTACAAGAAAACTGACTCCTCTTACTGTCTATGATTGAAACATTCCTGTGACACTAGTTATAGATTCCGATGCTTCACTTGAGGTTTACTGTATCCCTCTGACCTTCTTATTGACGATGAAACACAGAAATTGCATCGGAATTAAATACAAAAGGCACAATGCAGACTTAAGTACAAGAAAACTGACTCTTCTTACTGTCTATGTTTGGAACCATTCATGTGACACTAGGCATAACTTCCGATGCTTCACTTCAGGTTTACTGTATCCCTCTGTCCATCTTTTGGTTGATGAAACACAGATATAGCATCGGAATTAAATACAAAACGCACAATGCCTACATAAGTACAAGAAAACTGACTCTTCTTACTGTCTATGATTTGAACCATTCCTGTTACACTAGTTATAGATTCCGATGCTTCACTTCAAGTTTACTGTATCCCTCTGACCTTCTTATTGACGATGAAACACAGAAATTGCATCGGAATTAAATACAAAAGGCACAATGCCTACTTAAGTACAAGAAAACAGACTCTTCTCACTGTCTGTGATTTGAACCATTCATGTGACACTAGGCATAGCTTCCGATGCTTCACTTCTGGTTTACTGTATCCATCTGACCTTCTTATTATCGATGAAACACAGAATTTGCATCGGAATTAAATACAAAAGGCACAATGCCGACTTATGTACAAGAAAACAGACTCATCTTACTGTCTATGTTTGAACCATTCATGTGACACTAGTTATAGATTCCGATGCTTCACTTCAGTTTTACTGTACCCCTCTGATCTTCTTATCGACGATGAAACACAGATATTGCATCGGAATTAAATACAAAAGGCACAATGCCGACTTAAGTACAAGAAAACTGACTCCTCTTACTGTCTATGATTGAAACATTCCTGTGACACTAGTTATAGATTCCGATGCTTCACTTGAGGTTTACTGTATCCCTCTGACCTTCTTATTGACGATGAAACACAGAAATTGCATCGGAATTAAATACAAAAGGCACAATGCAGACTTAAGTACAAGAAAACTGACTCTTCTTACTGTCTATGTTTGGAACCATTCCTGTGACACTAGTTATAGATTCCGATGCTTCACTTCAGGTTTACTGTATCCCTCTGACCTTCTTATTGACGATGAAGCACAGACATTGCATCGGAGTTAAATACAAAAGGCACAATGCCGACTTAAGTACAAGAAAACTGACTCTTCTTAATGTCTATGTTTTGAACCATTCCTGTGACACTAGTTATAGATTCCGATGCTTCACTTCAGGTTTACTGTATCCCTCTGACCATCTTATTGTTGATGAAACACAGATATAGCATCGGAATTAAATACAAAATACACAATGCCTACATAAGTACAAGAAAACTGACTCTTCTTACTGTCTATGATTTGAACCATTCCTGTGACACTAGTTATAGATTCCGATGCTTCTCTTCAGGTTTACTGTCTCCCTCTGACCTTCTTATTGACGATGAAACACAGAAATTGCATCGGAATTAAATACAAAAGGCACAACGCCGACTTAAGTACAAGAAAACTGACTCATCTTACTGCCTATGTTTTGAACCTTTCCTGTGACACTAGTTATAGATTCCGATACTTCACTTCAGGTTTACTTTATCCCTCTGGCCTTCTTATTGAAGATGAAACACAGATATTGCATCGGAATTTAATGCAAAGGGCACAATGTCGACTTAAGTACAAGAAAACTGACTCTTCTTACTGTCTATGTTTGAAACATTCATGTGACACTAGTTATAGATTCCGATGCTTCACTTCAGGTTTACTGAATCCCTCTGACATTCTTATTGACGATGAAGCACAGAAATTGCATCGGAATTAAATAGAAAATTCACAATGCCGACTTAAGTACAAGAAAGCTGACTCCTCTTACTGTCTATGATTGAAACATTCCTGTGACACTAGTTATAGATTCCGATGCTTCACTTGAGGTTTGCTGTATCCCTCTGACCTTCTTATTGACGATGAAACACAGAAATTGCATCGGAATTAAATACAAAAGACACAATGCAGACTTAAGTACAAGAAAACTGACTCTTCTTACTGTCTATGTTTGGAACCATTCCTGTGACACTAGTTATAGATTCCGATGCTTCACTTCAGGTTTACTGTATCCCTCTGACCTTCTTATTGTCGATGAAACACAGACATTGCATCGGAGTTAAATACAAAAGGCACAATGCCGACTTAAGTACAAGAAAACTGACTCTTCTTACTGTCTATGTTTTGAACCATACCTGTGACACTAGTTATAGATTCCGATGCATCACTTCAGCTTAACTGTATCCCTCTGACCATCTTATTGTTGATGAAACACAGATATATCATCGGAACTAAATACAAAAGACACAATGCCTACATAAGTACAATAAAACTGACTCTTCTTACTGTCTATGTTTTGAACCTTTCTTGTGACACTAATTATAGATTCCGATGCTTCACTTCAGGTTTACTGTATCCCTCTGACCTTCTTATTGAAGATGAAACTCAGATATTGCATCGGAATTAAATACAAAGGGCACAATGCCGACTTAAGTACAAGAAAACTGACTCATCTTACTGTCTATGTTTGAACCATTCATGTGACACTAGTTATAGATTCCGATGCTTCACTTCAGGTTCACTGTATCCCTATGACCATCTTATTGTTGATGAAACACAGATATAGCATCGGAATTAAATACAAAAGGGACAATGCCTACATAGGTACAAGAAAACTGACTCTTCTTACTGTCTATGATTTGAACCATTCCTGTGACACTAGTTACAGATTCCGATGCTTCTCTTCAGGTTTACTGTATCCCTCTGACCTTCTTATTGACGATGAAACACGGATATTGCATCGGAATTAAATACAAAGGGCACAATGCCGACTTAAGTACAAGAAAACTGACTCTTCTTACTGTCTATGTTTGAACCATTCATGTGACACTAGTTATAGATTCCGATGCTTCACTTCAGGTTTACTGTATCCCTCTGACCACCTTATTGTTGATGAAACACAGATATAGCATCGGATTTAAATACAAAAGACACTATGCCTACTTAAGTACGAGAAAACTGACTCTTCTTACTGTCTATGATTTGAACCATGCCTGTGACAATGGTTATAGATTCCGATGCTTCTCTTCAGGTTTACTGTATCCCTCTGACCTTCTTATTGACGATGAAACACAGAAATTGCATCGGAATTAAATACAAAAGGCACAACGCCGACTTACGTACAAGGAAACTGACTCATCTTACTGTCTATGTTTTGAACCTTTCCTGTGACACTAGTTATAGATTCCGATGCTTCACTTCAGGTTTACTATATCCCTCTGACCTTCTTATTGAAGATGAAACACAGATATTGCATCGGAATTAAATACGAAGGCCACAATGCCGACTTAAGTACAAGAAAACTAACTCTTCTTACTGTCTATGTTTGAACCATTCATGTGACACTAGTTATAGATTCCGATGCTTCACTTCAGGTTTACTGTATCCCTCTGACCATCTTATTGTTAATGAAACACAGATATAGCATCGGAATTAAATACAAAAGGCACAATGCCTACATAAGTACAAGAAAACTGATTCTTCTTACTGTCTATGATTTGAACCATTCCAGTGACACTAGTTATAGATTCCGATGCTTCTCTTCAGGTTTACTGTATCCCTCTGACCTTCTTATTGACGATAAAACACAGGAATTGCATCTGAATTAAATACAAAAAGCACAATGCCGACTTAAGTACAAGAAAACAGACTCTTCTTCCTGTCTGTGTTTCGAACCATTCATGTGACACTAGGCATAGCTTCCGATGCTTCACTTCAGGTTTACTGTATACCTCTGACCTTCTTATTGAAGATGAAACTCAGATATTGCATCGGAATTAAATACAAAGGGCACTATGCACACTTAAGTACAAGAAAACTGACTCATCTTACTGCCTATGTTTGAACCATTCATGTGACACTAGTTATAGATTTCGATGCTTCACTTCAGGTTTACTGTATCCCTATGACCATCTTATTGTTGATGAAACACAGATATAGCATCGGAATTAAATACAAAAGGGACAATGCCTACATAAGTACAAGAAAACTGACTCTTCTTACTGTCTAAGGATTGAACCATTCCTGTGACACTAGTTACAGATTCCGATGCTTCTCTTCAGGTTTACTGTATCCCTCTGACCTTCTTATTGACGATGAAACACAGATATTGCATCGGAATTAAATACAAAGGGCACTATGCCGACTTAAGTACAAGAAAACTGACTCTTCTTACTGTCTATGTTTGAACCATTCATGTGACACTAGTTATAGATTCCGATGCTTCACTTCGGGTTTACTGTATCCCTCTGACCATCTTATTGTTGATGAAACACATATATAGCATCGGATTTAAATACAAAAGACACAATGTCTACATAAGTACAAGAAAACTGACTCTTCTTACTGTCTATGATTTGAACCATTCCTGTGACACTGGTTATAGATTCCGATGCTTCTCTTCAGGTTTACTGTATCCCTCTGACCTTCTTATTGACGATGAAACACAGAAATTGCATCGGAATTAAATACAAAAGGCACAACGCCGACTTAAGTACAAGAAAACTGACTCCTCTTACTGTCTATGAATTGAACCATTCCTGTGACACTAGTTACAGATTCCGATGCTTCTCTTCAGATTTACTGTATCCCTCTGACCTTCTTATTGTCGATGAAACACAGATATTGCATCGGAATTTAATACAAAGGGCACAATGCCGACTTAAGTACAAGAAAACTGACTCTTCTTACTGTCTATGTTTGAACCATTCATGTGACACTAGTTATAGATTCCGATGCTTCACTTCAGTTTTACTGTATCCCTCTGACCTTCTTATCGACGATGAAACACAGAAATTGCATCGGAATTAAATACAAAAGGCACAATGCCGACTTAAGTACAAGAAAACTGACTCCTCTTACTGTCTATGATTGAAACATTCCTGTGACACTAGTTATAGATTCCGATGCATCACTTGAGGTTTACTGTATCCCTCTGACCTTCTTATTGACGATGAAACACAGAAATTGCATCGGAATTAAATACAAAAGGCACAATGCAGACTTAAGTACAAGAAAACTGACTCTTCTTACTGTCTATGTTTGGAACCATTCATGTGACACTAGGCATAGCTTCCGATGCTTCACTTCAGGTTTACTGTATCCCTCTGTCCATCTTTTTGTTGATGAAACACAGATATAGCATCGGAATTAAATACAAAACGCACAATGCCTACATAAGTACAAGAAAACTGACTCTCCTTACTGTCTATGATTTGAACCATTCCTGTTACACTAGTTATAGATTCCGATGCTTCACTTCAAATTTACTGTAACCCTCTGACCTTCGTATTGACGATGAAACACAGAAATTGCATCGGAATTAAATACAAAAGACACAATGCCTACTTAAGTACAAGAAAACAGACTCTTCTTACTGTCTGTGATTTGAACCATTCATGTGACACTAGGCATAGCTTCCGATGCTTCACTTCTGGTTTACTGTATCCATCTGACCTTCTTATTATCGATGAAACACAGAATTTGCATCGGAATTAAATACAAAAGGCACAATGCCGACTTATGTACAAGAAAACAGACTCATCTTACTGTCTATGTTTGAACCATTCATGTGACACTAGTTATAGATTCCGATGCTTCACTTCAGTTTTACTGTATCCCTCTGACCTTCTTATCGACGATGAAACACAGAAATTGCATCGGAATTAAATACAAAAGGCACAATGCCGACTTAAGTACAAGAAAACTGACTCCTCTTACTGTCTATGATTGAAACATTCCTGTGACACTAGTTATAGATTCCGATGCTTCACTTGAGGTTTACTGTATCCCTCTGACCTTCTTATTGACGATGAAACACAGAAATTGCATCGGAATTAAATACAAAAAGCACAATGCAGACTTAAGTACAAGAAAACTGACTCTTCTTACTGTCTATGTTTGGAACCATTCCTGTGACACTAGTTATAGATTCCGATGCTTCACTTCAGGTTTACTGTATCCCTCTGACCTTCTTATTGACGATGAAACACAGACATTGCATCGGAGTTAAATACAAAAGGCACAATGCCTGCTTAAGTACAAGAAAACTGACTCTTCTTAATGTCTATGTTTTGAACCATTCCTGCGACACTAGTTAGAGATTCCGATGCTTCTCTTCAGGTTTACTGTATCCCTCTGACCATCTTATTGTTGATGAAACACAGATATAGCATCGGAATTAAATACAAAAGACAAATTGCCTACATAAGTACAAGAAAACTGACTCTTCTTACTGTCTATGATTTGAACCATTCCTGTGACACTAGTTACAGATTCCGATGCTTCTCTTCAGGTTTACTGTCTCCCTCTGACCTTCTTATTGACGATGAAACACAGAAATTGCATCGGAATTAAATACAAAAGGCACAACGCCGACTTAAGTACAAGAAAACTGACTCATCTTACTGCCTATGATTTGAACCTTTCCTGTGACACTAGTTATAGGTTCCGATGCTTCACTTCAGGTTTACTGTATCCCTCTGGCCTTCCTATTGAAGATGAAACACAGATATTGCATCGGAATTAAATGCAAAGGGCACAATGCCGACTTAAGTACAAGAAAACTGACTCTTCTTACTGTCTATGTTTGAACCATTCGTGTGACACTAGTTATAGATTCCGATGCTTCACTTCAGGTTTACTGTATCCCTCTGACATTCTTATTGACGATGAAGCACAGAAATTGCATCTGAATTAAATAGAAAATTCACAATGCCGACTTAAGTACAAGAAAACTGACTCTTCTTACTGTCTATGTTTTGAACCATTCCTGCGACACTAGTTATAGATTCCGATGCTTCACTTCAGGTTTACTGTATCCCTCTGACCTTCTTATTGACGATGAATCACAGATATTGCACCGTAATTAAATACAAAATTCACAATGCCGACTTAAGTAAAAGAAAACTGACTCTTCTTACTGTCTATGTTTTGAACCATTCCTGTGACACTAGTTATAGATTCCGATGCTTCTCTTCAGGTTTACTGTATCCCTCTGACCTTCTTACTGACGATGAAACACAGACATTGCATCGGAGTTAAATACAAAAGGCACTATGCCGACTTAAGTACAAGAAAACTGACTCTTCTTACTGTCGATGTTTTGAACCTTTCCTGTGACACTAGTTATACATTCCGATGCTTCACTTCAGGTTTACTGTATCCCTCTGACCTTCTTAGTGACGATGAAACATAGAAATTGCATCGGAATTATATAGAAAAGGAACAATGTCGACTTAAGTTCAAGAATACTGACTCTTCTTACCGTCTATGATTTAAACCATTCCTGTGACACTAGTTATAGATTCCGACGCTTCACTTCAAATTTACAGTATCCCTCTGTCCTTCTTATTTAAGATGAAACACAGATATTGCATCGGAATAAAATACAAAGGGCACAATGCCAACTTAAGTACAAGAAAACTGACTCTTCTTACTGTCTATGTTTTGAACCTTTCCTGTGACACTAGTTATAGATTCCGATGCTTCACTTCAGGTTTACTGTATCCCTCTGACTTTCTTATTGAAGATGAAACTCAGATATTGCATCGGAATTAAATACATAGGGCACAATGCAGACTTAAGTACAAGAAAACTGACTCATCTTACTGTCTATGTTTGAACCATTCATGTGACACTAGTTATAGATCCCGATGCTTCACTTCAGGTTTACTGAATCCCTCTGACATTCTTATTGACGATGAAGCACAGAAATTGCATCGGAATTAAATAGAAAATTCACAATGCCGTCTTAAGTACAAGAAAGCTGACTCCTCTTACTGTCTACGATTGAAACATTCCTGTGACACTAGTTATAGATTCCGATGCTTCACTTGAGGTTTCCTGTATCCCTCTGACCTTCTTATTGACGATGAAACACAGAAATTGCATCGGAATTAAATACAAAAGGCACAATGCAGACTTAAGTACAAGAAAACTGACTCTTCTTACTGTCTATGTTTGGAACCATTCCTGTGACACTAGTTATAGATTCCGATGCTTCACTTCAGGTTTACTGTATCCCTCTGACCTTCGTATTGACGATGGAACACAGATATTGCATCGGAATTAAATACAAAGGGCACAATGCCGACTTAAGTACAAGAAAACTGACTCTTCTTACTGTCTATGTTTGAACCATTCATGTGACACTAGTTATAGATTCCGATGCTTCACTTCAGGTTTACTGTATCCCTCTTACCATCTTATTGTTGATGAAACACAGATATAGCATCGGATTTAAATACAAAAGACACTATGCCTACATAAGTACAAGAAAACTGACTCTTCTTACTGTCTATGATTTGAACCATGCCTGTGACATTGGTTATAGATTCCGATGCTTCTCTTCAGGTTTACTGTATCCCTCTGACCTTCTTATTGACGATGAAACACAGAAATTGCATCGGAATTAAATACAAAAGGCACAACGCCGACTTAAGTACAAGAAAACTGACTCATCTTACTGTCTATGTTTTGAACCTTTCCTGTGACACTAGTTATAGATTCCGATGCTTCACTTCAGGTTTACTATATCCCTCTGACCTTCTTATTGAAGATGAAACACAGATATTGCATCGGAATTAAATACGAAGGGCACAATGCCGACTTAAGTACAAGAAAACTGACTCTTCTTACTGTCTATGTTTGAACCATTCATGTGACACTAGTTATAGATTCCGATGATTCACTTCAGGTTTACTGTATCCCTATGACCATCTTATTGTTGATGAAACACAGATATAGCATCGGAATTAAATACAAAAGGGACAATGCCTACATAAGTACAAGAAAACTGACTCTTCTTACTGTCTATGGATTGAACCATTCCTGTGACACTAGTTACAGATTCCGATGCTTCTCTTCAGGTTTACTGTATCCCTCTGACCTTCTAATTGACGATGAAACACAGATATTGCATCGGAATTAAATACAAAGGGCACAATGCCGACTTAAGTACAAGAAAACTGACTCTTCTTACTGTCTATGTTTGAACCATTCATGTGACACTAGTTATAGATTCCGATGCTTCACTTCATGTTTACTGTATCCCTCTGACCATCTTATTGTTGATGAAACACAGATATAGCATCGGATTTAAATACAAAAGACACAATGCCTACATAAGTACAAGAAAACTGACTCTTCTTACTGTCTATGATTTGAACCATTCCTGTGACACTGGTTATAGATTCCGATGCTTCCCTTCAGGTTTACTGCATCCCTCTGACCTTCTTATTGACGATGAAACACAGAAATTGCATCGGAATTAAATACAAAAGGCACAACGCCGACTTAAGTACAAGAAAACTGACTCCTCTTAGTGTCTATGAATTGAACCATTCTTGTGACACTAGTTTCAGATTCCGATGCTTCTCTTCAGGTTTTCTGTATCCCTCTGACCTTCTTATTGACGATGAAACACAGATATTGCATCGGAATTAAATACAAAGGGCACAATGCCGACTTAAGTACAAGAAAACTGACTCTTCTTACTGTCTATGTTTGAACCATTCATGTGACACTAGTTATAGATTCCGATGCTTCACTTCAGTTTTACTGTATCCCTCTGACCTTCTTATCGACGATGAAACACAGAAATTGCATCGGAATTAAATACAAAAGGCACAATGCCGACTTAAGTACAAGAAAACTGACTCCTCTTACTGTCTATGATTGAAACATTCCTGTGACACTAGTTATAGAATCCGATGCTTCACTTGAAGTTTACTGTATCCCTCTGACCTTCTTATTGACGATGAAACACAGAAATTGCATCGGAGTTAAATGCAAAAGGCACAATGCAGACTTAAGTACAAGAAAACTGACTCTTCTTACTGTTTATGTTTGGAACCATTCATGTGACACTAGGCATAGCTTCTGATGCTTCACTTCAGGTTTACTGTATCCCTCTGTCCATCGTTTTGTTGATGAAACACAGAAATAGCATCGGAATTAAATACAAAAAGCACAATGCCTACATAAGTACAAGAAAACTGACTCTTCTTACTGTCTATGATTTGAACCATTCCTGTTACGCTAGTTATAGATTCCGATGCTTCACTTCAAGTTTACTGAATCCCTCTGACCTTCTTATTGAAGATGAAACACAGATATTGCATCGGAATTAAATACAAAGGGCACAATGCCGACTTAAGTACAAGAAAACTGACTCTTCTTACTGTCTATGTTTGAACCATTCATGTGACACTAGTTATAGATTCCGATGCTTCACTTCAGCTTTACTGTATCCCTCTGACCTTCTTATTGACGATGAAACACAGATATTGCATCGGAATTAAATACAAAGGGCACAATGCCGACTTAAGTACAAGAAAACTGACTCTTCTTACTGTCTATGTTTGAACCATTCATGTGACACTAGTTATAGATTCCGATGCTTCACTTCAGCTTTACTGTATCCCTCTGACCATCTTATTGTTGATGAAACACAGATATATCATCGGAATTAAATACAAAAGACACAATGCCTACATAAGTACAACAAAACTGACTCTTCTTACTGTCTATGTTGTGAACCTTTCCTGTGACACTAATTATAGATTCCGATGCTTCACTTCAGGTTTACTGTATCCCTCTGACCTTCTTATTGAAGATGAAACTCAGATATTGCATCGGAATTAAATACAAAGGGCACAATGCCGACTTAAGTAGAAGAAAACTGACTCATCTTACTGTCTATGTTTGAACCATTCATGTGACACTAGTTATAGATTCCGATGCTTCACTTCAGGTTTACTGTATCCCTATGACCATCTTATTGTTGATGAAACACAGATATAGCATCGGAATTAAATACAAAAGGGACAATGCCTACATAAGTACAAGAAAACTGACTCTTCTTACTGTCTATGATTTGAACCATTCCTGTGACACTAGTTACAGATTCCGATGCTTCTCTTCAGGTGTACTGTATCCCTCTGACCTTCTTATTGACGATGGAACACAGAAATTGCATCGGAATTAAATACAAAGGGCACAATGCCGACTTAAGTACAAGAAAACTGACTCTTCTTACTGTCTATGTTTGAACCATTCATGTGACACTAGTTATAGATTCCGATGCTTCACTTCAGGTTTACTGTATCCCTCTGACCTTCTCATTGACGATGAAACACAGATATTGCACCGTAATTAAATACAAAAGGCACAATGCCGACTTAAGTAAAAGAAAACTGACTCTTCTTACTGTCTATGTTTTGAACCATTCCTGTGACACTAGTTAAAGATTCCGATGCTTCTCTTCAGGTTTACTGTATCCCTCTGACCTTCTTACTGACGATGAAACACAGAAATTGCATCGGAATTAAATACAAAAGGCACAACGCCGACTTAAGTACAAGAAAACTGACTCATCTTACTGTCTATGTTTTGAACCTTTCCTGTGACACTAGTTATAGATTCCGATGCTTCACTTCAGGTTTACTATATCCCTCTGACCTTCTTATTGAAGATGAAACACAGATATTGCATCGGAATTAAATACGAAGGGCACAATGCCGACTTAAGTACAAGAAAACTGACTCTTCTTACTGTCTATGTTTGAACCATTCATGTGACACTAGTTATAGATTCCGATGATTCACTTCAGGTTTACTGTATCCCTATGACCATCTTATTGTTGATGAAACACAGATATAGCATCGGAATTAAATGCAAAAGGGACAATGCCTACATAAGTACAAGAAAACTGACTCTTCTTACTGTCTATGGATTGAACCATTCCTGTGACACTAGTTACAGATTCCGATGCTTCTCTTCAGGTTTACTGTATCCCTCTGACCTTCTTATTGACGATGAAACACAGATATTGCATCGGAATTAAATACAAAGGGCACAATGCCGACTTAAGTACAAGAAAACTGACTCTTCTTACTGTCTATGTTTGAACCATTCATGTGACACTAGTTATAGATTCCGATGCTTCACTTCATGTTTACTGTATCCCTCTGACCATCTTATTGTTGATGAAACACAGATATAGCATCGGATTTAAATACAAAAGACACAATGCCTACATAAGTACAAGAAAACTGACTCTTCTTACTGTCTATGATTTGAACCATTCCTGTGACACTGGTTATAGATTCCGATGCTTCTCTTCAGGTTTACTGCATCCCTCTGACCTTCTTATTGACGATGAAACACAGAAATTGCATCGGAATTAAATACAAAAGGCACAACGCCGACTTAAGTACAAGAAAACTGACTCCTCTTACTGTCTATGAATTGAACCATTCTTGTGACACTAGTTTCAGATTCCGATGCTTCTCTTCAGGTTTACTGTATCCCTCTGACCTTCTTATTGACGATGAAACACAGATATTGCATCGGAATTAAATACAAAGGGCACAATGCCGACTCAAGTACAAGAAAACTGACTCTTCTTACTGTCTATGTTTGAACCATTCATTTGACACTAGTTATAGATTCCGATGCTTCACTTCAGTTTTACTGTATCCCTCTGACCTTCTTATCGACGATGAAACACAGAAATTGCATCGGAATTAAATACAAAGGGCACTATGCAGACTTAAGTACAAGAAAACTGACTCCTCTTACTGTCTATGATTGAAACATTCCTGTGACACTAGTTATAGAATCCGATGCTTCACTTGAGGTTTACTGTATCCCTCTGACCTTCTTATTGACGATGAAACACAGAAATTGCATCGGAGTTAAATGCAAAAGGCACAATGCAGACTTAAGTACAAGAAAACTGACTCTTCTTACTGTCTATGTTTGGAACCATTCATGTGACACTAGGCATAGCTTCTGATGCTTCACTTCAGGTTTACTGTATCCCTCTGTCCATCGTTTTGTTGATGAAACACAGATATAGCATCGGAATTAAATACAAAACGCACAATGCCTACATAAGTACAAGAAAACTGACTCATCTTACTGTCTATGATTTGAACCATTCCTGTTACGCTAGTTATAGATTCCGATGCTTCACTTCAAGTTTACTGTATCCCTCTGACCTTCTTATTGAAGATGAAACACAGATATTGCATCGGAATTAAATACAAAGGGCACAATGCCGACTTAAGTACAAGAAAACTGACTCTTCTTACTGTCTATGTTTGAACCATTCATGTGACACTAGTTATAGATTCCGATGCTTCACTTCAGCTTTACTGTATCCCTCTGACCATCTTATTGTTGATGAAACACAGATATATCATCGGAATTAAATACAAAAGACACAATGCCTACATAAGTACAACAAAACTGACTCTTCTTACTGTCTATGTTGTGAACCTTTCCTGTGACACTAATTATAGATTCCGATGCTTCACTTCAGGTTTACTGTATCCCTCTGACCTTCTTATTGAAGATGAAACTCAGATATTGCATCGGAATTAAATACAAAGGGCACAATGCCGACTTAAGTAGAAGAAAACTGACTCATCTTACTGTCTATGTTTGAACCATTCATGTGACACTAGTTATAGATTCCGATGCTTCACTTCAGGTTTACTGTATCCCTATGACCATCTTATTGTTGATGAAACACAGATATAGCATTGGAATTAAATACAAAAGGGAGAATGCCTACATAAGTACAAGAAAACTGACTCTTCTTACCGTCTATGATTTGAACCATTCCTGTGACACTAGTTACAGATTCCGATGCTTCTCTTCAGGTGTACTGTATCCCTCTGACCTTCTTATTGACGATGGAACACAGAAATTGCATCGGAATTAAATACAAAGGGCACAATGCCGACTTAAGTACAAGAAAACTGACTCTTCTTACTGTCTATGTTTGAACCATTCATGTGACACTAGTTATAGATTCCGATGCTTCACTTCAGGTTTACTGTATCCCTCTGACCTTCTCATTGACGATGAAACACAGATATTGCACCGTAATTAAATACAAAAGGCACAATGCCGACTTAAGTAAAAGAAAACTGACTCTTCTTACTGTCTATGTTTTGAACCATTCCTGTGACACTAGTTATAGATTCCGATGCTTCTCTTCAGGTTTACTGTATCCCTCTGACCTTCTTACTGACGATGAAACACAGAAATTGCATCGGAATTAAATACAAAAGGCACAACGCCGACTTAAGTACAAGAAAACTGACTCATCTTACTGTCTATGTTTTGAACCTTTCCTGTGACACTAGTTATAGATTCCGATGCTTCACTTCAGGTTTACTATATCCCTCTGACCTTCTTATTGAAGATGAAACACAGATATTGCATCGGAATTAAATACGAAGGGCACAATGCCGACTTAAGTACAAGAAAACTGACTCTTCTTACTGTCTATGTTTGAACCATTCATGTGACACTAGTTATAGATTCCGATGCTTCACTTCAGGTTTACTGTATCCCTATGACCATCTTATTGTTGATGAAACACAGATATAGCATCGGAATTAAATACAAAAGGGACAATGCCTATATAAGTACAAGAAAACTTACTCTTCTTACTGTCTATGGATTGAACCATTCCTGTGACACTAGTTACAGATTCCGATGCTTCTCTTCAGGTTTACTGTATCCCTCTGACCTTCTTATTGACGATGAAACACAGATATTGCATCGGAATTAAATACAAAGGGCACAATGCCGACTTAAGTACAAGAAAACTGACTCTTCTTACTGTCTATGTTTGAACCATTCATGTGACACTAGTTATAGATTCCGATGCTTCACTTCAGGTTTACTGTATCCCTCTGACCATCTTATTGCCGATGAAACACAGATATAGCATCGGATTTAAATACAAAAGACACAATGCCTACATAAGTACAAGAAAACTGACTCTTCTTACTGTCTATGATTTGAACCATTCCCGTGACACTGGTTATAGATTCCGATGCTTCTCTTCAGGTATACTGTATCCCTCTGACCTTCTTATTGACGATGAAACACAGAAATTGCATCGGAATTAAATACAAAAGGCACAACGCCGACTTAAGTACAAGAAAACTGACTCCTCTTACTGTCTATGAATTGAACCATTCCTGTGACACTAGTTACAGATTCCGATGCTTCTCTTCAGGTTTACTGTATCACTCTGACCTTCTTATTGACGATGAAACACAGATATTGCATCGGAATTAAATACAAAGGGCACAATGCCGACTTAAGTACAAGAAAACTGACTCTTCTTACTGTCTATGTTTGAACCATTAATGTGACACTAGTTATAGATTCCGATGCTACACTTCAGTTTTACTGTATCCCTCTGACCTTCTTATTGACGATGAAGCACAGAAATTGCATCGGAATTAAATACAAAAGGCACAATGCAGACTTAAGTACAAGAAAACTGACTCTTCTTACTGTCTATGTTTGGAACCATTCATGTGACACTAGGCATAGCTTCCGATGCTTCACTTCAGGTTTACTGTATCCCTCTGTCCATCGTTTTTTTGATGAAACACAGATATAGCATCGGAATTAAATACAAAACGCACAATGCCTACATAAGTACAAGAAAACTGACTCTTCTTACTGTCTATGATTTGAACCATTCCTGTTACACTAGTTATAGATTCCGTTGCTTCACTTCAAGTTTACTGTATCCCTCTGACCTTCTTTATGACGATGAAACACAGATATTGCATCGGAATTAAATACAAAGGGCACAATGCCGACTTAAGTACAAGAAAACTGACTCTTCTTACTGTCTATGTTTGAACCATTCATGTGACACTAGTTATAGATTCCGATGCTTCACTTCAGCTTTACTGTATCCCTCTGACCATCTTATTGTTGATGAAACACAGATATATCATCGGAATTAAATACAAAAGACACAATGCCTACATAAGTACAACAAAACTGACTCTTCTTACTGTCTATGTTGTGAACCTTTCCTGTGACACTAATTATAGATTCCGATGCTTCACTTCAGGTTTACTGTATCCCTCTGACCTTCTTATTGAAGATGAAACTCAGATATTGCATCGGAATTAAATACAAAGGGCACAATGCCGACTTAAGTAGAAGAAAACTGACTCATCTTACTGTCTATGTTTGAACCATTCATGTGACACTAGTTATAGATTCCGATGCTTCACTTCAGGTTTACTGTATCCCTATGACCATCTTATTGTTGATGAAACACAGATATAGCATCGGATTTAAATACAAAAGACACTATGCCTACATAAGTACAAGAAAACTTACTCTTCTTACTGTCTATGATTTGAACCATGCCTGTGACACTGGTTATAGATTCCGATGCTTCTCTTCAGGTTTACTGTATCCCTCTGACCTTCTTATTGACGATGAAACACAGAAATTGCATCGGAATTAAATACAAAAGGCACAACGCCGACTTAAGTACAAGGAAACTGACTCATCTTACTGTCTATGTTTTGAACCTTTCCTGTGACACTAGTTATAGATTCCGATGCTTCACTTCAGGTTTACTATATCCCTCTGACCTTCTTATTGAAGATGAAACACAGATATTGCATCGGAATTAAATACGAAGGGCACAATGCCGACTTAAGTACAAGAAAACTGACTCTTCTACTGTCTATGTTTGAACCATTCATGTGACACTAGTTATAGATTCCGATGCTTAACTTCAGGTTTACTGTATCCCTATGACCATCTTATTGTTGATGAAACACAGATATAGCATCGGAATTAAATACAAAAGGGACAATGCCTATATAAGTACAAGAAAACTTACTCTTCTTACTGTCTATGGATTGAACCACTCCTGTGACACTAGTTACAGATTCCGATGCTTCTCTTCAGGTTTACTGTATCCCTCTGACCTTCTTATTGACGATGAAACACAGATATTGCATCGGAATTAAATACAAAGGGCACAATGCCGACTTAAGTACAAGAAAACTGACTCTTCTTACTGTCTATGTTTGAACCATTCATGTGACACTAGTTATAGATTCCGATGCTTCACTTCAGGTTTACTGTATCCCTCTGACCATCTTATTGTTGATGAAACACAGATATAACATCGGATTTAAATAAAAAAGACACAATGCCTACATAAGTACAAGAAAACTGACTCTTCTTACTGTCTATGATTTGAACCATTCCTGTGACACTGGTTATAGATTCCGATGCTTCTCTTCAGGTTTACTGTATCCCTCTGACCTTCTTATTGACGATGAAACACAGAAATTGCATCGGAATTAAATACAAAAGGCACAACGCCGATTTAAGTACAAGAAAACTGACTCCTCTTACTGTCTATGAATTGAACCATTCCTGTGACACTAGTTACAGATTCCGATGCTTCCCTTCAGGTTTACTGTATCCCTCTGACCTTCTTATTGACGATGAAACACAGATATTGCATCGGAATTAAATACAAAGGGCACAATGCCGACTTAAGTACAAGAAAACTGACTCTTCTTACTGTCTATGTTTGAACCATTCATGTGACACTAGTTATAGATTCCGATGCTTCACTTCAGTTTTACAGTATCCCTCTGACCTTCTTATCGACGATGAAACACAGAAATTGCATCGGAATTAAATACAAAAGGCACAATGCCGACTTAAGTACAAGAAAACTGACTCCTCTTACTGTCTATGATTGAAACATTCCTGTGACACTAGTTATAGATTCCGATGCTTCACTTGAGGTTTACTGTATCCCTCTGACCTTCTTATTGACGATGAAACACAGAAATTGCATCGGAATTAAATACAAAAGGCACAATGCAGACTTAAGTACAAGAAAACTGACTCTTCTTACTGTCTATGTTTGGAACCATTCATGTGACACTAGGCATAGCTTCCGATGCTTCACTTCAGGTTTACTGCATCCCTATGTCCATCTTTTTGTTGATGAAACACAGATATAGCATTGGAATTAAATACAAAAGGGACAATGCCTACATAAGTACAAGAAAACTGACTCTTCTTACTGTCTATGGATTGAACCATTCCTGTGACACTAGTTATAGATTCCGATGCTTCTCTTCAGGTTTACTGTATCCCTCTGACCTTCTTATTGACGATGAAACACAGATATTGCATCGGAATTAAATACAAAGGGCACAATGCCGACTTAAGTACAAGAAAACTGACTCTTCTTACTGTCTATGTTTGAACCATTCATGTGACACTAGTTACAGATTCCGATGCTTCTCTTCAGGTTTACTGTATCCCTCTGACCTTCTTATTGACGATGAAACACAGATATTGCATCGGAATTAAATACAAAGGGCACAATGCCGACTTAAGTACAAGAAAACTGACTCTTCTTACTGTCTGTGTTTGAACCATTCATGTGACACTAGTTATAGATTCCGATGCTTCACTTCAGTTTTACTGTATCCCTCTGACCTTCTTATCGACGATGAAACACAGAAATTGCATCGGAATTAAATACAAAAGGCACAATGCCGACTTAAGTACAAGAAAACTGACTCCTCTTACTGTCTATGATTGAAACATTCCTGTAACACTAGTTATAGATTCCGATGCTTCACTTGAGGTTTACTGTATCCCTCTGACCTTCTTATTGACGATGAAACACAGAAATTGCATCGGAATTAAATACAAAAGGCACAATGCAGACTTAAGTACAAGAAAACTGACTCTTCTTACTGTCTATGTTTGGAACCATTCATGTGACACTAGGCATAGCTTCCGATGCTTCACTTCAGGTTTACTGTATCCCTCTTTCCATCTTTTTGTTGATGAAACACAGATATAGCATCGGAATTAAATACAAAACGCACAATGCCTACATAAGTACAAGAAAACTGACTCTTCTTACTGTCTATGATTTGAACCATTCCTGTTACACTAGTTATAGATTCCGATGCTTCACTTCAAGTTTACTGATCCCTCTGACCTTCTTATTGACGATGAAACACAGAAATTGCATCGGAATTAAATACAAAAGACACAATGCCTACTTAAGTACAAGAAAACAGACTCTTCTTACTGTCTGTGATTTGAACCATTCATGTGACACTAGGCATAGCTTCCGATGCTTGACTTCTGGTTTACTGTATCCATCTGACCTTCTTATTATCGATGAAACACAGAATTTGCATCGGAATTAAATACAAAAGGCACAATGCCGACTTATGTACAAGAAAACAGACTCATCTTACTGTCTATGTTTGAACCATTCATGTGACACTAGTTATAGATTCCGATGCTTCACTTCAGTTTTACTGTATCCCTCTGACCTTCTTATCGACGATGAAACACAGAAATTGCATCGGAATTAAATACAAAAGGCACAATGCCGACTTAAGTACAAGAAAACTGACTCCTCTTACTGTCTATGATTGAAACATTCCTGTGACACTAGTTATAGATTCCGATGCTTCACTTGAGGTTTACTGTATCCCTCTGACCTTCTTATTGACGATGAAACACAGAAATTGCATCGGAATTAAATACAAAAGGCACAATGCAGACTTAAGTACAAGATAACTGACTCTTCTTACTGTCTATGTTTGGAACCATTCCTGTGACACTAGTTATAGATTCCGATGCTTCACTTCAGGTTTACTGTATCCCTCTGACCTTCTTATTGACGATGAAACACAGACATTGCATCGGAGTTAAATACAAAAGGCACAATGCCGACTTAAGTACAAGAAAACTGACTCTTCTTAATGTCTATGTTTTGAACCATTCCTGTGACACTAGTTATAGATTCCGACGCTTCACTTCAGGTTTACTGTATCCCTCTGACCATCTTATTGTTGATGAAACACAGATATAGCATCGGAATTAAATACAAAAGACACAATGCCTACATAAGTACAAGAAAACTGACTCTTCTTTCTGTCTATGATTTGAACCATTCCTGTGACACTAGTTATAGATTCCGATGCTTCTCTTCAGGTTTACTGTCTCCCTCTGACCTTCTTATTGACGATGAAACACAGAAATTGCATCGGAATTAAATACAAAAGGCACAACGCCGACTTAAGTACAAGAAAACTGACTCATCTTACTGCCTATGTTTTGAACCTTTCCTGTGACACTAGTTATAGATTCCGATGCTTCACTTCAGGTTTACTGTATCCCTCTGGCCTTCTTATTGAAGATGAAGCACAGATATTGCATCGGAATTAAATGCAAAGGGCACAATGCCGACCTAAGTACAAGAAAACTGACTCTTCTTACTGTCTATGTTTGAACCATTCATGTGACACTAGTTATAGATTCCGATGCTTCACTTCAGGTTTACTGTATCCCTCTGACATTCTTATTGTCGCTGAAGCACAGAAATTGAATCGGAATTAAATAGAAAATTCACAATGCCGACTTAAGTACAAGAAAACTGACTCTTCTTACTGTCTATGTTTTGAACCATTCCTGCGACACTAGTTATAGATTCCGATGCTTCACTTCAGGTTTACTGTATCCCTCTGACCTTCTCATTGACGATGAAACACAGATATTGCACCGTAATTAAATACAAAAGGCACAATGCCGACTTAAGTAAAAGAAAACTGACTCTTCTTACTGTCTATGTTTTGAACCATTCCTGTGACACTAGTTATAGATTCCGATGCTTCTCTTCAGGTTTACTGTATCCCTCTGACCTTCTTACTGACGATCAAACACAGACATTCCATCGGAGTTAAATACAAAAGGCACTATGCCGACTTAAGTACAAGAAAACTGACTCTTCTTACTGTCGATGTTTTGAACCTTTCCTGTGACACTAGTTATAGATTCCGATGCTTCACTTCAGGTTTACTGTATCCCTCTGACCTTCTTAGTGACGATGAAACATAGAAATTGCACCGGAATTAAATAGAAAAGGAACAATGCCGACTTAAGTTCAAGAATACCGACTCTTCTTACTGTCTATGATTTAAACCATTCCTGTGACACTAGTTATAGATTCCGACGCTTCACTTCAGGTTTACTGTATCCCTCTGTCCTTCTTATTGAAGATGAAACACAGATATTGCATCGGAATAAAATACAAAGGGCACAATGCCAACTTAAGTACAAGAAAACTGACTCTTCTTACTGTCTATGTTTTGAACCTTTCCTGTGACACTAGTTATAGATTCCGATGCCTCACTTCAGGTTTACTGTATCCCTCTGACCTTCTTATTGAAGATGAAACTCAGATATTGCATCGGAATTAAATACAAAGGGCACAATGCCGACTTAAGTACAAGAAAACTGACTCATCTTACTGTCTATGTTTGAACCACTCATGTGACACTAGTTATAGATTCCGATGCTTCACTTCAGGTTTACTGTATCCCTCTGACCATCTTATTGTTGATGAAACACAGATATAGCATCGGATTTAAATACAAAAGACACAATGCCTACATAAGTACAAGAAAACTGACTCTTCTTACTGTCTATGATTTGAACCATTCCTGTTACACTAGTTATAGATTCCGATGCTTCTCTTCAGGTTTACTGTATCCCTCTGACGTTCTTATTGACGATGAAACACAGAAATTGCATCGGAACTAAATACAAAAGTCACAATGCCGACTTAAGTACAAGAAAACAGACTCTTCTTACTGTCTGTGTTTTGAACCATTCATGTGACACTAGGCATAGCTTCCGATGCTTCACTTCAGGTTTACTGTATCCCTCTGACCATCTTATTGTTGATGAAACACAGATATAGCATCGGAATTAAATACAAAACGCACAATGCCTACATAAGTACAAGAAAACTGACTCTTCTTACTGTCTATGATTTGAACCATTCCTGTTACACTAGTTATAGATTCCGATGCTTCTCTTCAGGTTTACTGTATCCCTCTGACGTTCTTATTGACGATGAAACACAGAAATTGCATCGGAACTAAATACAAAAGTCACAATGCCGACTTAAGTACAAGAAAACAGACTCTTCTTACTGTCTGTGTTTTGAACCATTCATGTGACACTAGGCATAGCTTCCGATGCTTCACTTCAGGTTTACTGTATCCATCTGACCTTCTTATTATCGATAAAACACAGAATTTGCATCGGAATTAAATATAAACGCACAATGCCGACTTATGTACAAGAAAACTGACTCTTCTTACTGTCTATGTTTGAACCATTCATGTGACACTAGTTATAGATTCCGATGCATCACTTCAGTTTTACTGTATCCTTCTGACCTTCTTATCGACGATGAAACACAGAAATTGCATCGGAGTTAAATACAAAAGGCACAATGCCGACTTAAGTACAAGAAAACTGACTCTTCTTACTGTCTATGTTTAGAACCATTCCTGTGACACTAGTTATAGATTCCGATGCTTCACTTCAGGTTTACTGTATCCATCTGACCTTCTTATTATCGATGAAACACAGAATTTGCATCGGAATTAAATACAAAAGGCACAATGCCGACTTATGTACGAGATAACTGACTCTTCTTACTGTTTATGCTTGAACCATTCATGTGACACTAGTTATAGATTCCGATGCTTCACTTCAGGTTTACTGTATCCCTCTGACCTTCTTATCGACGATGAAACACAGAAATTGCATCGGAATTAAATACAAAAGGCACAATGCCGACTTAAGTACAAGAAAACTGACTCCTCTTACTGTCTATGATTGAAACATTCCTGTGACACTAGTTATAGATTCCGATGCTTCACTTGAGGTTTACTGTATTCCTCTGACCTTCTTATTGACGATGAAACACAGAAATTGCATCGGAATTAAACACAAAAGGCACAATGCAGACTTAAGTACAAGAAAACTGACTCTTCCTACTGTCTATGTTTGGAACCATTCCTGTGACACTAGTTATAGATTCCGATGCTTCACTTCAGGTTTACTGTATCCCTCTGACCTCCTTATTGACGATGAAACACAGACATTGCATCGGAGTTAAATACAAAAGGCACAATGCCGACTTAAGTACAAGAAAACTGACTCTTCTTACTGTCTATGTTTTGAACCATTCCTGTGACACTAGTTATAGATTCCGATGCTTCACTTCAGGTTTACTGTATCCATCTGACCTTCTTATTATCGATGAAACACAGAATTTGCATCGGAATTAAATACAAAAGGCACAATGCCGACTTGTGTACGAGAAAACTGACTCTTCTTACTGTTTTTGTTTGAACCATTCATGTGACACTAGTTATAGATTCCGATGCTTCACTTCAGTTTTACTGTATCCCTCTGACCTTCTTATCGACGATGAAACACAGAAATTGCATCGGAATTAAATACAAAAAGCACAATGCCGACTTAAGTACAAGATAACTGACTCCTCTTACTGTCTATGATTGAAACATTCCTGTGACACTAGTTATAGATTCCGATGCTTCACTTGAGGTTTGCTGTATCCCTCTGACCTTCGTATTGACGATGAAACACAGAAATTGCATCGGAATTAAATACAAAAGGCACAATGCAGACTTAAGTACAAGAAAACTGACTCTTCTTACTGTCTATGTTTGGAACCATTCCTGTGACACTAGTTATAGATTCCGATGCTTCACTTCAGGTTTACTGTATCCCTCTGACCTTCTTATTAACGATGAAACACAGACATTGCATCGGAGTTAAATACAAAAGGCACAATGCCGACTTAAGTACAAGAAAACTGACTCTTCTTACTGTCTATGTTTGGAACCATTCCTGTGACACTAGTTATAGATTCCGATGCTTCTCTTCAGGTTTACTGTATCCCTCTGACCTTCTTATTGACGATAAAACACAGGAATTGCTTCGGAATTAAATACAAAAAGCACAATGCCGACTTAAGTACAAGAAAGCTGACTCTTCTTACTGTCTGTGTTTTGAACCATTCATGTGACACTAGGCATAGCTTCCGATGCTTCACTTCAGGTTTACTGTATCCCTCTGACCATCTTATTGTTGATGAAACACAGATATAGCATCGGAATTAAATACAAAACGCACAATGCCTACATAAGTTCAAGAAAACTGACTCTTCTTACTGTCTATGATTTGAACCATTCCTGTTACACTAGTTATAGATTCCGATGCTTCTCTTCAGGTTTACTGTATCCCTCTGACGTTCTTATTGACGATGAAACACAGAAATTGCATCGGAACTAAATACAAAAGGCACAATGCCGACTTAAGTACAAGAAAACAGACTCTTCTTACTGTCTGTGTTTTGAACCATTCATGTGACGCTAGGCATAGCTTCCGATGCTTCACTTCAGGTTTACTGTATCCATCTGACCTTCTTATTATCGATAAAACACAGAATTTGCATCGGAATTAAATATAAACGCACAATGCCGACTTATGTACAAGAAAACTGACTCTTCTTACTGTCTATGTTTGAACCATTCATGTGACACTAGTTATAGATTCCGTTGCTTCACTTCAGTTTTACTGTATCCTTCTGACCTTCTTATCGACGATGAAACACAGAAATTGCATCGGAATTAAATACAAAAGGCACAATGCCGACTTAAGTACAAGAAAACTGACTCCTCTTACTGTCTATGATTGAAACATTCCTGTGACACTAGTTATAGATTCCGATGCTTCACTTGAGGTTTACTGTATCCCTCTGACCTTCTTATTGACGATGAAACACAGAAATTGCATCGGAATGAAACACAAAAGGCACAATGCAGACTTAAGTACAAGAAAACTGACTCTTCTTACTGTCTATGTTTGGAACCATTCCTGTGACACTAGTTATAGATTCCGATGCTTCACTTCAGGTTTACTGTATCCCTCTGACCTCCTTATTGACGATGAAACACAGACATTGCATCGGAGTTAAATACAAAAGGCACAATGCCGACTTAAGTACAAGAAAACTGACTCTTCTTACTGTCTATGTTTAGAACCATTCCTGTGACACTAGTTATAGATTCCGATGCTTCACTTCAGGTTTACTGTATCCATCTGACCTTCTTATTATCGATGAAACACAGAATTTGCATCGGAATTAAATACAAAAGGCACAATGCCGACTTATGTACGAGATAACTGACTCTTCTTACTGTTTATGTTTGAACCATTCATGTGACACTAGTTATAGATTCCGATGCTTCACTTCAGGTTTACTGTATCCCTCTGACCTTCTTATCGACGATGAAACACAGAAATTGCATCGGAATTAAATACAAAAGGCACAATGCCGACTTAAGTACAAGAAAACTGACTCCTCTTACTGTCTATGATTGAAACATTCCTGTGACACTAGTTATAGATTCCGATGCTTCACTTGAGGTTTACTGTATTCCTCTGACCTTCTTATTGACGATGAAACACAGATATATCATCGGACTTAAATACAAAAGACACAATGCCTACATAAGTACAACAAAACTGACTCTTCTTACTGTCTATGTTCTGAACCTTTCCTGTGACACTAGTTATAGATTCCGATGCTTCACTTCAGGTTTACTGTATCCCTCTGACCTTCTTATTGAAGATGAAACTGAGATATTGCATCGGAATTAAATACAAAGGGCACAATGCCGACTTAAGTACAAGAAAACTGACTCATCTTACTGTCTATGTTTGAACCATTCATGTGACACTAGTTTTAGATTCCGATGCTTCACTTCAGGTTTACTGTATCCCTATGACCATCTTATTGTTGATGAAACACAGATATAGCATCGGAATTAAATACAAAACGGACAATGCCTACATAAGTACAAGAAAACTGACTCTTCTTACTGTCTATGATTTGAACCATTCCTGTGACACTAGTTACAGATTCCGATGCTTCTCTTCAGGTTTACTGTATCCCTCTGACCTTCTTATTGACGATGAAACATAGAATTTGCATCGGAATTAAATACAAAAGGCACAATGCCGACTTATGTACAAGAATACTGACTCTTCTTATTGTCTATGTTTGAACCATTCATGTGACACTAGTTATAGATTCCGATGCTTCTCTTCAGGTTTACTGTATCCCTCTGACCTTCTTATTGACGATGAAACACAGAAATTGCATCGGAATTAAATACAAAAGGCACAATGCCGACTTAAGTACAAGAAAACAGACTCTTCTTACTGTCTGAGTTTTGAACCATTCATGTGACACTAGGCATAGCTTCCGATGCTTCACTTCAGGTTTACTGTATCCCTCTGACCATCTTATTGTTGATGAAACACAGATATAGCATCGGATTTAAATACAAAAGACACAATGCCTACATAAGTACAAGAAAACTGACTTTTCTTACTGTCTATGATTTGAACCATTCCTGTGACACTGGTTATAGATTCCGATGCTTCTCTTCAGGTTTACTGTATCCCTCTGACCTTCTTATTGACGATGTAACACAGAAATTGCATCGGAATTAAATACAAAAGGCACAACGCCGACTTAAGTACAAGAAAACTGACTCATCTTACTGTCTATGTTTTGAACCTTTCCTGTGACACTAGTTATAGATTCCGATTCTTCTCTTCAGGTTTACTGTATCCCTCTGACCTTCTTATTGACGATAAAACACAGGAATTGCATCGGAATTAAATACAAAAAGCACAATGCCGACTTAAGTACAAGAAAACAGACTCTTCTTACTGTCTGTGTTTTGAACCATTCATGTGACAGTAGGCATAGCTTCCGATGCTTCACTTCAGGTTTACTGTATCCCTCTGACCATCTTATTGTTGATGAAACACAGATATAGCATCGGAATTAAATACAAAACGCACAATGCCTACATAAGTACAAGAAAACTGACTCTTCTTACTGTCTATGATTTGAACCATTCCTGTTACACTAGTTATAGATTCCGATGCTTCTCTTCAGGTTTACTGTATCCCTCTGACCTTCTTATTGACGATGAAACACAGAAATTGCATCGGAATTAAATACAAAGGGCACAATGCCGACTTAAGTACAAGAAAACAGACACTTCTTACTGTCTGTGTTTTGAACCATTCATGTGACACTAGGCATAGCTTCCGATGCTTCACTTCAGGGTTACTGTATCCATCTGACCTTCTTATTATCGATGAAACACAGAATTTGCATCGGAATTAAATACAAAAGGCACAATGCCGACTTATGTACAAGAAAACTGACTCTTCTTACTGTCTATGTTTGAACCATTCATGTGACACTAGTTATAGATTCCGATGCTTCACTTCAGTTTTACTGTATCCCTCTGACCTTCTTATCGACGATGAAACACAGAAATTGCATCGGAATTAAATACAAAAGGCACAATGCCGACTTAAGTACAAGAATACTGACTCCTCTTACTGTCTATGATTGAAACATTCCTGTGACACTAGTTATAGATTCCGATGCTTCACTTGAGGTTTACTGTATCCCTCTGACCTTCTTATTGACGATGAAACACAGAAATTGCATCGGAATTAAATACAAAAGGCACAATGCAGACTTAAGTACAAGAAAACTGACTCTTCTTACTGTCTATGTTTGGAACCATTCCTGTGACACTAGTTATAGATTCCGATGCTTCACTTCAGGTTTAGTGTATCCCTCCGATCTTCTTATTGACGATGAAACACAGACATTGCATCGGAGTTAAATACAAAAGGCACAATGCCGACTTAAGTACAAGAAAACTGACTCTTCTTACTGTCTATGTTTTGAACCATTCCTGTGACACTAGTTATAGATTCCGATGCTTCACTTCTGGTTTACTGTATCCATCTGACCTTCTTATTATCGATTAAACACAGAATTTGCATCGGAATTAAATACAAAAGGCACAATGCCGACTTATGTACGAGAAAACTGACTCTTCTTACTGTTTATGTTTGAACCATTCATGTGACACTAGTTATAGGTTCCGATGCTTCACTTCAGTTTTACTGTATCCCTCTGACCTTCTTATCGACGATGAAACACAGAAATTGCATCGGAATTAAATACAAAAGGCACAATGCCGACTTAAGTACAAGAAAACTGACTCCTCTTACTGTCTATGATTGAAACATTCCTGTGACACTAGTTATAGATTCCGATGCTTCACTTGAGGTTTGCTGTATCCCTCTGACCTTCTTATTGACGATGAAACACAGAAATTGCATCGGAATTAATTACAAAAGGCACAATGCAGACTTAAGTACAAGAAAACTGACTCTTCTTACTGTCTATGTTTGGAACCATTCCTGTGACACTAGTTATAGATTCCGATGCTTCACTTCAGGTTTACTGTATCCCTCTGACCTTCTTATTGACGATGAAACACAGACATTGCATCGGAGTTAAATACAAAAGGCACAATGCCGACTTAAGTACAAGAAAACTGACTCTTCTTACTGTCTATGTTTTGAACCATTCCTGTGACACTAGTTATAGATTCCGATGCTTCACTTCAGCTTTACTGTATCCCTCTGACCATCTTATTGTTGATAAAACACAGATATATCATCGGAATTAAATACAAAAGACACAATGCCTACATAAGTACAACAAAACTGACTCTTCTTACTGTCTATGTTTTGAACCTTTCCTGTGACACTAGTTATAGATTCCGATGCTTCACTTCAGGTTTACTGTATCCCTCTGACCTTCTTATTGAAGATGAAACTCAGATATTGCATCGGAATTAAATACAAAGGGCACAATGCCGACTTAAGTACAAGAAAACTGACTCATCTTACTGTCTATGTTTGAATCATTCATGTGACACTAGTTATAGATTCCGATGCTTCACTTCAGGTTTACTGTATCCCTATGACCATCTTATTGTCGATGAAACACAGATATAGCATCGGAATTAAATACAAAAGGGACAATGCCTACATAAGTACACGAAAACTGACTCTTCTTACTGTCTATGATTTGAACCATTCCTGTGACACTGGTTATAGATTCCGATGCGACTCTTCAGGTTTACTATATCCCTCTGACCTTCTTATTGACGATGAAACACAGAAATTGCATCGGAATTAAATACAAAAGGCACAACGCCGACTTAAGTACAAGAAAACTGACTCATCTTGCTGTCTATGGGTTGAACCTTTCCTGTGACACTAGTTATAGATTCCAATGCTTCACTTCAGGTTTACTATATCCCTCTGACCTTCTTATTGAAGATGAAACACAGATATTGCATCGGAATTAAATACGAAGGGCTTAATGCCGACTTAAGTACAAGAAAACTGACTCTTCTTACTGTCTATGTTTGAACCATTCATGTGACACTAGTTATAGATTCCGATGCTTCACTTCAGGTTTACTGTATCCCTCTGACCATCTTATTGTTAATGAAACACAGATATAGCATCGGATTTAAATACAAAAGGCGCAATGCCTACATAAGTACAAGAAAACTGACTCTTTTTACTGTCTATGATTTCAACCATTCCAGTGACACTAGTTATGGATTCCGATGCTTCTCTTCAGGTTTACTGTATCCCTCTGACCTTCTTATTGACGATAAAACACAGGAATTGCATCGGAATTAAATACAAAAAGCACAATGCCGACTTAAGTACAAGAAAACAGACTCTTCTTACTGTCTGTGTTTTGAACCATTCATGTGACACTAGGCATAGCTTCCGATGCTTCACTTCAGGTTTACTGTATCCCTCTGACCATCTTATTGTTGATGAAACACAGATATAGCATCGGAATAAATACAAAACGCACAATGCCTACATAAGTACAAGAAAACTGACTCTTCTTACTGTCTATGATTTGAACCATTCCTGTTACACTAGTTATAGATTCCGATGCTTCTCTACAGGTTTACTGTATCCCTCTGACCTTCTTATTGACGATGAAACACAGAAATTGCATCGGAATTAAATACAAAAGGCACAATGCCGACTTAAGTACAAGAAAACAGACTCATCTTACTGTCTGTGTTTTGAACCATTCATGTGACACTAGGCATAGCTTCCGATGCTTCGCTTCAGGTTTACTGTATCCATCTGACCTTCTTATTATCGATGAAACACAGAATTTGCATCGGAATTAAATACAAAAGGCACAATGCCGACTTATGTACAAGAAAACTGACTTTTCTTACTGTCTATGTTTGAACCATTCATGTGACACAAGTTATAGATTCTGATGCTTCACTTCAGTCTTACTGTATCCCTCTGACCTTCTTATTGACGATGAAACACAGAAATTGCATCGTAATTAAATACAAAAGGCACAATGCAGACTTAAGTACAAGAAAACTGACTCTTCTTACTGTCTATGTTTGGAACCATTCCTGTGACACTAGTTATAGATTCCGATGCTTCACTTCAGGTTTAGTGTATCCCTCCGATCTTCTTATTGACGATGAAACACAGACATTGCATCGGAGTTAAATACAAAAGGCACAATGCCGACTTAAGTACAAGAAAACTGACTCTTCTTACTGTCTATGTTTTGAACCATTCCTGTGACACTAGTTATAGATTCCGATGCTTCACTTCTGGTTTACTGTATCCATCTGACCTTCTTATTATCGATTAAACACAGAATTTGCATCGGAATTAAATACAAAAGGCACAATGCCGACTTATGTACGAGAAAACTGACTCTTCTTACTGTTTATGTTTGAACCATTCATGTGACACTAGTTATAGGTTCCGATGCTTCACTTCAGTTTTACTGTATCCCTCTGACCTTCTTATCGACGATGAAACACAGAAATTGCATCGGAATTAAATACAAAAGGCACAATGCCGACTTAAGTACAAGAAAACTGACTCCTCTTACTGTCTATGATTGAAACATTCCTGTGACACTAGTTATAGATTCCGATGCTTCACTTGAGGTTTGCTGTATCCCTCTGACCTTCTTATTGACGATGAAACACAGAAATTGCATCGGAATTAATTACAAAAGGCACAATGCAGACTTAAGTACAAGAAAACTGACTCTTCTTACTGTCTATGTTTGGAACCATTCCTGTGACACTAGTTATAGATTCCGATGCTTCACTTCAGGTTTACTGTATCCCTCTGACCTTCTTATTGACGATGAAACACAGACATTGCATCGGAGTTAAATACAAAAGGCACAATGCCGACTTAAGTACAAGAAAACTGACTCTTCTTACTGTCTATGTTTTGAACCATTCCTGTGACACTAGTTATAGATTCCGATGCTTCACTTCAGCTTTACTGTATCCCTCTGACCATCTTATTGTTGATAAAACACAGATATATCATCGGAATTAAATACAAAAGACACAATGCCTACATAAGTACAACAAAACTGACTCTTCTTACTGTCTATGTTTTGAACCTTTCCTGTGACACTAGTTATAGATTCCGATGCTTCACTTCAGGTTTACTGTATCCCTCTGACCTTCTTATTGAAGATGAAACTCAGATATTGCATCGGAATTAAATACAAAGGGCACAATGCCGACTTAAGTACAAGAAAACTGACTCATCTTACTGTCTATGTTTGAATCATTCATGTGACACTAGTTATAGATTCCGATGCTTCACTTCAGGTTTACTGTATCCCTATGACCATCTTATTGTCGATGAAACACAGATATAGCATCGGAATTAAATACAAAAGGGACAATGCCTACATAAGTACACGAAAACTGACTCTTCTTACTGTCTATGATTTGAACCATTCCTGTGACACTGGTTATAGATTCCGATGCGACTCTTCAGGTTTACTATATCCCTCTGACCTTCTTATTGACGATGAAACACAGAAATTGCATCGGAATTAAATACAAAAGGCACAACGCCGACTTAAGTACAAGAAAACTGACTCATCTTGCTGTCTATGTTTTGAACCTTTCCTGTGACACTAGTTATAGATTCCAATGCTTCACTTCAGGTTTACTATATCCCTCTGACCTTCTTATTGAAGATGAAACACAGATATTGCATCGGAATTAAATACGAAGGGCTTAATGCCGACTTAAGTACAAGAAAACTGACTCTTCTTACTGTCTATGTTTGAACCATTCATGTGACACTAGTTATAGATTCCAATGCTTCACTTCAGGTTTACTGTATCCCTCTGACCATCTTATTGTTAATGAAACACAGATATAGCATCGGATTTAAATACAAAAGGCGCAATGCCTACATAAGTACAAGAAAACTGACTCTTTTTACTGTCTATGATTTCAACCATTCCAGTGACACTAGTTATGGATTCCGATGCTTCTCTTCAGGTTTACTGTATCCCTCTGACCTTCTTATTGACGATAAAACACAGGAATTGCATCGGAATTAAATACAAAAAGCACAATGCCGACTTAAGTACAAGAAAACAGACTCTTCTTACTGTCTGTGTTTTGAACCATTCATGTGACACTAGGCATAGCTTCCGATGCTTCACTTCAGGTTTACTGTATCCCTCTGACCATCTTATTGTTGATGAAACACAGATATAGCATCGGAATAAATACAAAACGCACAATGCCTACATAAGTACAAGAAAACTGACTCTTCTTACTGTCTATGATTTGAACCATTCCTGTTACACTAGTTATAGATTCCGATGCTTCTCTACAGGTTTACTGTATCCCTCTGACCTTCTTATTGACGATGAAACACAGAAATTGCATCGGAATTAAATACAAAAGGCACAATGCCGACTTAAGTACAAGAAAACAGACTCATCTTACTGTCTGTGTTTTGAACCATTCATGTGACACTAGGCATAGCTTCCGATGCTTCGCTTCAGGTTTACTGTATCCATCTGACATTCTTATTATCGATGAAACACAGAATTTGCATCGGAATTAAATACAAAAGGCACAATGCCGACTTATGTACAAGAAAACTGACTTTTCTTACTGTCTATGTTTGAACCATTCATGTGACACAAGTTATAGATTCTGATGCTTCACTTCAGTCTTACTGTATCCCTCTGACCTTCTTATTGACGATGAAACACAGAAATTGCATCGTAATTAAATACAAAAGGCACAATGCAGACTTAAGTACAAGAAAACTGACTCTTCTTACTGTCTATGTTTGGAACCATTCCTGTGACACTAGTTATAGATTCCGATGCTTCACTTCAGGTTTACTGTATCCCTCTGACCTTCTTATTGACGATGAAACACAGACATTGCATCGGAGTTAAATACAAAAGGCACAATGCCGACTTAAGTACAAGAAAACTGACTCTTCTTACTGTCTATGTTTTGAACCATTCCTGTGACACTAGTTATAGATTCCGATGCTTCACTTCAGGTTTACTGTATCCCTCTGACCTTCTTATTGACGATGAAACACAGACATTGCATCGGAGTTAAATACAAAAGGCACAATGCCGACTTAAGTACAAGAAAACTGACTCTTCTTACTGTCTATGTTTTGAACCATTCCTGTGACACTAGTTATAGATTCCGATGCTTCACTTCAGGTTTACTGTATGCATCTGACCTTCTTATTATCGATGAAACACAGAATTTGCATCGGAATTAAATACAAAATGCACAATGCCGACTTATGTACGAGAAAACTGACTCTTCTTACTGTTTATGTTTGAACCATTCATGTGACACTACTTATAGATTCCGATGCTTCACTTCACTTTTACTGTATCCCTCTGACCTTCTTATCGACGATGAAACACAGAAATTGCATCGGAATTAAATACAAAAGGCACAATGCCGACTTAAGTACAAGAACACTGACTCATCTTACTGTCTATGATTGAAACATTCCTGTGACACTAGTTATAGATTCCGATGCTTCACTTGAGGTTTGCTGTATCCGTCTGACCTTCTTATTGACGATGAAACACAGAAATTGCATCGGAATTAAATACAAAAGGCACAATGCAGACTTAAGTACAAGAAAACTGACTCTTCTTACTGTCTATGTTTGGAACCATTCCTGTGACACTAGTTATAGATTCCAATGCTTCACTTCAGGTTTACTGTATCCCTCTGACCTTCTTATTGACGATGAAACACAGACTTTGCATCGGAGTTAAATACAAAAGGCACAATGCCGACTTAAGTACAAGAAAACTGACTCTTCTTACTGTCTATGTTTTGAACTATTCCTGTGACACTAGTTATAGATTCCGATGCTTCACTTCAGGTTTACTGTATCCCTATGACCATCTTATTGTTGATGAAACACAGATATAACATCGGAATTAAATACAAAAGGGACAATGCCTACATAAGTACAAGAAAACTGACTCTTCTTACTGTCTATGATTTGAACAATTCCTGTGACACTAGTTACAGATTCCGATGCTTCTCTTCAGGTTTACTGTATCCCTCTGACCTTCTTATTGACGATGAAACACAGATATTGCATCGGAATTAAATACAAAGGGCACAATGCCGACTTAAGTACATGAAAACTGACTCTTCTAACTGTCTATGTTTGAACCATTCATGTGACACTAGTTATAGTTTCCGATGCTTCACTTCAGGTTTACTGTATCCCTCTGACCATCTTATTGTTGATGAAACACAGATATTGCGTCGGAATTAAATACGAAGGGCACAATGCCGACTTAAGTACAAGAAAACTGACTCTTCTTACTGTCTATGTTTGAACCATTCATGTGACACTAGTTATAGATTCCGATGCTTCACTTCAGTTTTACTGTATCCCTCTGACCTTCTTATCGACGATGAAACACAGAAATTGCATCGGAATTCAATACAAAAGGCACAATGCCGACTTAAGTACAAGAAAACTGACTCCTCTTACTGTCTATGATTGAAACATTCCTGTGACACTAGTTATGGATTCCGATGCTTCACTTGAGGATTACTGTATCCCTCTGACCTTCTTATTGACGATGAAACACAGAAATTGCATCGGAATTAAATACAAAAGGCACAATGCAGACTTAAGTACAAGAAAACTGACTCTTCTTACTGTCTATGTTTGGAACCATTCCTGTGACACTAGTTATAGATTCCGATGCTTCACTTCAGGTTTACTGTAACCCTCTGACCTTCTTATTGACGATTAAACACAGACATTGCATCGGAGTTAAATACAAAAGGCACAATGCCGACTTAAGTACAAGAAAACTGACTCTTCTTACTGTCTATGTTTTGAACCATTCCTGTGACACTAGTTATAGATTCCGATGCTTCACTTCAGGTTTACTGTATCCATCGGACCTTCTTATTATCGATGAAACACAGAATTTGCATCGGAATTAAATACAAGAGGCACAATGCCGACTTATGTACGAGAAAACTGACTCTTCTTACTGTCTTTGTTTGAACCATTCATGTGACACTAGTTATAGATTGCGATGCTTTACTTCAGTTTTACTGTATCCCTCTGACCTTCTTATCGACGATGAAACACAGAAATTGCATCGGAATTAAATACAAAAGGCACAATGCCGACTTAAGTACAAGAAAACTGACTCCTCTTACTGTCTATGATTGAAACATTCCTGTGACACTAGTTATAGATTCCGATGCTTCACTTGAGGTTTACTGTATCCCTCTGACCTTCTTATTGACGATGAAACACACAAATTGCATCGGAATTAAATACAAAAGGCACAATGCAGACTTAAGTGCAAGAAAACTGACTCTTCTCACTGTCTATGTTTGGAACCATTCCTGTGACACTAGTTATAGATTCTGATGCTTCACTTCAGGTTTACTGTATCCCTCTGACCATCTTATTGACGATGAAACACAGACATTGCATCGGAGTTAAATACAGAAGGCACAATGACGACTTAACTACAAGAAAATTGACTCTTCTTACTGTCTATGTTTTGAACCATTCCTGTGACACTAGTTATAGATTCCGATGCTTCACTTCAGGTTTACTGTATCCCTCTGACCATCTTATTGTTGATGAAACACAGATATAGCATCGGAATTAAATACAAAAAACACAATGCCTACATAAGTACAAGAAAACTGACTCTTCTTACTGTCTATGGTTTGAACCATTCCTGTGACACTAGTTATAGATTCCAATGCTTCTCTTCAGGTTTACTGTCTCCCTCTGACCTTCTTATTGACGATGAAACACAGAAATTGCATCGGAATTAAATACAAAAGGCACAACGCCGACTTAAGTACAAGAAAACTGACTCATCTTACTGTCTATGTTTTGAACCTTTCCTGTGACACTAGTTATAGATTCCGATGCTTCACTTCAGGTTTACTGTATCCCTCTGGCCTTCTTATTGAAGATGAAACACAGATATTGCATCGGAATTAAATGCAAAGGGCACAATGCCGACTTAAGTACAAGAAAACTGACTCTTCTTACTGTCTATGTTTGAACCATTCATGTGACACTAGTTATAGATTCCGATGCTTCACTTCAGGTTTACTGTATCCCTCTGACATTCTTATTGACGATGAAGCACAGAAATTGCATCGGAATTAAATAGAAAATTCACAATGCCGACTTAAGTACAAGAAAACTGACTCTACTTACTGTCTATGTTTTGAACCATTCCTGCGACACTAGTTAAAGATTCCGATGCTTCACTTCAGGTTTACTGTATCCCTCTGACCTTCTTATTGACGATGAAACACAGATATTGCACCGTAATTAAATACAAAAGGCACAATGCCGACTTAAGTACTAGAAAACTGACTATTCTTACTGTCTATGTTTTGAACCATTCCTGTGACACTAGTTATAGATTCCGATGCTTCACTTCAGGTTTACTGTATCCCTCTGACCTTCTTATTGACGATGAAACACAGACATTGCATCGGAGTTAATTACAAAAGGCACTATGCCGACTTAAGTACAAGAAAACTGACTCTTCTTACTGTCGATGTTTTGAACCATTCCTGTGACACTAGTTATAGATTCCGATGCTTCACTTCAGGTTTACTGTATCCCTCTAACCTTGTTATTGACGATGAAACATAGAAATTGCATCGGAATTAAATAGAAAAGGAACAATGCCGATTTAAGTACAAGAAAACAGACTCTTCTTACTGTCTATGTTTTGAACCATTCATTTGACACTAGGCATAGCTTCCGATGCTTCACTTCAGGTTTACTGTATCCATCTGACCTTCTTATTATCGATGAAACTCAGAATTTGCATCGGAATTAAATACAAAAGGCACAATGCCGACTTATGTACAAGAAAACTGACTCTTCTTACTGTCTATGTTTGAACCATTCATGTGACACTAGTTATAGATTCCGATGCTTCACTTCAGTTTTACTGTATCCCTCTGACCTTCTTATCGACGATGAAACACAGAAATTGCATCGGAATTAAATACAAAAGGCACAATGCCGACTTAAGTACAAGAAAACTGACTCCTCTTACTGTCTATGATTGAAACATTTCTGTGACACTAGTTATAGATTCCGATGCTTCACTTGAGGTTTACTGTATCCCTCTGACCTTCTTATTGACGATGAAACACAGAAATTGCATCGGAATTAAATACAAAAGGCACAATGCAGACTTAAGTACAAGAAAACTGACTCTTCTTACTGTCTATGTTTGGAACCATTCCTGTGACACTAGTTATAGATTCCGATGCTTCACTTCAGGTTTACTGTATCCCTCTGACCTTCTTATTGACGATGAAACACAGACATTGCATCGGAGTTAAATACAAAAGGCACAATGCCGACTTAAGTACAAGAAAACTGACTCTTCTTACTGTCTATGATTTGAACCATTCCTGTGACACTAGTTATAGATTCCGATGCTTTACTTCAGGTTTACTGTATCCATCTGACCTTCTTATTATCGATGAAACACAGAATTTGCATCGGAATTAAATACAAAAGGCACAATGCCGACTTATGTACGAGAAAACTGACTCTTCTTACTGTCTATGTTTGAACCATTCATGTGACACTAGTTATAGATTCCGGTGCTTCACTTCAGTTTTACTGTATCCCTCTGACCTTCATATCGACGATGAAACACAGAAATTGCATCGGAATTAAATACAAAAGGCACAATGCCGACTTAAGTACAAGAAAACTGACTCCTCTTACTGTCTGTGATTGAAACATTCCTGTGACACTAGTTATAGATTCCGATGCTTCACTTGAGGTTTACTGTATCCCTCTGACCTTCTTATTGACGATGAAACACAGAAATTGCATCGGAATTAAATACAAAAGGCACAATGCAGACTTAAGTACAAGAAAACTGACTCTTCTCACTGTCTATGTTTGGAACCATTCCTGTGACACTAGTTATAGATTCCGATGCTTCACTTCAGGTTTACTGTATCCCTCTGACCATCTTATTGACGATGAAACACAGACATTGCATCGGAGTTAAATACAGAAGGCTCAATGCCGACTTAAGTACAAGAAAACTGACTCTTCTTACTGTCTATGTTTTGAACCATTCCTGTGACACTAGTTATAGATTCCGATGCTTCACTTCAGGTTTACTGTATCCCTCTGACCATCTTATTGTTGATGAAACACAGATATAGCATCGGAATTAAATACAAAAGACGCAATGCCTACATAAGTACAAGAAAACTGACTCTTCTTACTGTCTATGGTTTGAACCATTCCTGTGACACTAGTTATAGATTCCAATGCTTCTCTTCAGGTTTACTGTCTCCCTGTGACCTTCTTATTGACGATGAAACACAGAAATTGCATCGGAATTAAATACAAAAGGCACAACGCCGACTTAAGTACAAGAAAACTGACTCATCTTACTGTCTATGTTTTGAACCATTCATGTGACACTAATCATAGCTTCCGATGTATCACTTCAGGTTTACTGTATCCCTCTGACCATCTTATTGTTGATGAAACACAGATATAGCATCGGAATTAAATACAAAAGACGCAATGCCTACATAAGTACAAGAAAACTGACTCTTCTTACTGTCTATGATTTGAACCATTCCTGTTAAACTAGTTATAGATTCCGATGCTTCACTTCAGGTTTACTGTATCCCTCTGACCATCTTATTGACGATGAAACACAGACATTGCATCGGAGTTAAATACAGAAGGCTCAATGCCGACTTAAGTACAAGAAAACTGACTCTTCTTACTGTCTATGTTTTGAACCATTCCTGTGACACTAGTTATAGATTCCGATGCTTCACTTCAGGTTTACTGTATCCCTCTGACCATCTTATTGTTGATGAAACACAGATATAGCATCGGAATTAAATACAAAAGACGCAATGCCTACATAAGTACAAGAAAACTGACTCTTCTTACTGTCTATGGTTTGAACCATTTTTGTGACACTAGTTATAGATTCCAATGCTTCTCTTCAGGTTTACTGTCTCCCTGTGACCTTCTTATTGACGATGAAACACAGAAATTGCATCGGAATTAAATACAAAAGGCACAATGCAGACTTAAGTACAAGAAAACTGACTCTTCTCACTGTCTATGTTTGGAACCATTCCTGTGACACTAGTTATAGATTCCGATGCTTCACTTCAGGTTTACTGTATCCCTCTGACCTTCTTATTGACGATGAAACACAGATATTGCATCGGAATTAAATAGAAAAGGAACAATGCCGATTTAAGTACAAGAAAACTGACTCTTCTTACTGTCTATGTTTTGAACCATTCCTGTGACACTAGTTATAGATTCCGATGCTTCCCTTCAGGTTTTACTGTATCCCTCTGACCATCTTATTGTTGATGAAACACATATATAGCATCGGAATTAAGTACAAAAGACACAATGCCTACATAAGTACAAGAAAACTGACTCTTCTTACTGTCTATGTTTTGAACCTTTCCTGTGACACTAGTTATAGATTCCGATGCTTCACTTCAGGTTTACTGTATCCCTCTGACCTTCTTATTGAAGATGAAACTCAGATATTGTATCGGAATTAAATACAAAGGGCACAATGCCGACTTAAGTACAAGAAAACTGACTCATCTTACTGTCTATGTTTGAACCATTCATGTGACACTAGTTATAGATTCCCATGCTTCACTTCAGGTTTACTGTATCCCTATGACCATCTTATTGTTGATGAAACACAGATATAGCATCGGAATTAAATACAAAAGGGACAATGCCTACATAGGTACAAGAAAACTGACTCTTCTTACTGTCTATGATTTGAACCATCCCTGTGACACTGGTTATAGATTGCGATGCTTCTCTTCAGGTTTACTGTATCCCTCTGACCTTCTTATTGACGATGAAACACAGATATTGCATCGGAATTAAATACGAAAGGCACAACGCCGACTTAAGTATAAGAAAACTGACTCATCTTACTGTCTATGTTTTGAACCTTTCCTGTGACACTAGTTATAGATTCCGATGCTTCACTTCACGTTTACTATATCCCTCTGACCTTCTTATTGGAGATGAAACACAGATATCGCATCGGAATTAAATACGAAGGGCACAATGCCGACTTAAGTACAAGAAAACTGACTCTTCTTACTGTCTATGTTTGAACCATTCATGTGACACTAGTTATAGATTCCGATGCTTCACTTCAGGTTTACTGTATCCCTCTGACCATCTTATTGTTAATGAAACACAGATATAGCATCGGAATTAAATACAAAAGGCTCAATGCCTACATAAGTACAAGAAAACTGACTCTTCTTACTGTCTATGATTTGAACCATTCCAGTGACACTAGTTATGGATTCCGATGCTTCTCGTCAGGTTTACTGTATCCCTCTGACCTTCTCATTGACGATAAAACACAGGAATTGCATCGGAATTAAATACAAAAAGCACAATGCCGACTTAAGTACAAGCAAACAGACTCTTCTTACTGTCTGTGTTTTGCACCATTCATGTGACACTAGGCATAGCTTCCGATTCTTCACTTCAGGTTTACTGTATCCCTCTGACCATCTTATTGTTGATGAAACACAGATATAGCATCGGAATTAAATACAAAACGCACAATGCCTACATAAGTACAAGAAAACTGACTCTTCTTACTGTCTATGATTTGAACCATTCCTGTTACACTAGTTATAGATTCCGATGCTTCTCTTCAGTTTTACTGTATCCCTCTGACCTTCTTATTGACGATGAAACACAGAAATTGCATCGGAATTAAATACAAATGGCACAATGCCGACTTAAGTACAAGAAAACAGACTCTTCATACTGTCTGTGTTTTGAACCATTCATGTGACACTAGGCATAGCTTCCGATGCTTCACTTCAGGTTTACTGTATCCATCTGACCTTCTTATTATCGATGAAACACAGAATTTGCATCGGAATTAAATACAAAAGGCACAATGCTGACTTATGTACAAGAAAACTGACTCTTCTTGCTGTCTACGTTTGAACCATTCATGTGACACTAGTTATAGATTCCGATGCTTCACTTCAGTTTTACTGTATCCCTCTGACCTTCTTATCGACGATGAAACACAGAAATTGCATCGGAATTAAATACAAAAGGCACAATGCCGACTTAAGTACAAGAAAACTGACTCCTCTTACTGTCTATGATTGAAACATTCCTGTGACACTAGTTATAGATTCCGATGCTTCACTTGAGGTTTACTGTATCCCTCTGACCTTCTTATTGACGATGAAACACAGAAATTGCATCGGAATTAAATACAAAATGCACAATGAAGACTTAAGTACAAGAAAACTGACTCTTCTTACTGTCTATGTTTGGAACCATTCCTGTGACACTAGTTATAGATTCCGATGCTTCACTTCAGGTTTACTGTTTCCCTCTGACCTTCTTATTGACGATGAAACACAGACATTGCATCGGAGTTAAGTACAAAAGGCACAATGCCGACTTAAGTACAAGAAAACTGACTCTTCTTACTGTCTATGATTTGAACCATTCCTGTGACACTAGTTATAGATTCCGATGCTTCACTTCAGGTTTACTGTATCCATCTGACCTTCTTATTATCGATGAAACACAGAATTTGCATCGGAATTAAATACAAAAGGCACAATGCCGACTTATGTACGAGAAAACTGACTCTTCTTACTGTCTATGTTTGAACCATTCATGTGACACTAGTTATAGATTCCGATGCTTCACTTCAGTTTTACTGTATCCCTCTGACCTTCTTATCGACGATGAAACACAGAAATTGCATCGGAATTAAATACAAAATGCACAATGCTGACTTAAGTACAAGAAAACTGACTCCTCTTACTGTCTATGATTGAAACATTCCTGTGACACTAGTTATAGATTCCGATGCTTCACTTCAGGTTTGCTGTATCCCTCTGACCATCTTATTGTTGATGAAACACAGATATAGCATCGGAATTAAATACAAAAGACACAATGCCTACATAAGTACAAGAAAACTGACTCTTCTTACTGTCTATGATTTGAACCATTCCTGTGACACTAGTTATAGATTCCGATGCTTCTCTTCAGGTTTACTGTCTCCCTTTGACCTTCTTATTGACGATGAAACACAGAAATTGCATCGGAATTAAATACAAAAGGCACAACGCCGACTTAAGTACAGGAAAACTGACTCATCTTACTGTCTATGTTTTGAACCTTTCCTGTGACACTAGTTATAGATTCCGATGCTTCACTTCAGGTTTACTGTATCCCTCTGGCCTTCTTATTGAAGATGAAACACAGATATTGCATCGGAATTAAATGCAAAGGGCACAATGCCGACTTAAGTACAAGAAAACTGACTCTACTTACTGTCTATGTTTGGACCATTCATGTGACACTAGTTGTAGATTCCGATGCTTCACTTCAGGTTTACTGTATCCCTCTGACTTCCTTATTGACGATGAAGCACAGAAATTGCATCGGAATTAAATACAAAAGGCGCAACGCCGACTTAAGTACAAGAAAACTGACTCATCTAACTGTCTATGTTTTGAACCTTTCCAGTGACACTAGTTATAGATTCCGATGCTTCACTTCAGGTTTACTGTATACCTCTCACCTTCTTATTGACGATGAAACACAGACATTGCATCGGAGTTGAATACAAAAGGCTCAATGCCGACTTCAGTACAAGAAAACTGACTCTTCTTACTGTCTATGTTTTGAACCATTCCTGTGACACTAGTTATAGATTCCGGTGCTTCACTTCAGGTTTACTGTATCCCTCTGACCATCTTATTGTTGATGAAACACAGATATAGCATCGGAATTAAATATAAAAGACACAATGCCTACATAAGTACAAGAAAACTGACTCTTCTTACTGTCTATGATTTGAACCATTCCTGTGACACTAGTTATAGATTCCGATGCTTCTCTTCAGGTTTACTGTCTCCCTCTGACCTTCTTATTGACGATGAAACACAGAAATTGCATCGGAATTAAATACAAAAGGCACAACGCCGACTTAAGTACAAAAAAACTGACTCTTCTTACTGGCTATGTTTGAACCACTCATGTGACACTAGTTATAGATACCGATGCTTCACTTCAGGTTTACTGTATCCCTCTGACATTCTTATTGACGATGAAGCACAGAAATTGCATCGGAATTAAATAGAACATTCACAATGCCGACTTAAGTACAAGAAAACTGACTCTTCTTACTGTCTATGTTTGAACCATTCCTGCGACACTAGTTATAGATTCCGATGCTTCACTTCAGGTTTACTGTATCCCTCTGACCTTCTTATTGACGATGGAACACAGATATTGCACCGTAATTATATACAAAAGGCACAATGCCGACTTAAGTACAAGAAAACTGACTCTTCTTACTGTCTATGTTTTGAACCATTCCTGTGACACTAGTTATAGATTCCGATGCTTCACTTCAGGTTTACTGTATCCCTCTGACCATCTTATTGACGATGAAACACAGACATTGCATCGGAGTTAAATACAAAAGGCACTATGCCGACTTAAGTACAAGAAAACTGACTCTTCTTACTGTCGATGTTTTGAACCATTCCTGTGACACTAGTTATAGATTCCGATGCTTCACTTCAGGTTTACTGTATCCCTCTGACCTTGTTATTGACGATGAAACATAGAAATTGCATCGGAATTAAATAGAAAAGGAACAATGCCGACTTAAGTTCAAGAATACTGACTCTTCTTACTGTCTATGATTTGAACCATTCCTGTGACACTAGTTATAGATTCCGATGCTTCACTTCACGTTTACTGTATCCCTCTGTCCTTCTTATTGAAGATGAAACACAGATATTGCATCGGAATTAAATACAAAGGGCACAATGCCAACTTAAGTACAAGAAAACTGACTCTTCTTACTGTCTATGTTTTGAACCTTTCCTGTGACACTAGTTATAGATTATGATGCTTCACTTCAGGTTTACTGTATCCCTCTGACCTTCTTATTGAAGATGAAACTCAGATATTGCATCGGAATTAAATACAAAGGGCACAATGCCGACTTAAGTACAAGAAAACTGACTCATCTTACTGTCTATGTTTGAACCATTCATGTGACACTAGTTATAGATTCCGATGCTTCACTTAAGGTTTACTGTATCCCTCTGACCATCTTATTGTTGATGAAACACAGATATAGCATCGGAATTAAATACAAAAGGGACAATGCCTACATAAGTGCAAGAAAACTGACTCTTCTTACTGTCTATGATTTGACCCATTCCTGTGACACTAGTTATAGATTCCGATGCTTCTCTTCAGGTTTACTGTATCCCTCTGACCTTCTTATTGACGATGAAACACAGATATTGCATCGGAATTAAATACAGAAGGCACAACGCCGACTTAAGTACAAGAAAACTGACTCATCTTACTGTCTATGTTTTGAACCTTTCCAGTGACACTAGTTATAGATTCCTAAGCTTCACTTCAGGTTAACTATATCCCTATGACCTTCTTATTGAAAATGAAACACAGATATTGCATCGGAATTAAATACGAAGGGCACAATGCCGACTTAACTACAAGAAAACTGACTCTTCTTACTGTCTATGTTTGAACCATTCATGTGACACTAGTTACAGATTCCGATGCTTCACTTCAGGTTTACTGTATCCCTCTGACCATCTTATTGTTAATGAAACACAGATATAGCATCGGAATTAAATACAAAAGGCACAATGCCTACATAAGTACAAGAAAACTGACTCTTCTTACTGTCTATGATTTGAACCATTCCAGTGACACTAGTTATGGATTCCGATGCTTCTCTTCAGGTTTACTGTATCCCTCTGACCTTCTTATTGACGATAAAACACAGGAATTGCATCGGAATTAAATACAAAGAGCACAATGCCGACTTAAGTACAAGAAAACAGACTCTTCTTACTGTCTGTGTTTTGAACCATTCATGTGACACTAGGCATAGCTTCCGATGCTTCACTTCAGGTTTACTATATCCCTCTGACCATCTTATTGTTGATGAAACACAGATATAGCATCGGAATTAAATACAAAACGCACAATGCCTACATAAGTACAAGAAAACTGACTCTTCTTACTGTCTATGATTTGAACCATTCCTGTTACACTAGTTATAGATTCCGATGCTGCACTTCAGGTTTACTGTATCCCTCTGACCTTCTTATTGACGATGAAACACAGAAATTGCATCGGAATTAAATACAAAAGGCACAATGCCGACTTAAGTACAAGAAAAAAGACTCTTCTTACTGTCTGTGTTTTGAAACATTCATGTGACACTAGGCATAGCTTCCGATGCTTCACTTCAGGTTTACTGTATCCATCTGACCTTCTTATTGTCGATGAAACACAGAATTTGCATCGGAATTAAATACAAAAGGCACAATGCCGACTTATGTACAAGAAAACTGACTCTCCTTACTGTCTATGTTTGAACCATTCATGTGACACTAGTTATAGATTCCGATGCTTCACTTCAGTTTTACTGTATCCCTCTGACCTTCTTATCGACGATGAAACACAGAAATTGCATCGGAATTAAATACAAAAGGCACAATGCCGACTTAAGTTCAAGAAAACTGACTCCTCTTACTGTCTATGATTGAAACATTCCTGTGACAATAGTTATAGATTCCGATGCTTCACTTGAGGTTTACTGTATCCCTCTGACCTTCTTTTTCACGATGAAACGCAGAAATTGCATCGGAATTAAATACAAAAGGCACAATGCAAACTTAAGTACAAGAAAACTGACTCTTCTTACTGTCTATGTTTGGAACCATTCCTGTGACACTAGTTATAGATTCCGATGCTTCACTTCAGGTTTACTGTATCCCTCTCACCTTCTTATTGACGATGAAACACAGACATTGCATCGGAGTTAAATACAAAAGGCACAATGCCAACATAAGTACAAGAAAACTGACTCTTCTTACTGTCTATGTTTTGATCCATTCCTGTGACACTAGTTATAGATTCCGATGCTTCACTTCAGGTTTACTGTATCCCTCTGACCATCTTATTGTTGATGAAACACAGATATAGCATCGGAATTAAATACAAAAGACACAATGCCTACATAAGTACAAGAAAACTGACTCTTCTTACTGTCTATGATTTGAACCATTCCTGTGACACTAGTTATAGATTCCGATGCTTCTCTTCAGGTTTACTGTCTCCCTCTGACCTTGTTATTGACGATGAAACACAGAAATTGCATCGGAATTAAATACAAAAGGCACAACGCCGACTTAAGTACAAGAAAACTGACTCATCTTACTGTCTATGTTTTGAACCTTTCCTGTGACACTAGTTATAGATTCCGATGCTTCACTTCAGGTTTACTGTATCCCTCTGGCCTTCTTATTGAAGATGAAACACAGATATTGCATCGGAATTAAATGCAAAGGGCACAATGCCGACTTAAGTACAAGAAAACTGACTCTTCTTACTGTCTATGTTTGAACCATTCATGTGACACTAGTTATAGATTCCGATGCTTCACTTCAGACTTACTGTATCCCTCTGACCATCTTATTGTTGATGAAACACAGATATAGCATCGGATTTAAATACATAAGGCACAATGCCTACATAAGTACAAGAAAACTGACTCTTCTTACTGTCTATGATTTGAACCATTCCTGTGACACTAGTTATAGATTCCGATGCTTCTCTTCAGGTTTACTGTTTCCCTCTGACCTTCTTATTGACGATGAAACACAGAAATTGCATCGTAATTAAATACAAAAGGCGCAATGCCGACTTAACTACAAGAAAACAGACCCAACTTACTGTCTATGATTTGAACCATTCCTGTGACACTAGTTATAGATTCCAATGCTTCTCTTCTGGTTTACTGTATCCCTCTGACCTTCTTATTGACGATGAAACACAGCAATTACATCGGAATTAAATACAAAAGGCACAACGCCGACTTAAGTACAAGAAAACTGACTCATCTTACTGTCTATGTTTTGAACCTTTCCTGTGACACTAGTTATAGATTCCGATGCTTCACTTCAAGTTTACTGTATCCCTCTGACCATCTTATTGTTGATGAAACACAGATAATACATCGGAATTAAATACAAAAGGCACAATGCCGACTTATGTACAAGAAAACTGACTCTGCTTACTGTCTATGTTTGAACCAATCATGTGACACTAGTTATAGATTCCGATGCTTCACTTCAGGTTTACTGTATCCCTCTGACCTTCTTATCGACGATGAAACACAGCACTTGCATCGGAATTAAATACAAAAGGCACAATGCCTACATAAGTACAAGAAAACTGACTCTTCTTACTGTCTATGATTTGAACCATTCCTGTGACACTAGTTATAGATTCCGATGCTTCTCTTCAGGTTTACTGTATCCCTCTGACCTTCTTATTGACGATAAAACACAGAAATTGCATCGGAATTAAATACAAAAGGCACAATGCCGACTTAAGTACAAGAAAACAGACTCTTCTTACTGTCTGTGTTTTGAACCATTCATGTGACACTAGGCATAGCTTCCGATGCTTCACTTCAGGTTTACTGTATCCCTGTGACTTTCTTATTGACAATGAAACACAGAAATTGCATCGGACTTAATACAAAAGGCATAATGCCGACTTAAGTACAAGAAAACTGACTCCTCTTACTGTCTGTGTTTTGAACCATTCCTGTGACACTAGTTATAGATTCCGATGCTTCACTTCAGCTTTACTGTATCCCTCTGACCGTCTTATTGACGATGAAACACAGAAATTGCATCGGAATTAAATACAAAAGGCACAATGCCGACTTAAGTACAAGAAAACTGACTCTTCCTACTGCCTAGGTTTTGAACCATTCCTGTGACACTAGTTATAGATTCCGATGCTTCACTTCAGGTTTACTGTATCCCTCTGACCTTCTTATTGACGATGAAACACAGGTATTGCATCGTAATTAAATACAAAAGGCACAATGCCGACTTCAGTACAAGAAAACTGACTCTTCTTACTGTCTATGTTTTGAACCATGCATGTGACACTAATTATAGAGTCCAATGCTTCACTTCAGGTTTACTGTAACCCTCTGACCTTCTTATTGACGATGAAACACAGAAATTGCATCGGAATTAAATACAAAAGGCACAATGCCGACTGATGTACAAGAAAACTGATTCTCCTTACTGTTTATGTTTGAACCATTCCTGTGACACTAGTTATAGATTCCGATGCCTCACTTCAGGTTTACTGTATCCCTCTGACCTTCTAATTGACGATGAAACACAGAAATTGCATCGGAATTAAATACAAAAGGCACAATGCCGACTTAAGTACAAGAAAACTGACTCATCATATTGTCTATGTTTTGAACCATTCCTGTGACACTAGTTATAGATTCCGATGCTTCACTTCAGGTTTACTGTATCCCTATGACCTTCGTATTGACGATGAAACACAGAAATTGCATGGGAATTAAATCCAAAAGCTACAACGCGAACTTCAGTTCAAGAAAACTGACTCATCTTATTGTCTATGTTTTGAACCTTTCCTGTGACACTAGTTATAGATTCCGATGCTTCACTTCAGGTTTACTGTATCCCTCTGACCTTCTTATTGAAGATGAAACACAGATATTGCATCGGAATTAAATACAATGGGCACAATGCCTACTTAAGCACAAGAAAACTGACTCTTCTTACTGTCTATGTTTGAATCATTCATGTGACACTAGTTATAGATTCCGATGCTTCACTTCAGGTTTACTGTATCCCTCTGACCATCTTATAGTTGATGAAACACAGATATAGCATCGGAATTAAATATAAAAGGCACAATGCCGACTTAAGTACAAGAAAACAGACTCTTCTTACTGTCAGTGTTTTGAACCATTCATGTTACACTAGGCATAGCATCCGATGCTTCACTTCAGGTTTACTGTATCCATTAGACCTTCTTATTATCGATGGAACACAGACTTTGCATCGGAATTAAATACAAAATGCACAATGCCGACTTAAGTACAAAAAAAAACTGAATCTTCTTACTGTCTATGATTGAACCGTTTTTGTGACACTAGTTATAGATTCCGATGCTTCACTTGAGGTTTACTGTATCCCTCTGACCTTCTTATTGACGATGAAAAACAGAAATTGCATCGGAATTAAATACAAAAGGCACAATGCCGACTTAAGTACACGAAAACTGACTCTTCTTACTGTCTATGTTTTGAACCGTTCCTGTGACACTAGTTATAGATTCCGATGCTTCACTTCAGGTTTACTGTATCCCTCTGACCTACATATCGACGATGAAACACAGAAATTGCATCGGAATTAAATACAAAAGGCACAATGCCGACTTAAGTACAAGAAAACAGACTCTTCTTACTGTCTATGGTTTGAACCATTCCTGTGACACTAGTTATAGATTCCAATGCTTCTCTTCAGGTTTACTGTCTCCCTCTGACCTTCTTATTGACGATGAAACACAGAAATTGCATCGGAATTAAATACAAAAGGCACAACGCCGACTTAAGTACAAGAAAACTGACTCATCTTACTGTCTATGTTTTGAACCTTTCCTGTGACACTAGTTATAGATTCCGATGCTTCACTTCTCGTTTACTGTATCCCTCTGACCTTCTTATCGACGATGAAACACAGAAATAGCATCGGAATTAAATACAAGAGGCACAATGCCGACTTAAGTACAAGAAAACTGACTCCTCTTACTGTCTATGATTGAACCATTCCTGTGACACTAGTTATAGATTCCGATGCTTCTCTTCTGGTTTACTGTATCCCTCTGACCTTCTTATTGACGATGAAACACAGATATTGCATCGGAATTAAATACAAAAGGCACAATGCCGACTTAAGTACAAGAAAACAGACTCTTCTTGCTGTCTGTGCTTTGAACCATTCATGTGACGCTAGGCATAGTTTCCGATGCTTCACTTCAGGTTTACTGTATCCATCTGACCTTCTTATTATCGATAAAACACAGAATTTTCATCGGAATTAAATACAAAAGCCACAATGCCGACTTATGTACAAGAAAACTGACACTTCTTACTGTCCATGTTTGAACCATTCATGTACCACTAGTTATAGATTCCGATGCTTCACTTCAGGTTTACTGTATCCCTCTGACCTTCTTATTGACGATGAAACACAGATATTGCATCGGAATTAAATACAAAAGGCACAATGCCGACTTAAGTACAAGATACCAGACTCTTCTTGCTGTCTGTGTTTTGAACCATTCATGTGACGCTAGGCATAGTTTCCGATGCTTCACTTCAGGTTTACTGTATCCCTCTGGCCTTCTTATTGAAGATGAAACACAGACATTGCATCGGAGTTAAATACAAAAGGCACAATGCCTACTTAAGTACACGAAAACTGACTCTTCTTACTGTCTATGTTTTGAACCATTCCTGTGACACTAGTTATAGATTCCGATGCTTCACTTCAGGTTTACTATATCCCTCTGACCATCTTATTGTTGATGAAACACAGATATAGCATCGGGATTAAATACAAAAGACACAATGCCTACATAAGTACAACAAAACTGACTCTTCTTACTGTCTATGATTTGAACCATTCCTGTGACACTAGTTATAGATTCCGATGCTTCTCTTCAGGTTTACTGTATCCCTCTGACCTTCTTATTGACGATAAAACACAGAAATTGCATCGGAATTAAATACAAAAGGCACAATGCCGACTTAAGTACAAGAAAACAGACTCTTCTTACTGTCTGTGTCTTGAACCATTCATGTGACACTAGGCATAGCTTCCGATGCTTCACTTCAGGTTTACTGTATCCCTCTGACCGTCTTATTGACGATGAAACACAGAAATTGCATCGGAATTAAATACAAAAGGCACAATGCCGACTTAAGTACAAGAAAACTGAATCTTCTTACTGCCTAGGTTTTGAACCATTCCTGTGACACTAGTTATAGATTCCGATGCTTCACTTCAGGTTTACTGTATCCCTCTGACCTTCTTATTGACGATGAAACACAGGTATTGAATCGTAATCAAATACAAAAGGCACAATGCCGACTTCAGTACAAGAAAACTGACTCTTCTTACTGTCTATGTTATGAACCATTCATGTGACACTAATTATAGAGTCCAATGCTTCACTTCAGGTTTACTGTAACCCTCTGACCTTCTTATTGACGATGAAACACAGAAATTGCATCGGAATTAAATACAAAAGGCACAATGCCGACTGATGTACAAGAAAACTGATTCTCCTTACTGTTTATGTTTGAACCATTCCTGTGACACTAGTTATAGATTCCGATGCCTCACTTCAGGTTTACTGTATCCCTCTGACCTTCTAATTGACGATGAAACACAGAAATTGCATCGGAATTAAATACAAAAGGCACAATGCCGACTTAAGTACAAGAAAACTGACTTTTCTTACTGTCTATGTTTTGAACCATTCCTGTGACACTAGTTATAGATTCCGATGCTTTACTTCAGGTTAACTGTATCCCTCTGACCTTCTTATAGACGATGAAACACAGATATTGCATCGGAGATAAATACAAAAGGCACAATGCCGACGTACAAGAAAACTGACTCATCATATTGTCTATGTTTTGAACCATTCCTGTGACACTAGTTATAGATTCCGATGCTTCACTTCAGGTTTACTGTATCCCTATGACCTTCGTATTAACGATGAAACACAGAAATTGCATGGGAATTAAATCCAAAAGCTACAACGCGAACTTAAGTACAAGAAAACTGACTCATCTTATTGTCTATGTTTTGAACCTTTCCTGTGACACTAGTTATAGATTCCGATGCTTCACTTCAGGTTTACTGTATCCCTCTGACCTTCTTATTGAAGATGAAACACAGATATTGCATCGGAATTAAATACAAAAGGCACAATGCCGACTTAAGTACAAAAAAACTGACTCTTAGTACTGTCTATGATTGAACCGTTTTTGTGACACTAGTTATAGATTCCGATGCTTCACTTGAGGTTTACTGTATCCCTCTGACCTTCTTATTGACGATGAAAAACAGAAATTGCATCGGAATTAAATACAAAAGGCACAATGCCGACTTAAGTACACGAAAACTGACTCTTCTTACTGTCTATGTTTTGAACCGTTCCTGTGACACTAGTTATAGATTCCGATGCTTCACTTCAGGTTTCCTGTATCCCTCTGACCTTCATATCGACGATGAAACACAGAAATTGCATCGGAATTAAATACAAAAGGCACAATGCCGACTTAAGTACAAGAAAACAGACTCTTCTTGCTGTCTGTGTTTTGAACCATTCATGTGACGCTAGGCATAGTTTCCGATGCTTCACTTCAGGTTTACTGTATCCATCTGACCTTCTTATTATCGATAAAACACAGAATTTTCATCGGAATTAAATACAAAAGCCACAATGCCGACTTATGTACAAGAAAACTGACACTTCTTACTGTCCATGTTTGAACCATTCATGTACCACTAGTTATAGATTCCGATGCTTCACTTCAGGTTTACTGTATCCCTCTGACCTTCTTATTGACGATGAAACACAGATATTGCATCGGAATTAAATACAAAAGGCACAATGCCGACTTAAGTACAAGATACCAGACTCTTCTTGCTGTCTGTGTTTTGAACCATTCATGTGACGCTAGGCATAGTTTCCGATGCTTCACTTCAGGTTTACTGTATCCCTCTGGCCTTCTTATTGAAGATGAAACACAGACATTGCATCGGAGTTAAATACAAAAGGCACAATGCCTACTCAAGTACACGAAAACTGACTCTTCTTACTGTCTATGTTTTGAACCATTCCTGTGACACTAGTTATAGATTCCGATGCTTCACTTCAGGTTTACTATATCCCTCTGACCATCTTATTGTTGATGAAACACAGATATAGCATCGGAATTAAATACAAAAGACACAATGCCTACATAAGTACAAGAAAACTGACTCTTCTTACTGTCTATGATTTGAACCATTCCTGTGACACTAGTTATAGATTCCGATGCTTCTCTTCAGGTTTACTGTATCCCTCTGACCTTCTTATTGACGATAAAACACAGAAATTGCATCGGAATTAAATACAAAAGGCACAATGCCGACTTAAGTACAAGAATACAGACTCTTCTTACTGTCTGTGTTTTGAACCATTCATGTGACACTAGGCATAGCTTCCGATGCTTCACTTCAGGTTTACTGTATCCCTGTGACCGTCTTATTGACGATGAAACACAGAAATTGCATCGGAATTAAATACAAAAGGCACAATGCCGACTTAAGTACAAGAAAACTGATTCTCCTTACTGTTTATGTTTGAACCATTCCTGTGACACTAGTTATAGATTCCGATGCCTCACTTCAGGTTTACTGTATCCCTCTGACCTTCTAATTGACGATGAAACACAGAAATTGCATCGGAATTAAATACAAAAGGCACAATGCCGACTTAAGTACAAGAAAACTGACTTTTCTTACTGTCTATGTTTTGAACCATTCCTGTGACACTAGTTATAGATTCCGATGCTTTACTTCAGGTTAACTGTATCCCTCTGACCTTCTTATTGACGATGAAACACAGATATTGCATCGGAGATAAATACAAAAGGCACAATGCCGACTTAAGTACAAGAAAACTGACTCATCATATTGTCTATGTTTTGAACCATTCCTGTGACACTAGTTATAGATTCCGATGCTTCACTTCAGGTTTACTGTATCCCTATGACCTTCGTATTAACGATGAAACACAGAAATTGCATGGGAATTAAATCCAAAAGCTACAACGCGAAATTAAGTACAAGAAAACTGACTCATCTTATTGTCTATGTTTTGAACCTTTCCTGTGACACTAGTTATAGATTCCGATGCTTCACTTCAGGTTTACTGTATCCCTCTGACCTTCTTATTGAAGATGAAACACAGATATTGCATCGGAATTAAATACAAAAGGCACAATGCCGACTTAAGTACAAGAAAACAGACTCTTCTTACTGTCAGTGTTTTGAACCATTCATGTGACACTAGGCATAGCATCCGATGCTTCACTTCAGGTTTACTGTATCCATTAGACCTTCTTATTATCGATGGAACACAGACTTTGCATCGGAATTAAATACAAAATGCACAATGCCGACTTAAGTACAAAAAAACTGACTCTTCCTACTGTCTATGATTGAACCGTTTTTGTGACACTAGTTATAGATTCCGATGCTTCACTTGAGGTTTACTGTATCCCTCTGACCTTCTTATTGACGATGAAAAACAGAAATTGCGTCGGAATTAAATACAAAAGGCACAATGCCGACTTAAGTACACGAAAACTGACTCTTCTTACTGTCTATGTTTTGAACCGTTCCTGTGACACTAGTTATAGATTCCGATGCTTCACTTCAGGTTTACTGTATCCCTCTGACCTTCATATCGACGATGAAACACAGAAATTGCATCGGAATTAAATACAAAAGGCACAATGCCGACTTAAGTACGAGAAAACAAACTCTTCTTACTGTCTGTGTTTTGAACCATTCATGTGACACTAGGCATAGCTTCCGATGCTTCACTTCATGTATACTGTATCCATCTGACCTTCTTATTATCGATAAAACACAGAATTTGCATCGGAAATAAATACAAAAGGCACAATGCCGACATATGTACAAGAAAACTGATACTTCTTACTGTCTATGTTTGAACCATTCATGTGACACTAGTTATAGATTCCGATGCTTCACTTCTGGTTTACTGTATCCCTCTGACCTTCTTATCGACGATGAAACACAGAAATTGCATCGGAATTAAATACAAGAGGCACAATGCCGACTTAAGTACAAGAAAACTGACTCCTCTTACTGTCTATGATTGAACCATTCCTGTGACACTAGTTATAGATTCCGATGCTTCTCTTCAGGTTTACTGTATCCCTCTGACCTTCTTATTGACGATGAAACACAGATATTGCATCGGAATTAAATACAAAAGGCACAATGCCGACTTAAGTACAAGAAAACAGACTCTTCTTGCTGTCTGTGTTTTGAACCATTCATGTGACGCTAGGCATAGCTTCCGATGCTTCACTTCAGGTTTACTGTATCCATCTGACCTTCTTATTATCGATAAAACACAGAATTTTCATCGGAATTAAATACAAAAGCCACAATGCCGACTTATGTACAAGAAAACTGACACTTCTTACTGTCCATGTTTGAACCATTCATGTACCACTAGTTATAGATTCCGATGCTTCTCTTCAGGTTTACTGTCTCCCTCTGACCTTCTTATTGACGATGAAACACAGAAATTGCGTCGGAATTAAATACAAAAGGCACAACGCCAACTTAAGTACAAGAAAACTGACTCATCTTACTGTCTATGTTTTGAACCTTTCCTGTGACACTAGTTATAGATTCCGATGCTTCACTTCAGGTTTACTGTATCCCTCTGGCCTTCTTATTGAAGATGAAACACAGATATTGCATCGGAATTAAATGCAAAGGGCACAATGCCGACTTAAGTACAAGAAAACTGACTCTTCTTACTGTCTATGTGTGAACCATTCATGTGACACCAGTTATAGCTTCCGATGCTTCACTTCAGGTTTACTGTATCCCTCTGACCATCTTATTGTTGATGAAACACAGATATAGCATCGGATTTAAATACAAAAGGCACAATGCCTACATAAGTACAAGAAAACTGACTCTTCTTACTGTCTATGTTTTGAACCTTTCCTGTGACACTAGTTATAGATTCCGATGCTTCACTTCAGGTTTACTGTATGCCTCTGACCTTTCTTATTGACGATGAAACACAGAAATTGCATCGGAATTGAATACAAAAGGCACAATGCCGACTTAAGTACAAAAAAACTGACTCTTCTTACTGTCTATGATTGAACCGTTTTTGTGACACTAGTTATAGATTCCGATGCTTCACTTGAGGTTTACTGTATCCCTCTGACCATCTTATTGACGATGAAAAACAGAAATTGCATCGGAATTAAATACAAAAGGCACAATGCCGACTTAAGTACACGAAAACTGACTCTTCTTACTGTCTATGTTTTGAACCGTTCCTGTGACACTAGTTATAGATTCCGATGCTTCACTTCAGGTTTACTGTATCCCTCTGACCTCCATATCGACGATGAAACACAGAAATTGCATCGGAATTAAATACAAAAGGCACAAGGCCGACTTAAGTACAAGAAAACAGACTCTTCTTACTGTCTGTGTTTTGAACCATTCACGTGACACTAGGCATAGCTTCCGATGCTTCACTTCATGTATACTGTATCCATCTGACCTTCTTATTATCGATAAAACACAGAATTTGCATCGGAATTAAATACAAAAGGCACAATGCCGACATATGTACAAGAAAACTGATACTTCTTACTGTCTATGTTTGAACCATTCATGTGACACTAGTTATAGATTCCGATGCTTCACTTCTGGTTTACTGTATCCCTCTGACCTTCTTATCGACGATGAAACACAGAAATTGCATCGGAATTAAATACAAAAGGCACAATGCCGACTTAAGTACACGAAAGCTGATTCCTCTTACTGTCTATGATTGAACCATTCATGTGACACTAGTTATAGATTCCGATGCTTCACTTCTGGTTTACTGTATCCCTCTGACCTTCTTATCGACGATGAAACACAGAAATTGCATCGGAATTAAATACAAAAGGCACAATGCCGACTTAAGTACAAGAAAGCTGATTCCTCTTACTGTCTATGATTGAACCATTCCTGTGACACTAGTTATAGATTCCGATGCTTCTCTTCAGGTTTACTATATCCCTCTGACCTTCTGATTGACGATGAAACACAGATATTGCATCGGAATTAAATACAAAAGGCACAATGCCGACTTAAGTACAAGAAAACAGACTCTTCTTACTGTCTGTGTTTTGAACCATTCATGTGACGCTAGGCATAGTTTCCGATTCTTCACTTCAGGTTTACTGTATCCATCTAACCTACTTATTATCGATAAAACACAGAATTTTCATCGGAATTAAATACAAAAGCCACAATGCCGACTTGTGTACAAGAAAACTGACACTTCTTACTGTCCATGTTTGAACCATTCATGTACCACTAGTTATAGATTCCGATGCTTCACTTCAGGTTTACTGTATCCCTCTGACCTTCTTATCGACGATGAAACACAGAAATTGCATCGGAATTAAATACAAAAGGCACAATGCCGACTTAAGTACAAGAAAACTGACTCCTCTTACTGTCTATGATTGAAACATTCCTGTGACACTAGTTATAGTTTCCGATGCTTCACTTGAGGTTTACTGTAGCCCTCTGACCTTCTTATTGACGATGAAACACAGAAATTGCATCGGAATTAAATACAAAAGGCACAACGCCGACTTAAGTACAAGAAAACTGACTCATCTTACTGTCTATGTTTTGAACCTTTCCTGTGACACTAGTTATAGATTCCGATGCTTCACTTCAGGTTTACTGTTTCCCTCTGGCCTTCTTATTGAAGATGAAACACAGACATTGCATCGGAGTTAAATACAAAAGGCACAATGCCAACATAAGTACAAGAAAACTGACTCTTCTTACTGTCTATGTTTTGAACCATTCCTGTGACACTAGTTATAGATTCCGATGCTTCTCTCCAGGTTTACTGTCTCCCTCTGACCTTCTTATTGACGATGAAACACAGAAACTGCATCGGAATTAAATACAAAAGGCACAACGCCGACTTAAGTACAAGAAAACTGACTCATCTTACTGTCTATGTTTTGAACCTTTCCTGTGACACTAGTTATAGATTCCGATGCTTCACTTCAGGTTTACTGTATCCCTCTGGCCTTCTTATTGAAGATGAAACACAGATATTGCATCGGAATTAAATGCAAAGGGCACAATGCCGACTTAAGCACAAGAAAACTGACTCTTCTTACTGTCTATGTTTGAACCATTCATGTGACACCAGTTATAGCTTCCGATGCTTCACTTCAGGTTTACTGTATCCCTCTGACCATCTTATTGTTGATGAAACACAGATATAGCATCGAATTTAAATACAAAAGGCACAATGCCTACATAAGTACAAGAAAACTGACTCTTCTTACTGTCTATGATTTGAACCATTCCTGTGACACTAGTTATAGATTCCGATGCTTCTCTTCAGGTTTACTGTTTCCCTCTGACCTTCTTATTGACGATAAAACACAGAAATTGCATCGGAATTAAATACAAAAGGCACAATGCCGACCTAAGTACAAGAAAACAGACTCTTCTTACTGTCTGTGTTTGAACCATTCATGTGACACTAGTTATAGATTCCGATGCTTCACTTCAGGTTTACTGTATCCCTCTGACCTTCTTATCGACGATGAAACACAGAAATTGCATCGGAATTAAATACAAAAGGCACAATGCCGACTTAAGTACAAGAAAACAGACTCTTCTTACTGTCTATGATTTGAAAGATTCCTGTGACACTAGTTATAGATTCCGATGCTTCTCTTCTGGTTTACTGTATCCCTCTGATCTTCTTATTGACGATGAAACACAGAAGTTGCATCGGAATTAAATACAAAAGGCACAACGCCGACTTAAGTACAAGAAAACTGACTCATCTTACTGTCTATGTTTTGAACCTTTCCTGTGACACTAGTTATAGATTCCGATGCTTCACTTCAGGTTTACTGTATCCCTCTGACCTTCTTATTGAAGATGAAACACAGATATTGCATCGGAATTAAATACAAAGGGCCCAATGCTGACTTAAGTACAAGAAAACTGACTCTTCTTACTGTCTATGTTTGAACCATTCATGTGACACTAGTTATAGATTCCGATGCTTCACTTCAGGTTTACTGTATCCCTCTGACCATTTTATTGTTGATGAAACTCAGATATAGCATCGGAATTAAATACAAAAGGCACAATGCCTACATAAGTGCAATAAAACTGACTCTTCTTACTGTCTATGTTTTGAACCATTCCTGTTACACTAGTTATAGATTCCGATGCTTCTCTTCAGGTTTACTGTATCCCTCTGACCTTTCTTATTGACGATGAAACACAGAAATTGCATCGGAATTAAATACAAAAGGCACAATGCCGACTTAAGTACAAAAAAACTGACTCTTCTTACTGTCTATGATTGAACCGTTTTTGTGACACTAGTTATAGATTCCGATGCTTCACTTGAGGTTTACTGTATCCCTCTGACCAACTTATTGACGATGAAAAACAGAAATTGCATCGGAATTAAATATAAAAGGCACAAGGCCGACTTAAGTACACGAAAACTGACTCTTCTTACTGTCTATGTTTTAAAAAGTTCCTGTGACACTAGTTATAGATTCCGATGCTTCACTTCAGGTTTACTGTATCCCTCTGACCTTCATATCGACGAAGAAACACAGAAATTGCATCGGAATTAAATACAAATGGCAAAATGCCGACTTAAGTACAAGAAAACAGACTCTTGTTACTGTCTGTGTTTTGAACCATTCATGTGACACTAGTTATAGATTCCGATGCTTCACTTCTGGTTTACTGATTCCCTCTGACCTTCTTATCGACGATGAAACACAGAAATTGCATCGGAATTAAATACAAAAGGCACAATAACGACTTAAGTACAAGAAAACTGACTCCTCTTACTGTCTATGATTGAACCATTCCTGTGACACTAGTTATAGATTCCGATGCTTCTCTTCAGGTTTACTGTATCCCTCTGACCTTCTTATTGACGATGAAACACAGATATTGCATCGGAATTAAATACAAAAGGCACAATGCCGACTTAAGTACAAGAAAACAGACTCTTCTTGCTGTCTGTGTTTTGAACCATTCATGTGACGCTAGGCATAGTTCCTGATGCTTCACTTCAGGTTTACTGTATCCATCTGACCTTCTTATTATCGATAAAACACAGAATTTTCATCGGAATTAAATACAAAAGCCACAATGCCGACTTATGTACAAGAAAACTGACACTTCTTACTGTCCATGTTTGAACCATTCATGTACCACTAGTTATAGATTCCGATGCTTCACTTCAGGTTTACTGTATCCCTCTGACCTTCTTATCGACGATGAAACACAGAAATTGCATCGGAATTAAATACAAAATGCACAATGCCGGCTTAAGTACAAGAAAACTGACTCCTCTTACTGTCTATGATTGAAACATTCCTGTGACACTAGTTATAGATTCCGATGCTTCACTTGAGGTTTACTGTAGCCCTCTGACCTTCTTATTGACGATGAAACACAGAAATTGCATCGGAATTAAATACAAAAAGCACAACGCCGACTTAAGTACAAGAAAACTGACTCATCTTACTGTCTATGTTTTGAACCTTTCCTGTGACACTAGTTATAGATTCCGATGCTTCACTTCAGGTTTACTGTATCCCTCTGGCCTTCTTATTGAAGATGAAACACAGACATTGCATCGGAGTTAAATACAAAAGGCACAATGCCAACATAAGTACAAGAAAACTGACTCTTCTTACTGTCTATGATTTGAACCATTCCTGTGACACTAGTTATAGATTCCGATGCTTCTCTTCAGGTTTACTGTCTCCCTCTGACCTTCTTACTGACGATGAAACACAGAAATTGCATCGGAATTAAATACAAAAGGCACAACGCCGACTTAAGTACAAGAAAACTGACTCATCTTACTGTCTATGTTTTGAACCTTTCCTGTGACACTAGTTATAGATTCCGATGCTTCACTTCAGGTTTACTGTATCCCTCTGACCTTCTTATTGACGATGAAACACAGAAATTGCATCGGAATTAAATACAAAAGGCACAACGCCGACTTAAGTACAAGAAAACTGACTCATCTTACTGTCTATGTTTTGAACCTTTCCTGTGACACTAGTTATAGATTCCGATGCTTCACTTCAGGTTTACTGTATCCCTCTGACCTTCTTATTGAAGATGAAACACAGATATTGCATCGGAATTAAATACAAAGGGCACAATGCTGACTTAAGTACAAGAAAACTGACTCTTCTTACTGTCTATGTTTGAACCATTCATGTGACACTAGTTATAGATTCCGATGCTTCACTTCAGGTTTACTGTATCCCTCTGACCATTTTATTGTTGATGAAACACAGATATAGCATCGGAATTAAATACAAAAGGCACAACGCCGACTTAAGTACAAGAAAACAGACTCTTCTTACTGTCTATGATTTGAACCATTCCTGTGACACTAGTTATAGATTCCGATGCTTCTCTTCTGGTTTACTGTATCCCTCTGACCTTCTTATTGACGATGAAACACAGAAATTGCATCGGAATTAAATACAAAAGGCACAACGCCGACTTAAGTACAAGAAAACTGACTCATCTTACTGTCTTTGTTTTGAACCTTTTTCTGTGACACTAGTTATAGATTCCGATGCTTCACTTCAGGTTTACTGTATCCCTCTGTCCTTCTTATTGAACATGAAACACAGATATTGGATCGGGTTTAAATACAAAGGGCACAATGCTGACTTAAGTACAAGAAAACATACTCTTCTTACTGTCTATGATTTGAACCATTCCTGTGACACTAGTTATAGATTCCGATGCTTCTCTTCTGGTTTACTGTATCCCTCTGACCTTCTTATTGACGATGAAACACAGAAATTGCATCGGAATTAAATACAAAAGGCACAACGCCGACTTAAGTACAAGAAAACTGACTCATCTTACTGTCTATGTTTTGAACCTTTCCTGTGACACTAGTTATAGATTCCGATGCTTCACTTGAGGTTTACTGTAGCCCTCTGACCTTCTTATTGACGATGAAACACAGAAATTGCATCGGAATTAAATACAAAAAGCACAACGCCGACTTAAGTACAAGAAAACTGACTCATCTTACTGTCTATGTTTTGAACCTTTCCTGTGACACTAGTTATAGATTCCGATGCTTCACTTCACGTTTACTGTATCCCTCTGGCCTTCTTATTGAAGATGAAACACAGACATTGCATCGGAGTTAAATACAAAAGGCACAATGCCAACATAAGTACAAGAAAAATGACTCTTCTTACTGTCTATGATTTGAACCATTCCTGTGACACTAGTTATAGATTCCGATGCTTCTCTTCAGGTTTACTGTCTCCCTCTGACCTTCTTACTGACGATGAAACACAGAAATTGCATCGGAATTAAATACAAAAGGCACAACGCCGACTTAAGTACAAGAAAACTGACTCATCTTACTGTCTATGTTTTGAACCTTTCCTGTGACACTAGTTATAGATTCCGATGCTTCACTTCAGGTTTACTGTATCCCTCTGGCCTTCTTATTGAACATGAAACACAGATATTGCATCGGAATTAAATGCAAAGGGCACAATGCCGACTTAAGTACAAGAAAACTGACTCTTCTTACTGTCTATGTTTGAACCATTCATGTGACACCAGTTATAGCTTCCGATGCTTCTCTTCTGGTTTACTGTATCCCTCTGACCTTCTTATTGACGATGAAACACAGAAATTGCATCGGAATTAAATACAAAAGGCACAACGCCGACTTAAGTACAAGAAAACTGACTCATCTTACTGTCTATGTTTTGAACCTTTCCTGTGACACTAGTTATAGATTCCGATGCTTCACTTCAGGTTTACTGTATCCCTCTGACCTTCTTCTTGAAGATGAAACACAGATATTGCATCGGAATTAAATACAAAGGGCACAATGCTGACTTAAGTACAAGAAAACTGACTCTTCTTACTGTCTATGTTTGAACCATTCATGTGACACTAGTTATAGATTCCGATGCTTCACTTCAGGTTTACTGTATCCCTCTGACCATTTTATTGTTGATGAAACACAGATATAGCATCGGAATTAAATACAAAAGGCACAATGCCGACTTAAGTACAAGAAAACTGACTCCTCTTACTCTCTATGATTGAACCATTCCTGTGACACTAGTTATAGATTCCGATGCTTCTCTTCAGGTTTACTGTATCCCTCTGACCTTCTTATTGACGATGAAACACAGATATTGCATCGGAATTAAATACAAAAGGCACAATGCCGACTTAAGTACAAGAAAACAGACTCTTCTTGCTGTCTGTGTTTTGAACCATTCATGTGACGCTAGGCATAGTTTCCGATGCTTCACTTCAGGTTTACTGTATCCATCTGACCTTCTTATTATCGATAATACACAGAATTTTCATCGGAATTAAATACAAAAGCCACAATGCCGACTTATGTACAAGAAAACTGACACTTCTTACTGTCCATGTTTGAACCATTCATGTACCACTAGTTATAGACTCCGATGCTTCACTTCAGGTTTACTGTATCCCTCTGACCTTCTTATTGACGATGAAACACAGCTATTGCATCGGAATTAAATACAAAAGGCACAATGCCGACTTAAGTACAAGAAAACAGACTCTTCTTGCTGTCTGTGTTTTGGACCATTCATGTGACGCTAGGCATAGTTTCCGATGCTTCACTTCAGGTTTACTGTATCCCTCTGGCCTTCTTATTGAAGATGAAACACAGACATTGCATCGGAGTTAAATACAAAAGGCACAATGCCAACATAAGTACAAGAAAACCGACTCTTCTTACTGTCTATGTTTTGAACCATTCCTGTGACACTAGTTATAAATTCCGATGCTTCACTTCAGGTTTACTATATCCCTCTGACCCTCTTATTGTTGATGAAACACAGATATAGCATCGGAATTAAATACAAAAGACACAATGCCTACATAAGTACAAGAAAACTGACTCTTCTTACTGTCTATGATTTGAACCATTCCTGTGACACTAGTTATAGAGCCGATGCTTCTCTTCAGGTTTACTGTCTCCCTCTGACCTTCTTATTGACGATGAAACACAGAAATTGCATCGGAATTAAATACAAAAGGCACAACGCCGACTTAAGTACAAGAAAACTGACTCATCTTACTGTCTATGTTTTGAACCTTTCCTGTGACACTTGTTATAGATTCCGATGCTTCACTTCAGGTTTACTGTATCCCTCTGGCCTTCTTATTGAAGATGAAACTCAGATATTGCATCGGAATTAAATGCAAAGGGCACAATGCCGACTTAAGTACAAGAAAACTGACTCTTCTTACTGTCTATGTTTGAACCATTCATGTGACACCAGTTATAGCTTCCGATGCTTCACTTCAGGTTTACTGTATCCCTCTGACCATCTTATTGTTGATGAAACACAGATATAGCATCGGATTTAAATACAAAAGGCACAATGCCTACATAAGTACAAGAAAACTGACTCTTCTTACTGTCTATGTTTTGAACCTTTCCTGTGACACTAGTTATAGATTCCGATGCTTCACTTCAGGTTTACTGTATCCCTCTGGCCTGCTTATTTAAGATGAAACACAGATATTGCATCGGAATTAAATGCAAAGGGCACAATGCAGACTTAAGTACAAGAAAACAGACTCTTCTTACTGTCAGTGTTTTGAACCATTCATGTGACACTAGGCATAGCATCCGATGTTTCACTTCAGGTTTACTGTATCCATTAGACCTTCTTATTATCGATGGAACACAGACTTTGCATCGGAATTAAATACAAAATGCACAATGCCGACTTAAGTACAAAAAAACTGACTCCTCTTACTGTCTATGATTGAACCATTCCTGTGACACTAGTTATAGATTCCGATGCTTCTCTTCAGGTTTACTGTATCCCTCTGACCTTCTTATTGACGATGAAACACAGATATTGCATCGTAATTAAATACAAAAGGCACAATGCCGACTTAAGTACAAGAAAACAGACTCTTCTTGCTGTCTGTGTTTTGAACAATTCATGTGACGCTAGGCATAGTTTCCGATGCTTCACTTCAGGTTTACTGTATCCATCTGACCTTCTTATTATCGATAAAACACAGAATTTTCATCGGAATTAAATACAAAAGCCACAATGCCGACTTACGTACAAGAAAACTGACACTTCTTACTGTCCATGTTTGAACCATTCATGTACCACTAGTTATAGATTCCGATGCTTCACTTCAGGTTTACTGTATCCCTCTGACCTTCTTATCGACGATGAAACACAGAAATTGCATCGGAATTAAATACAAAAGGCACAATGCCGACTTAAGTACAAGAAAAGAGACTCTTCTTACTGTCTGTGTTTTGAACCATTCATGTGACACTAGTTATAGATTCCGATGCTTCACTTCAGGTTTACTGTATCCCTCTGACCTTCTTATCGACGATGAAAGACAGAAATTGCATCGGAATTAAATACAAAGGGCACAATGCTGACTTAAGTACAAGAAAACTGACTCTTCTTACTGTCTATGTTTGAACCATTCATGTGACACTAGTTATAGATTCCGATGCTTCACTTCAGGTTTACTGTATCCCTCTGACCATTTTATTGTTGATGAAACACAGATATAGCATCGGAATTAAATACAAAAGGCACAACGCCGACTTAAGTACAAGAAAACAGACTCTTCTTACTGTCTATGATTTGAACCATTCCTGTGACACTAGTTATAGATTCCGATGCTTCTCTTCTGGTTTACTGTATCCCTCTGACCTTCTTATTGACGATGAAACACAGAAATTGCATCGGAATTAAATACAAAAGGCACAACGCCGACTTAAGTACAAGAAAACTGACTCATCTTACTGTCTTTGTTTTGAACCTTTTTCTGTGACACTAGTTATAGATTCCGATGCTTCACTTCAGGTTTACTGTATCCCTCTGACCTTCTTATTGAACATGAAACACAGATATTGGATCGGGTTTAAATACAAAGGGCACAATGCTGACTTAAGTACAAGAAAACAGACTCTTCTTACTGTCTATGATTTGAACCATTCCTGTGACACTAGTTATAGATTCCGATGCTTCTCTTCTGGTTTACTGTATCCCTCTGACCTTCTTATTGACGATGAAACACAGAAATTGCATCGGAATTAAATACAAAAGGCACAACGCCGACTTAAGTACAAGAAAACTGACTCATCTTACTGTCTATGTTTTGAACCTTTCCTGTGACACTAGTTATAGATTCCGATGCTTCACTTCAGGTTTACTGTATCCCTCTGACCTTCTTATTGAAGATGAAACACAGAAATGGCATCGGAATTAAATACAAAAGGCACAATGCCTACATAAGTACAATAAAACTGACTCTTCTTACTGTCTATGTTTTGAACCATTCCTGTTACACTAGTTATAGATTCCGATGCTTCACTTCAGGTTTACTGTATCCATCTGACCTTCTTATTATCGATGAAACATAGAAATTGCATCGGAATTAAATACAAAAGGCACAATGCCGACTTAAGTACAAGAAAACTGACTCCTCTTACTCTCTATGATTGAACCATTCCTGTGACACTAGTTATAGATTCCGATGCTTCTCTTCAGGTTTACTGTATCCCTCTGACCTTCTTATTGACGATGAAACACAGATATTGCATCGGAATTAAATACAAAAGGCACAATGCCGACTTAAGTACAAGAAAACAGACTCTTCTTGCTGTCTGTGTTTTGAACCATTCATGTGACGCTAGGCATAGTTTCCGATGCTTCACTTCAGGTTTACTGTATCCATCTGACCTTCTTATTATCGATAATACACAGAATTTTCATCGGAATTAAATACAAAAGCCACAATGCCGACTTATGTACAAGAAAACTGACACTTCTTACTGTCCATGTTTGAACCATTCATGTACCACTAGTTATAGATTCCGATGCTTCACTTCAGGTTTACTGTATCCCTCTGACCTTCTTATTGACGATGAAACACAGCTATTGCATCGGAATTAAATACAAAAGGCACAATGCCGACTTAAGTACAAGAAAACAGACTCTTCTTGCTGTCTGTGTTTTGGACCATTCATGTGACGCTAGGCATAGTTTCCGATGCTTCACTTCAGGTTTACTGTATCCCTCTGGCCTTCTTATTGAAGATGAAACACAGACATTGCATCGGAGTTAAATACAAAAGGCACAATGCCAACATAAGTACAAGAAAACCGACTCTTCTTACTGTCTATGTTTTGAACCATTGCTGTGACACTAGTTATAAATTCCGATGCTTCACTTCAGGTTTACTATATCCCTCTGACCCTCTTATTGTTGATGAAACACAGATATAGCATCGGAATTAAATACAAAAGACACAATGCCTACATAAGTACAAGAAAACTGACTCTTCTTACTGTCTATGATTTGAACCATTCCTGTGACACTAGTTATAGAGCCGATGCTTCTCTTCAGGTTTACTGTCTCCCTCTGACCTTCTTATTGACGATGAAACACAGAAATTGCATCGGAATTAAATACAAAAGGCACAACGCCGACTTAAGTACAAGAAAACTGACTCATCTTACTGTCTATGTTTTGAACCTTTCCTGTGACACTTGTTATAGATTCCGATGCTTCACTTCAGGTTTACTGTATCCCTCTGGCCTTCTTATTGAAGATGAAACTCAGATATTGCATCGGAATTAAATGCAAAGGGCACAATGCCGACTTAAGTACAAGAAAACTGACTCTTCTTACTGTCTATGTTTGAACCATTCATGTGACACCAGTTATAGCTTCCGATGCTTCACTTCAGGTTTACTGTATCCCTCTGACCATCTTATTGTTGATGAAACACAGATATAGCATCGGATTTAAATACAAAAGGCACAATGCCTACATAAGTACAAGAAAACTGACTCTTCTTACTGTCTATGTTTTGAACCTTTCCTGTGACACTAGTTATAGATTCCGATGCTTCACTTCAGGTTTACTGTATCCCTCTGGCCTGCTTATTTAAGATGAAACACAGATATTGCATCGGAATTAAATGCAAAGGGCACAATGCAGACTTAAGTACAAGAAAACAGACTCTTCTTACTGTCAGTGTTTTGAACCATTCATGTGACACTAGGCATAGCATCCGATGTTTCACTTCAGGTTTACTGTATCCATTAGACCTTCTTATTATCGATGGAACACAGACTTTGCATCGGAATTAAATACAAAATGCACAATGCCGACTTAAGTACAAAAAAACTGACTCCTCTTACTGTCTATGATTGAACCATTCCTGTGACACTAGTTATAGATTCCGATGCTTCTCTTCAGGTTTACTGTATCCCTCTGACCTTCTTATTGACGATGAAACACAGATATTGCATCGGAATTAAATACAAAAGGCACAATGCCGACTTAAGTACAAGAAAACAGACTCTTCTTGCTGTCTGTGTTTTGAACAATTCATGTGACGCTAGGCATAGTTTCCGATGCTTCACTTCAGGTTTACTGTATCCATCTGACCTTCTTATTATCGATAAAACACGGAATTTTCATCGGAATTAAATACAAAAGCCACAATGCCGACTTACGTACAAGAAAACTGACACTTCTTACTGTCCATGTTTGAACCATTCATGTACCACTAGTTATAGATTCCGATGCTTCACTTCAGGTTTACTGTATCCCTCTGACCTTCTTATCGACGATGAAACACAGAAATTGCATCGGAATTAAATACAAAAGGCACAATGCCGACTTAAGTACAAGAAAAGAGACTCTTCTTACTGTCTGTGTTTTGAACCATTCATGTGACACTAGTTATAGATTCCGATGCTTCACTTCAGGTTTACTGTATCCCTCTGACCTTCTTATCGACGATGAAAGACAGAAATTGCATCGGAATTAAATACAAAAGGCACAATGCCGACTTAAGTACAAGAAAACAGACTCTTCTTACTGTCTATGATTTGAACCATTCCTGTGACACTAGTTATAGATTCCGATGCTTCTCTTCTGGTTTACTGTATCCCTCTGACCTTCTTATTGACGATGAAACACAGAAATTGCATCGGAATTAAATACAAAAGGCACAACGCCGACTGAAGTACAAGAAACTGACTCATCTTACTGTCTATGTTTTGAACCTTTCCTGTGACACTAGTTATAGATTCCGATGCTTCACTTCAGGTTTACTGTATCCCTCTCACCTTCTTATTGAAGATGAAACACAGAAATTGCATCGGAATTAAATACAAAAGGCACAATGCCTACATAAGTACAATAAAACTGACCCTTCTTACTGTCTATGTTTTGAACCATTCCTGTTACACTAGTTATAGATTCCGATGCTTCACTTCAGGTTTACTGTATCCATCTGACCTTCTTATTATCGATGAAACATAGAAATTGCATCGGAATTAAATACAAAAGGCACAATGCCGACTTAAGTACAAGAAAACGGACTCTTCTTGCTGTCTGTGTTTTGAACCATTCATGTGACGCTAGGCATAGTTTCCGATGCTTCACTTCAGGTTTACTGTATCCATCTGACCTTCTTATTATCGATAAAACACAGAATTTTCATCGGAATTAAATACAAAAGCCACAATGCCGACTTACGTACAAGAAAACTGACACTTCTTACTGTCAATGTTTGAACCATTCATGTACCACTAGTTATAGATTCCGATGCTTCACTTCAGGTTTACTGTATCCCTCTGACCTTCTTATCGACGATGAAACACAGAAATTGCATCGGAATTAAATACAAAAGGCACAATGCCGACTTAAGTACAAGAAAACTGACTCCTCTTACTGTCTATGATTGAAACATTCCTGTGACACTAGTTATAGATTCCGATGCTTCACTTGAGGTTTACTGTAGCCCTCTGACCTTCTTATTGACGATGAAACACAGAAATTGCATCGGAATTAAATACAAAAGGCACAACGCCGACTTAAGTACAAGAAAACTGACTCATCTTACTGTCTATGTTTTGAACCTTTCCTGTGACACTAGTTATAGATTCCGATGCTTCACTTCAGGTTTACTGTATCCCTCTGGCCTTCTTATTGAAGATGAAACACAGACATTGCATCGGAGTTAAATACAAAAGGCACAATGCCAACATAAGTACAAGAAAACTGACTCTTCTTACTGTCTATGTTTTGAACCATTCCTGTGACACTAGTTATAGATTCCGATGCTTCTCTTCAGGTTTACTGTCTCCCTCTGACCTTCTTATTGACGATGAAACACAGAAACTGCATCGGAATTAAATACAAAAGGCACAACGCCGACTTAAGTACAAGAAAACTGACTCATCTTACTGTCTATGTTTTGAACCTTTCCTGTGACACTAGTTATAGATTCCGATGCTTCACTTCAGGTTTACTGTATCCCTCTGGCCTTCGTATTGAAGATGAAACACAGATATTGCATCGGAATTAAATGCAAAGGGCACAATGCCGACTTAAGTACAAGAAAACTGACTCTTCTTACTGTCTATGTTTGAACCATTCATGTGACACCAGTTATAGCTTCCGATGCTTCACTTCAGGTTTACTGTATCCCTCTGACCATCTTATTGTTGATGAAACACAGATATAGCATCGAATTTAAATACAAAAGGCACAATGCCTACATAAGTACAAGAAAACTGACTCTTCTTACTGTCTATGATTTGAACCATTCCTGTGACACTAGTTATAGATTCCGATGCTTCTCTTCAGGTTTACTGTTTCCCTCTGACCTTCTTATTGACGATAAAACACAGAAATTGCATCGTAATTAAATACAAAAGGCACAATGCCGACCTAAGTACAAGAAAACAGACTCTTCTTACTGTCTGTGTTTTGAACCATTCATGTGACACTAGTTATAGATTCCGATGCTTCACTTCAGGTTTACTGTATCCCTCTGACCTTTTTATCGACGATGAAACACAGAAATTGCATCGGAATTAAATACAAAAGGCACAATGCCGACTTAAGTACAAGAAAACAGACTCTTCTTACTGTCTATGATTTGAACCATTCCTGTGACACTAGTTATAGATTCCGATGCTTCTCTTCTGGTTTACTGTATCCCTCTGATCTTCTTATTGACGATGAAACACAGAAATTGCATCGGAATTAAATACAAAAGGCACAACGCCGACTTATGTACAAGAAAACTGACTCATCTTACTGTCTATGTTTTGAACCTTTCCTGTGACACTAGTTATTAGATTCCGATGCTTCACTTCAGGTTTACTGTATCCCTCTAACCTTCTTATTGAAGATGAAACACAGATATTGCATCGGAATTAAATACAAAGGGCACAATGCTGACTTAAGTACAAGAAAACTGACTCTTCTTACTGTCTATGTTTGAACCATTCATGTGACACTAGTTATAGATTCCGATGCTTCACTTCAGGTTTACTGTATCCCTCTGACCATTTTATTGTTGATGAAACACAGATATAGCATCGGAATTAAATACAAAAGGCACAATGCCTACATAAGTACAATAAAACTGACTCTTCTTACTGTCTATGTTTTTAACCATTCCTGTTACACTAGTTATAGATTCCGATGCTTCTCTTCAAGTTTACTGTATCCCTCTGACCTTTCTTATTGACGATGAAACACAGAAATTGCATCGGAATTAAATACAAAAGGCACAATGCCGACTTAAGTACAAAAAAACTGACTCTTCTTACTGTCTATGATTGAACCGTTTTTGTGACACTAGTTATAGATTCCGATGCTTCACTTGAGGTTTACTGTATCCCTCTGACCATCTTATTGACGATGAAAAACAGAAATTGCATCGGAATTAAATACAAAAGGCACAATGCCGACTTAAGTACACGAAAACTGACTCTTCTTACTGTCTATGTTTTGAAAAGTTCCTGTGACACTAGTTATAGATTCCGATGCTTCACTTCAGGTTTACTGTATCCCTCTGACCTTCATATCGACGAAGAAACACAGAAATTGCATCGGAATTAAATACAAAAGGCAAAATGCCGACTTAAGTACAAGAAAACAGACTCTTCTTACTGTCTGTGTTTTGAACCATTCATGTGACACTAGTTATAGATTCCGATGCTTCACTTCTGGTTTACTGTATCCCTCTGACCTTCTTATCGACGATGAAACACAGAAATTGCATCGGAATTAAATACAAAAGGCACAATAACGACTTAAGTACAAGAAAACTGACTCCTCTTACTGTCTATGATTGAACCATTCCTGTGACACTAGTTATAGATTCCGATGCTTCTCTTCAGGTTTACTGTATCCCTCTGACCTTCTTATTGACGATGAAACACAGATATTGCATCGGAATTAAATACAAAAGGCACAATGCCGACTTAAGTACAAGAAAACAGACTCTTCTTGCTGTCTGTGTTTTGAACCATTCATGTGACGCTAGGCATAGTTCCTGATGCTTCACTTCAGGTTTACTGTATCCATCTGACCTTCTTATTATCGATAAAACACAGAATTTTCATCGGAATTAAATACAAAAGCCACAATGCCGACTTATGTACAAGAAAACTGACACTTCTTACTGTCCATGTTTGAACCATTCATGTACCACTAGTTATAGATTCCGATGCTTCACTTCAGGTTTACTGTATCCCTCTGACCTTCTTATCGACGTTGAAACACAGAAATTGCATCGGAATTAAATACAAAATGCACAATGCCGGCTTAAGTACAAGAAAACTGACTCCTCTTACTGTCTATGATTGAAACATTCCTGTGACACTAGTTATAGATTCCGATGCTTCACTTGAGGTTTACTGTAGCCCTCTGACCTTCTTATTGACGATGAAACACAGAAATTGCATCGGAATTAAATACAAAAGGCACAACGCCGACTTAAGTACAAGAAAACTGACTCATCTTACTGTCTATGTTTTGAACCTTTCCTGTGACACTAGTTATAGATTCCGATGCTTCACTTCAGGTTTACTGTATCCCTCTGGCCTTCTTATTGAAGATGAAACACAGACATTGCATCGGAGTTAAATACAAAAGGCACAATGCCAACATAAGTACAAGAAAACTGACTCTTCTTACTGTCTATGTTTAGAACCATTCCTGTGACACTAGTTATAAATTCCGATGCTTCACTTCAGGTTTACTGTATCCCTCTGACCCTCTTATTGTTGATGAAACACAGATATAGCATCGGAATTAAATACAAAAGACACAATGCCTACATAAGTCCAAGAAAACTGACTCTTCTTACTGTCTATGATTTGAACCATTCCTGTGACACTAGTTATAGATTCCGATGCTTCTCTTCAGGTTTACTGTCTCCCTCTGACCTTCTTACTGACGATGAAACACAGAAATTGCATCGGAATTAAATACAAAAGGCACAACGCCGACTTAAGTACAAGAAAACTGACTCATCTTACTGTCTATGTTTTGAACCTTTCCTGTGACACTAGTTATAGATTCCGATGCTTCACTTCAGGCTTACTGTATCCCTCTGGCCTTCTTATTGAAGATGAAACACAGATATTGCATCGGAATTAAATGCAAAGGGCACAATGCCGACTTAAGTACAAGAAAACTGACTCTTCTTACTGTCTATGTTTGAACCATTCATGTGACACCAGTTATAGCTTCCGATGCTTCTCTTCTGGTTTACTGTATCCCTCTGACCTTCTTATTGACGATGAAACACAGAAATTGCATCGGAATTAAATACAAAAGGCACAACGCCGACTTAAGTACAAGAAAACTGACTCATCTTACTGTCTATGTTTTGAACCTTTCCTGTGACACTAGTTATAGATTCCGATGCTTCACTTCAGGTTTACTGTATCCCTCTGACCTTCTTATTGAAGATGAAACACAGATATTGCATCGGAATTAAATACAAAGGGCACAATGCTGACTTAAGTACAAGAAAACTGACTCTTCTTACTGTCTATGTTTGAACCATTCATGTGACACTAGTTATAGATTCCGATGCTTCACTTCAGGTTTACTGTATCCCTCTGACCATTTTATTGTTGATGAAACACAGATATAGCATCGGAATTAAATACAAAAGGCACAACGCCGACTTAAGTACAAGAAAACAGACTCTTCTTACTGTCTATGATTTGAACCATTCCTGTGACACTAGTTATAGATTCCGATGCTTCTCTTCTGGTTTACTGTATCCCTCTGACCTTCTTATTGACGATGAAACACAGAAATTGCATCGGAATTAAATACAAAAGGCACAACGCCGACTTAAGTACAAGAAAACTGACTCATCTTACTGTCTTTGTTTTGAACCTTTTTCTGTGACACTAGTTATAGATTCCGATGCTTCACTTCAGGTTTACTGTATCCCTCTGACCTTCTTATTGAACATGAAACACAGATATTGGATCGGAATTAAATACAAAGGGCACAATGCTGACTTAAGTACAAGAAAACAGACTCTTCTTACTGTCTATGATTTGAACCATTCCTGTGACACTAGTTATAGATTCCGATGCTTCTCTTCTGGTTTACTGTATCCCTCTGACCTTCTTATTGACGATGAAACACAGAAATTGCATCGGAATTAAATACAAAAGGCACAACGCCGACTTAAGTACAAGAAAACTGACTCATCTTACTGTCTATGTTTTGAACCTTTCCTGTGACACTAGTTATAGATTCCGATGCTTCACTTCAGGTTTACTGTATCCCTCTGACCTTCTTATTGAAGATGAAACACAGAAATTGCATCGGAATTAAATACAAAAGGCACAATGCCTACATAAGTACAATAAAACTGACTCTTCTTACTGTCTATGTTTTGAACCATTCCTGTTACACTAGTTATAGATTCCGATGCTTCACTTCAGGTTTACTGTATCCATCTGACCTTCTTATTATCGATGAAACATAGAAATTGCATCGGAATTAAATACAAAAAGCACAATGCCGACTTAAGTACAAGAAAACTGACTCCTCTTACTCTCTATGATTGAACCATTCCTGTGACACTAGTTATAGATTCCGATGCTTCTCTTCAGGTTTACTGTATCCCTCTGACCTTCTTATTGACGATGAAACACAGATATTGCATCGGAATTAAATACAAAAGGCACAATGCCGACTTAAGTACAAGAAAACAGACTCTTCTTGCTGTCTGTGTTTTGAACCATTCATGTGACGCTAGGCATAGTTTCCGATGCTTCACTTCAGGTTTACTGTATCCATCTGACCTTCTTATTATCGATAATACACAGAATTTTCATCGGAATTAAATACAAAAGCCACAATGCCGACTTATGTACAAGAAAACTGACACTTCTTACTGTCCATGTTTGAACCATTCATGTACCACTAGTTATAGATTCCGATGCTTCACTTCAGGTTTACTGTATCCCTCTGACCTTCTTATTGACGATGAAACACAGCTTTTGCATCGGAATTAAATACAAAAGGCACAATGCCGACTTAAGTACAAGAAAACAGACTCTTCTTGCTGTCTGTGTTTTGGACCATTCATGTGACGCTAGGCATAGTTTCCGATGCTTCACTTCAGGTTTACTGTATCCCTCTGGCCTTCTTATTGAAGATGAAACACAGACATTGCATCGGAGTTAAATACAAAAGGCACAATGCCAACATAAGTACAAGAAAACTGACTCTTCTTACTGTCTATGTTTTGAACCATTCCTGTGACACTAGTTATAAATTCCGATGCTTCACTTCAGGTTTACTATATCCCTCTGACCCTCTTATTGTTGATGAAACACAGATATAGCATCGGAATTAAATACAAAAGACACAATGCCTACATAAGTACAAGAAAACTGACTCTTCTTACTGTCTATGATTTGAACCATTCCTGTGACACTAGTTATAGATTCCGATGCTTCTCTTCAGGTTTACTGTCTCCCTCTGACCTTCTTATTGACGATGAAACACAGAAATTGCATCGGAATTAAATACAAAAGGCACAACGCCGACTTAAGTACAAGAAAACTGACTCATCATACTGTCTATGTTTTGAACCTTTCCTGTGACACTTGTTATAGATTCCGATGCTTCACTTCAGGTTTACTGTATCCCGCTGGCCTTCTTATTGAAGATGAAACTCAGATATTGCATCGGAATTAAATGCAAAGGGCACAATGCCGACTCATGTACAAGAAAACTGACTCATCTTACTGTCTATGTTTTGAACCTTTCCTGTGACACTAGTTATTAGATTCCGATGCTTCACTTCAGGTTTACTGTATCCCTCTAACCTTCTTATTGAAGATGAAACACAGATATTGCATCGGAATTAAATACAAAGGGCACAATGCTGACTTAAGTACAAGAAAACTGACTCTTCTTACTGTCTATGTTTGAACCATTCATGTGACACTAGTTATAGATTCCGATGCTTCACTTCAGGTTTACTGTATCCCTCTGACCATTTTATTGTTGATGAAACACAGATATAGCATCGGAATTAAATACAAAAGGCACAATGCCTACATAAGTACAATAAAACTGACTCTTCTTACTGTCTATGTTTTTAACCATTCCTGTTACACTAGTTATAGATTCCGATGCTTCTCTTCAGGTTAACTGTATCCCTCTGACCTTTCTTATTGACGATGAAACACAGAAATTGCATCGGAATTAAATACAAAAGGCACAATGCCGACTTAAGTACAAAAAAACTGACTCTTCTTACTGTCTATGAATGAACCGTTTTTGTGACACTAGTTATAGATTCCGATGCTTCACTTGAGGTTTACTGTATCCCTCTGACCATCTTATTGACGATGAAAAACTGAAATTGCATCGGAATTAAATACAAAGGCACAATGCCGACTTAAGTACACGAAAACTGACTCTTCTTACTGTCTATGTTTTGAAAAGTTCCTGTGACACTAGTTATAGATTCCGATGCTTCACTTCAGGTTTACTGTATCCCTCTGACCTTCATATCGACGAAGAAACACAGAAATTGCATCGGAATTAAATACAAAAGGCAAAATGCCGACTTAAGTACAAGAAAACAGACTCTTCTTACTGTCTGTGTTTTGAACCATTCATGTGACACTAGTTATAGATTCCGATGCTTCACTTCTGGTTTACTGTACCCCTCTGACCTTCTTATCGACGATGAAACACAGAAATTGCATCGGAATTAAATACAAAAGGCACAATAACGACTTAAGTACAAGAAAACTGACTCCTCTTACTGTCTATGATTGAACCATTCCTGTGACACTAGTTATAGATTCCGATGCTTCTCTTCAGGTTTACTGTATCCCTTGGACCTTCTTATTGACGATGAAAGACAGAAATTGCATCGGAATTAAATACAAAAAGCACAATGCCGACGTAAGGGCAAGAAGACTGACTCTTCCTACTTTCCATTCCTGTGACAGTAGTTATAGATTCCGATGCTTCTCTTCTGGTTTACTGTATCCCTCTGATCTTCTTATTGACGATGAAACACAGAAATTGCATCGGAATTAAATACAAAAGGCACAACGCCGACTTATGTACAAGAAAACTGACTCATCTTACTGTCTATGTTTTGAACCTTTCCTGTGACACTAGTTATTAGATTCCGATGCTTCACTTCAGGTTTACTGTATCCCTCTAACCTTCTTATTGAAGATGAAACACAGATATTGCATCGGAATTAAATACAAAGGGCACAATGCTGACTTAAGTACAAGAAAACTGACTCTTCTTACTGTCTATGTTTGAACCATTCATGTGACACTAGTTATAGATTCCGATGCTTCACTTCAGGTTTACTGTATCCCTCTGACCATTTTATTGTTGATGAAACACAGATATAGCATCGGAATTAAATACAAAAGGCACAATGCCTACATAAGTACAATAAAACTGACTCTTCTTACTGTCTATGTTTTTAATCATTCCTGTTACACTAGTTATAGATTCCGATGCTTCTCTTCAGGTTTACTGTATCCCTCTGACCTTTCTTATTGACGATGAAACACAGAAATTGCATCGGAATTAAATACAAAAGGCACAATGCCGACTTAAGTACAAAAAAACTGACTCTTCTTACTGTCTATGATTGAACCGTTTTTGTGACACTAGTTATAGATTCCGATGCTTCACTTGAGGTTTACTGTATCCCTCTGACCATCTTATTGACGATGAAAAACAGAAATTGCATCGGAATTAAATACAAAAGGCACAATGCCGACTTAAGTACACGAAAACTGACTCTTCTTACTGTCTATGTTTTGAAAAGTTCCTGTGACACTAGTTATAGATTCCGATGCTTCACTTCAGGTTTACTGTATCCCTCTGACCTTCATATCGACGAAGAAACACAGAAATTGCATCGGAATTAAATACAAAAGGCAAAATGCCGACTTAAGTACAAGAAAACAGACTCTTCTTACTGTCTGTGTTTTGAACCATTCATGTGACACTAGTTATAGATTCCGATGCTTCACTTCTGGTTTACTGTATCCCTCTGACCTTCTTATCGACGATGAAACACAGAAATTGCATCGGAATTAAATACAAAAGGCACAATAACGACTTAAGTACAAGAAAACTGACTCCTCTTACTGTCTATGATTGAACCATTCCTGTGACACTAGTTATAGATTCCGATGCTTCTCTTCAGGTTTACTGTATCCCTCTGACCTTCTTATTGACGATGAAACACAGATATTGCATCGGAATTAAATACAAAAGGCACAATGCCGACTTAAGTACAAGAAAACAGACTCTTCTTGCTGTCTGTGTTTTGAACCATTCATGTGACGCTAGGCATAGTTCCTGATGCTTCACTTCAGGTTTACTGTATCCATCTGACCTTCTTATTATCGATAAAACACAGAATTTTCATCGGAATTAAATACAAAAGCCACAATGCCGACTTATGTACAAGAAAACTGACACTTCTTACTGTCCATGTTTGAACCATTCATGTACCACTAGTTATAGATTCCGATGCTTCACTTCAGGTTTACTGTATCCCTCTGACCTTCTTATCGACGTTGAAACACAGAAATTGCATCGGAATTAAATACAAAATGCACAATGCCGGCTTAAGTACAAGAAAACTGACTCCTCTTACTGTCTATGATTGAAACATTCCTGTGACACTAGTTATAGATTCCGATGCTTCACTTGAGGTTTACTGTAGCCCTCTGACCTTCTTATTGACGATGAAACACAGAAATTGCATCGGAGTTAAATACAAAAGGCACAATGCCAACATAAGTACAAGAAAACTGACTCTTCTTACTGTCTATGTTTTGAACCATTCCTGTGACACTAGTTATAAATTCCGATGCTTCACTTCAGGTTTACTGTATCCCTCTGACCCTCTTATTGTTGATGAAACACAGATATAGCATCGGAATTAAATACAAAAGACACAATGCCTACATAAGTCCAAGAAAACTGACTCTTCTTACTGTCTATGATTTGAACCATTCCTGTGACACTAGTTATAGATTCCGATGCTTCTCTTCAGGTTTACTGTCTCCCTCTGACCTTCTTACTGACGATGAAACACAGAAATTGCATCGGAATTAAATACAAAAGGCACAACGCCGACTTAAGTACAAGAAAACTGACTCATCTTACTGTCTATGTTTTGAACCTTTCCTGTGACACTAGTTATAGATTCCGATGCTTCACTTCAGGCTTACTGTATCCCTCTGGCCTTCTTATTGAAGATGAAACACAGATATTGCATCGGAATTAAATGCAAAGGGCACAATGCCGACTTAAGTACAAGAAAACTGACTCTTCTTACTGTCTATGTTTGAACCATTCATGTGACACCAGTTATAGCTTCCGATGCTTCTCTTCTGGTTTACTGTATCCCTCTGACCTTCTTATTGACGATGAAACACAGAAATTGCATCGGAATTAAATACAAAAGGCACAACGCCGACTTAAGTACAAGAAAACTGACTCATCTTACTGTCTATGTTTTGAACCTTTCCTGTGACACTAGTTATAGATTCCGATGCTTCACCTCAGGTTTACTGTATCCCTCTGACCTTCTTATTGAAGATGAAACACAGATATTGCATCGGAATTAAATACAAAGGGCACAATGCTGACTTAAGTACAAGAAAACTGACTCTTCTTACTGTCTATGTTTGAACCATTCATGTGACACTAGTTATAGATTCCGATGCTTCACTTTAGGTTTACTGTATCCCTCTGACCATTTTATTGTTGATGAAACACAGATATAGCATCGGAATTAAATACAAAAGGCACAACGCCGACTTAAGTACAAGAAAACAGACTCTTCTTACTGTCTATGATTTGAACCATTCCTGTGACACTAGTTATAGATTCCGATGCTTCTCTTCTGGTTTACTGTATCCCTCTGACCTTCTTATTGACGATGAAACACAGAAATTGCATCGGAATTAAATACAAAAGGCACAACGCCGACTTAAGTACAAGAAAACTGACTCATCTTACTGTCTTTGTTTTGAACCTTTTTCTGTGACACTAGTTATAGATTCCGATGCTTCACTTCAGGTTTACTGTATCCCTCTGACCTTCTTATTGAACATGAAACACAGATATTGGATCGGAATTAAATACAAAGGGCACAATGCTGACTTAAGTACAAGAAAACAGACTCTTCTTACTGTCTATGATTTGAACCATTCCTGTGACACTAGTTATAGATTCCGATGCTTCTCTTCTGGTTTACTGTATCCCTCTGACCTTCTTATTGACGATGAAACACAGAAATTGCATCGGAATTAAATACAAAAGGCACAACGCCGACTTAAGTACAAGAAAACTGACTCATCTTACTGTCTATGTTTTGAACCTTTCCTGTGACACTAGTTATAGATTCCGATGCTTCACTTCAGGTTTACTGTATCCCTCTGACCTTCTTATTGAAGATGAAACACAGAAATTGCATCGGAATTAAATACAAAAGGCACAATGCCTACATAAGTACAATAAAACTGACTCTTCTTACTGTCTATGTTTTGAACCATTCCTGTTACACTAGTTATAGATTCCGATGCTTCACTTCAGGTTTACTGTATCCATCTGTCCTTCTTATTATCGATGAAACATAGAAATTGCATCGGAATTAAATACAAAAAGCACAATGCCGACTTAAGTACAAGAAAACTGACTCCTCTTACTCTCTATGATTGAACCATTCCTGTGACACTAGTTATAGATTCCGATGCTTCTCTTCAGGTTTACTGTATCCCTCTGACCTTCTTATTGACGATGAAACACAGATATTGCATCGGAATTAAATACAAAAGGCACAATGCCGACTTAAGTACAAGAAAACAGACTCTTCTTGCTGTCTGTGTTTTGAACCATTCATGTGACGCTAGGCATAGTTTCCGATGCTTCACTTCAGGTTTACTGTATCCATCTGACCTTCTTATTATCGATAATACACAGAATTTTCATCGGAATTAAATACAAAAGCCACAATGCCGACTTATGTACAAGAAAACTGACACTTCTTACTGTCCATGTTTGAACCATTCATGTACCACTAGTTATAGATTCCGATGCTTCACTTCAGGTTTACTGTATCCCTCTGACCTTCTTATTGACGATGAAACACAGCTTTTGCATCGGAATTAAATACAAAAGGCACAATGCCGACTTAAGTACAAGAAAACAGACTCTTCTTGCTGTCTGTGTTTTGGACCATTCATGTGACGCTAGGCATAGTTTCCGATGCTTCACTTCAGGTTTACTGTATCCCTCTGGCCTTCTTATTGAAGATGAAACACAGACATTGCATCGGAGTTAAATACAAAAGGCACAATGCCAACATAAGTACAAGAAAACTGACTCTTCTTACTGTCTATGTTTTGAACCATTCCTGTGACACTAGTTATAAATTCCGATGCTTCACTTCAGGTTTACTATATCCCTCTGACCCTCTTATTGTTGATGAAACACAGATATAGCATCGGAATTAAATACAAAAGACACAATGCCTACATAAGTACAAGAAAACTGACTCTTCTTACTGTCTATGATTTGAACCATTCCTGTGACACTAGTTATAGATTCCGATGCTTCTCTTCAGGTTTACTGTCTCCCTCTGACCTTCTTATTGACGATGAAACACAGAAATTGCATCGGAATTAAATACAAAAGGCACAACGCCGACTTAAGTACAAGAAAACCGACTCATCATACTGTCTATGTTTTGAACCTTTCCTGTGACACTTGTTATAGATTCCGATGCTTCACTTCAGGTTTACTGTATCCCGCTGGCCTTCTTATTGAAGATGAAACTCAGATATTGCATCGGAATTAAATGCAAAGGGCACAATGCCGACTTATGTACAAGAAAACTGACTCATCTTACTGTCTATGTTTTGAACCTTTCCTGTGACACTAGTTATTAGATTCCGATGCTTCACTTCAGGTTTACTGTATCCCTCTAACCTTCTTATTGAAGATGAAACACAGATATTGCATCGGAATTAAATACAAAGGGCACAATGCTGACTTAAGTACAAGAAATCTGACTCTTCTTACTGTCTATGTTTGAACCATTCATGTGACACTAGTTATAGATTCCGATGCTTCACTTCAGGTTTACTGTATCCCTCTGACCATTTTATTGTTGATGAAACACAGATATAGCATCGGAATTAAATACAAAAGGCACAATGCCTACATAAGTACAATAAAACTGACTCTTCTTACTGTCTATGTTTTTAACCATTCCTGTTACACTAGTTATAGATTCCGATGCTTCTCTTCAGGTTAACTGTATCCCTCTGACCTTTCTTATTGACGATGAAACACAGAAATTGCATCGGAATTAAATACAAAAGGCACAATGCCGACTTAAGTACAAAAAAACTGACTCTTCTTACTGTCTATGATTGAACCGTTTTTGTGACACTAGTTATAGATTCCGATGCTTCACTTGAGGTTTACTGTATCCCTCTGACCATCTTATTGACGATGAAAAACAGAAATTGCATCGGAATTAAATACAAAAGGCACAATGCCGACTTAAGTACACGAAAACTGACTCTTCTTACTGTCTATGTTTTGAAAAGTTCCTGTGACACAAGTTATAGATTCCGATGCTTCACTTCAGGTTTACTGTATCCCTCTGACCTTCATATCGACGAAGAAACACAGAAATTGCATCGGAATTAAATACAAAAGGCAAAATGCCGACTTAAGTACAAGAAAACAGACTCTTCTTACTGTCTGTGTTTTGAACCATTCATGTGACACTAGTTATAGATTCCGATGCTTCACTTCTGGTTTACTGTATCCCTCTGACCTTCTTATCGACGATGAAACACAGAAATTGCATCGGAATTAAATACAAAAGGCACAATAACGACTTAAGTACAAGAAAACTGACTCCTCTTACTGTCTATGATTGAACCATTCCTGTGACACTAGTTATAGATTCCGATGCTTCTCTTCAGGTTTACTGTATCCCTCTGACCTTCTTATTGACGATGAAACACAGATATTGCATCGGAATTAAATACAAAAGGCACAATGCCAACTTAAGTACAAGAAAACAGACTCTTCTTGCTGTCTGTGTTTTGAACCATTCATGTGACGCTAGGCATAGTTCCTGATGCTTCACTTCAGGTTTACTGTATCCATCTGACCTTCTTATTATCGATAAAACACAGAATTTTCATCGGAATTAAATACAAAAGCCACAATGCCGACTTATGTACAAGAAAACTGACACTTCTTACTGTCCATGTTTGAACCATTCATGTACCACTAGTTATAGATTCCGATGCTTCACTTCAGGTTTACTGTATCCCTCTGACCTTCTTATCGACGATGAAACACAGAAATTGCATCGGAATTAAATACAAAATGCACAATGCCGGCTTAAGTACAAGAAAACTGACTCCTCTTACTGTCTATGATTGAAACATTCCTGTGACACTAGTTATAGATTCCGATGCTTCACTTGAGGTTTACTGTAGCCCTCTGACCTTCTTATTGACGATGAAACACAGAAATTGCATCGGAATTAAATACAAAAGGCACAACGCCGACTTAAGTACAAGAAAACTGACTCATCTTACTGTCTATGTTTTGAACCTTTCCTGTGACACTAGTTATAGATTCCGATGCTTCACTTCAGGTTTACTGTATCCCTCTGGCCTTCTTATTGAAGATGAAACACAGACATTGCATCGGAGTTAAATACAAAAGGCACAATGCCAACATAAGTACAAGAAAACTGACTCTTCTTACTGTCTATGTTTTGAACCATTCCTGTGACACTAGTTATAAATTCCGATGCTTCACTTCAGGTTTACTGTATCCCTCTGACCCTCTTATTGTTGATGAAACACAGATATAGCATCGGAATTAAATACAAAAGACACAATGCCTACATAAGTACAAGAAAACTGACTCTTCTTACTGTCTATGATTTGAACCATTCCTGTGACACTAGTTATAGATTCCGATGCTTCTCTTCAGGTTTACTGTCTCCCTCTGACCTTCTTACTGACGATGAAACACAGAAATTGCATCGGAATTAAATACAAAAGGCACAACGCCGACTTAAGTACAAGAAAACTGACTCATCTTACTGTCTATGTTTTGAACCTTTCCTGTGACACTAGTTATAGATTCCGATGCTTCACTTCAGGCTTACTGTATCCCTCTGGCCTTCATATTGAACATGAAACACAGATATTGCATCGGAATTAAATGCAAAGGGCACAATGCCGACTTAAGTACAAGAAAACTGACTCTTCTTACTGTCTATGTTTGAACCATTCATGTGACACCAGTTATAGCTTCCGATGCTTCTCTTCTGGTTTACTGTATCCCTCTGACCTTCTTATTGACGATGAAACACAGAAATTGCATCGGAATTAAATACAAAAGGCACAACTCCGACTTAAGTACAAGAAAACTGACTCATCATACTGTCTATGTTTTGAACCTTTCCTGTGACACTAGTTATAGATTCCGATGCTTCACTTCAGGTTTACTGTATCCCTCTGACCTTCTTATTGAAGATGAAACACAGATATTGCATCGGAATTAAATACAAAGGGCACAATGCTGACTTAAGTACAAGAAAACTGACTCTTCTTACTGTCTATGTTTGAACCATTCATGTGACACTAGTTATAGATTCCGATGCTTCACTTCAGGTTTACTGTATCCCTCTGACCATTTTATTGTTGATGAAACACAGATATAGCATCGGAATTAAATACAAAAGGCACAACGCCGACTTAAGTACAAGAAAACAGACTCTTCTTACTGTCTATGATTTGAACCATTCCTGTGACACTAGTTATAGATTCCGATGCTTCTCTTCTGGTTTACTGTATCCCTCTGACCTTCTTATTGACGATGAAACACAGAAATTGCATCGGAATTAAATACAAAAGGCACAACGCCGACTTAAGTACAAGAAAACTGACTCATCTTACTGTCTTTGTTTTGAACCTTTTTCTGTGACACTAGTTATAGATTCCGATGCTTCACTTCAGGTTTACTGTATCCCTCTGACCTTCTTATTGAACATGAAACACAGATATTGGATCGGAATTAAATACAAAGGGCACAATGCTGACTTAAGTACAAGAAAACAGACTCTTCATACTGTCTATGATTTGAACCATTCCTGTGACACTAGTTATAGATTCCGATGCTTCTCTTCTGGTTTACTGTATCCCTCTGACCTTCTTATTGACGATGAAACACAGAAATTGCATCGGAATTAAATACAAAAGGCACAACGCCGACTTAAGTACAAGAAAACTGACTCATCTTACTGTCTATGTTTTGAACCTTTCCTGTGACACTAGTTATAGATTCCGATGCTTCACTTCAGGTTTACTGTATCCCTCTGACCTTCTTATTGAAGATGAAACACAGAAATTGCATCGGAATTAAATACAAAAGGCACAATGCCTACATAAGTACAATAAAACTGACTCTTCTTACTGTCTATGTTTTGAACCATTCCTGTTACACTAGTTATAGATTCCGATGCTTCACTTCAGGTTTACTGTATCCATCTGACCTTCTTACTATCGATGAAACATAGAAATTGCATCGGAATTAAATACAAAAGGCACAATGCCGACTTAAGTACAAGAAAACAGACTCTTCTTGCTGTCTGTGTTTTGAACCATTCATGTGACGCTAGGCATAGTTTCCGATGCTTCACTTCAGGTTTACTGTATCCATCTGACCTTCTTATTATCGATAATACACAGAATTTTCATCGGAATTAAATACAAAAGCCACAATGCCGACTTATGTACAAGAAAACTGACACTTCTTACTGTCCATGTTTGAACCATTCATGTACCACTAGTTATAGATTCCGATGCTTCACTTCAGGTTTACTGTATCCCTCTGACCTTCTTATTGACGATGAAACACAGCTTTTGCATCGGAATTAAATACAAAAGGCACAATGCCGACTTAAGTACAAGAAAACAGACTCTTCTTGCTGTCTGTGTTTTGGACCATTCATGTGACGCTAGGCATAGTTTCCGATGCTTCACTTCAGGTTTACTGTATCCCTCTGGCCTTCTTATTGAAGATGAAACACAGACATTGCATCGGAGTTAAATACAAAAGGCACAATGCCAACATAAGTACAAGAAAACTGACTCTTCTTACTGTCTATGTTTTGAACCATTCCTGTGACACTAGTTATAAATTCCGATGCTTCACTTCAGGTTTACTATATCCCTCTGACCCTCTTATTGTTGATGAAACACAGATATAGCATCGGAATTAAATACAAAAGACACAATGCCTACATAAGTACAAGAAAACTGACTCTTCTTACTGTCTATGATTTGAACCATTCCTGTGACACTAGTTATAAATTCCGATGCTTCTCTTCAGGTTTACTGTCTCCCTCTGACCTTCTTATTGACGATGAAACACAGAAATTGCATCGGAATTAAATACAAAAGGCACAACGCCGACTTAAGTACAAGAAAACTGACTCATCTTACTGTCTATGTTTTGAACCTTTCCTGTGACACTTGTTATAGATTCCGATGCTTCACTTCAGGTTTACTGTATCCCGCTGGCCTTCTTATTGAAGATGAAACTCAGATATTGCATCGGAATTAAATGCAAAGGGCACAATGCCGACTTAAGTACAAGAAAACTGACTCTTCTTACTGTCTATGTTTGAACCATTCATGTGACACCAGTTATAGCTTCCGATGCTTCACTTCAGGTTTACTGTATCCCTCTGACCATCTTATTGTTGATGAAACACAGATATAGCATCGGATTTAAATACAAAAGGCACAATGCCTACATAAGTACAAGAAAACTGACTCTTCTTACTGTCTATGTTTTGAACCTTTCCTGTGACACTAGTTATAGATTCCGATGCTTCACTTCAGGTTTACTGTATCCCTCTGGCCTGCTTATTTAAGATGAAACACAGATATTGCATCGGAATTAAATGCAAAGGGCACAATGCCGACTTAAGTACAAGAAAACAGACTCTTCTTACCGTCAGTGTTTTGAACCATTCATGTGACACTAGGCATAGCATCCGATGTTTCACTTCAGGTTTACTGTATCCATTAGACCTTCTTATTATCGATGGAACACAGACTTTGCATCGGAATTAAATACAAAATGCACAATGCCGACTTAAGTACAAAAAAACTGACTCTTCTTACTGTCTATGTTTGAACAATTCATGTGACACTAGTTATAGATTCCGATGCTTCACTTCTGGTTTACTGTATCCCTCTGACCTTCTTATCGACGATGAAACACAGAAATTGCATCGGAATTAAATACAAAAGGCACAATAACGACTTAAGTACAAGAAAACTGACTCCTCTTACTGTCTATGATTGAACCATTCCTGTGACACTAGTTATAGATTCCGATGCTTCTCTTCAGGTTTACTGTATCCCTCTGACCTTCTTATTGACGATGAAACACAGATATTGCATCGGAATTAAATACAAAAGGCACAATGCCGACTTAAGTACAAGAAAACAGACTCTTCTTGCTGTCTGTGTTTTGAACCATTCATGTGACGCTAGGCATAGTTTCCGATGCTTCACTTCAGGTTTACTGTATCCATCTGACCTTCTTATTATCGATAAAACACAGAATTTTCATCGGAATTAAATACAAAAGCCACAATGATGACTTACGTACAAGAAAACTGACACTTCTTACTGTCCATGTTTGAACCATTCATGTACCACTAGTTATAGATTCCGATGCTTCACTTCAGGTTTACTGTATCCCTCTGACCTTCTTATCGACGATGAAACACAGAAATTGCATCGGAATTAAATACAAAAGGCACAATGCCGACTTAAGTACAAGAAAAGAGACTCTTCTTACTGTCTGTGTTTTGAACCATTCATGTGACACTAGTTATAGATTCCGATGCTTCACTTCAGGTTTACTGTATCCCTCTGACCTTCTTATCGACGATGAAAGACAGAAATTGCATCGGAATTAAATACAAAAGGCACAATGCCGACTTAAGTACAAGAAAACAGACTCTTCTTACTGTCTATGATTTGAACCATTCCTGTGACACTAGTTATAGATTCCGATGCTTCTCTTCTGGTTTACTGTATCCATCTGACCTTCTTATTGACGATGAAACACAGAAATTGCATCGGAATTAAATACAAAAGGCACAACGCCGACTTAAGTACAAGAAACTGACTCATCTTACTGTCTATGTTTTGAACCCTTCCTGTGACACTAGTTATAGATTCCGATGCTTCACTTCAGGTTTACTGTATCCCTCTGACCTTCTTATTGAAGATGAAACACAGAAATTGCATCGGAATTAAATACAAAAGGCACAATGCCTACATAAGTACAATAAAACTGACTCTTCTTACTGTCTATGTTTTGAACCATTCCTGTTACACTAGTTATAGATTCCGATGCTTCACTTCAGGTTTACTGTATCCATCTGACCTTCTTACTATCGATGAAACATAGAAATTGCATCGGAATTAAATACAAAAAGCACAATGCCGACTTAAGTACAAGAAAACTGACTCCTCTTACTCTCTATGATTGAACCATTCCTGTGACACTAGTTATAGATTCCGATGCTTCTCTTCAGGTTTACTGTATCCCTCTGACCTTCTTATTGACGATGAAACACAGATATTGCATCGGAATTAAATACAAAAGGCACAATGCCGACTTAAGTACAAGAAAACAGACTCTTCTTGCTGTCTGTGTTTTGAACCATTCATGTGACGCTAGGCATAGTTTCCGATGCTTCACTTCAGGTTTACTGTATCCATCTGACCTTCTTATTATCGATAATACACAGAATTTTCATCGGAATTAAATACAAAAGCCACAATGCCGACTTATGTACAAGAAAACTGACACTTCTTACTGTCCATGTTTGAACCATTCATGTACCACTAGTTATAGATTCCGATGCTTCACTTCAGGTTTACTGTATCCCTCTGACCTTCTTATTGACGATGAAACACAGCTTTTGCATCGGAATTAAATACAAAAGGCACAATGCCGACTTAAGTACAAGAAAACAGACTCTTCTTGCTGTCTGTGTTTTGGACCATTCATGTGACGCTAGGCATAGTTTCCGATGCTTCACTTCAGGTTTACTGTATCCCTCTGGCCTTCTTATTGAAGATGAAACACAGACATTGCATCGGAGTTAAATACAAAAGGCACAATGCCAACATAAGTACAAGAAAACTGACTCTTCTTACTGTCTATGTTTTGAACCATTCCTGTGACACTAGTTATAAATTCCGATGCTTCACTTCAGGTTTACTATATCCCTCTGACCCTCTTATTGTTGATGAAACACAGATATAGCATCGGAATTAAATACAAAAGACACAATGCCTACATAAGTACAAGAAAACTGACTCTTCTTACTGTCTATGATTTGAACCATTCCTGTGACACTAGTTATAGATTCCGATGCTTCTCTTCAGGTTTACTGTCTCCCTCTGACCTTCTTATTGACGATGAAACACAGAAATTGCATCGGAATTAAATACAAAAGGCACAACGCCGACTTAAGTACAAGAAAACTGACTCATCTTACTGTCTATGTTTTGAACCTTTCCTGTGACACTTGTTATAGATTCCGATGCTTCACTTCAGGTTTACTGTATCCCGCTGGCCTTCTTATTGAAGATGAAACTCAGATATTGCATCGGAATTAAATGCAAAGGGCACAATGCCGACTTAAGTACAAGAAAACTGACTCTTCTTACTGTCTATGTTTGAACCATTCATGTGACACCAGTTATAGCTTCCGATGCTTCACTTCAGGTTTACTGTATCCCTCTGACCATCTTATTGTTGATGAAACACAGATATAGCATCGGATTTAAATACAAAAGGCACAATGCCTACATAAGTACAAGAAAACTGACTCTTCTTACTGTCTATGTTTTGAACCTTTCCTGTGACACTAGTTATAGATTCCGATGCTTCACTTCAGGTTTACTGTATCCCTCTGGCCTGCTTATTTAAGATGAAACACAGATATTGCATCGGAATTAAATACAAAAGGCACAATGCCGACTTAAGTACAAGAAAAGAGACTCTTCTTACTGTCTGTGTTTTGAACCATTCATGTGACACTAGTTATAGATTCCGATGCTTCACTTCAGGTTTACTGTATCTCTCTGACCTTCTTATCGACGATGAAAGACAGAAATTGCATCGGAATTAAATACAAAAGGCACAATGCCGACTTAAGTACAAGAAAACAGACTCTTCTTACTGTCTACGATTTGAACCATTCCTGTGACACTAGTTATAGATTCCGATGCTTCTCTTCTGGTTTACTGTATCCATCTGACCTTCTTATTGACGATGAAACACAGAAATTGCATCGGAATTAAATACAAAAGGCACAACGCCGACTTAAGTACAAGAAACTGACTCATCTTACTGTCTATGTTTTGAACCCTTCCTGTGACACTAGTTATAGATTCCGATGCTTCACTTCAGGTTTACTGTATCCCTCTGACCTTCTTATTGAAGATGAAACACAGAAATTGCATCGGAATTAAATACAAAAGGCACAATGCCTACATAAGTACAATAAAACTGACTCTTCTTACTGTCTATGTTTTGAACCATTCCTGTTACACTAGTTATAGATTCCGATGCTTCACTTCAGGTTTACTGAATCCATCTGACCTTCTTATTATCGATGAAACATAGAAATTGCATCGGAATTAAATACAAAAGGCACAATGTTGACTTAAGTACAAGAAAACTGACTCCCCTTACTGTCTATGATTGAACCATTCCTGTGACACTAGTTATAGATTCCGATGCTTCTCTTCAGGTTTACTGTATCCCTCTGACCTTCTTATTGACGATGAAACACAGATATTGCATCGGAATTAAATACAAAAGGCACAATGCCGACTTAAGTACAAGAAAACAGACTCTTCTTGCTGTCTGTGATTTGAACCATTCCTGTGACACTAGTTATAGATTCCGATGCTTCTCTTCTGGTTTACTGTATCCCTCTGACCTTCTTGTCGACGATGAAACACAGAAATTGCATCGGAATTAAATACAAAAGGCACAATGCCGACTTAAGTACAAGAAAACAGACTCTTCTTACTGTCTATGATTTGAACCATTCCTGTGACACTAGTTATAGATTCCGATGCTTCTCTTCTGGTTTACTGTATCCCTCTGACCTTCTTATTGACGATGAAACACAGAAATTGCATCGGAATTAAATACAAAAGGCACAACACCGACTTAAGTACAAGAAAACTGACTCATCTTACTGTCTATGTTTTGAACCTTTCCTGTGACACTAGTTATAGATTCCGATGCTTCACTTCAGGTTTACTGTATCCCTCTGACCTTCTTATTGAAGATGAAACACAGATATTGCATCGGAATTAAATACAAAGGGCACAATGCTGACTTAAGTACAAGAAAACAGACTCTTCTTACTGTCTATGATTTGAACCATTCCTGTGACACTAGTTATAGATTCCGATGCTTCTCTTCTGGTTTACTGTATCCCTCTGACCTTCTTATTGACGATGAAACACAGAAATTGCTTCGGAATTAAATACAAAAGGCACAACGTCGACTTAAGTACAAGAAAACTGACTCATCTTACTGTCTATGTTTTGAACCTTTCCTGTGACACTAGTTATAGATTCCGATGCTTCACTTCAGGTTTACTGTATCCCTCCGACCTTCTTATTGAAGATGAAACACAGAAATTGCATCGGAATTATATACAAAAGGCACAATGCCTACATAAGTACAATAAAACTGACTCTTCTTACTGTCTATGTTTTGAACCATTCCTGTTACACTAGTTATAGATTCCGATGCTTCACTTCAGGTTTACTGTATCCATCTGACCTTCTTATTATCGATGAAACATAGAAATTGCATCGGAATTAAATACAAAAGGCACAATGCCGACTTAAGTACAAGAAAACTGACTCCTCTTACTGTCTATGATTGAACCATTCCTGTGACACTAGTTATAGATTCCGATGCTTCTCTTCAGGTTTACTGTATCCATTAGACCTTCTTATTATCGATGGAACACAGACTTTGCATCGGAATTAAATACAAAATGCACAATGCCGACTTAAGTACAAAAAAACTGACTCTTCTTACTGTCTATGTTTGAACAATTCATGTGACACTAGTTATAGATTCCGATGCTTCACTTCTGGTTTACTGTATCCCTCTGACCTTCTTATCGACGATGAAACACAGAAATTGCATCGGAATTAAATACAAAAGGCACAATAACGACTTAAGTACAAGAAAACTGACTCCTCTTACTGTCTATGATTGAACCATACCTGTGACACTAGTTATAGATTCCGATGCTTCTCTTCAGGTTTACTGTATCCCTCTGACCTTCTTATTGACGATGAAACACAGATATTGCATCGGAATTAAATACAAAAGGCACAATGCCGACTTAAGTACAAGAAAACAGACTCTTCTTGCTGTCTGTGTTTTGAACCATTCATGTGACGCTAGGCATAGTTTCCGATGCTTCACTTCAGGTTTACTGTATCCATCTGACCTTCTTATTATCGATAAAACACAGAATTTTCATCGGAATTAAATACAAAAGCCACAATGCCGACTTCGTACAAGAAAACTGACACTTCTTACTGTCCATGTTTGAACCATTCATGTACCACTAGTTATAGATTCCGATGCTTCACTTCAGGTTTACTGTATCCCTCTGACCTTCTTATCGACGATGAAACACAGAAATTGCATCGGAATTAAATACAAATGGCACAATGCCGACTTAAGTACAAGAAAAGAGACTCTTCTTACTGTCTGTGTTTTGAACCATTCATGTGACACTAGTTATAGATTCCGATGCTTCACTTCAGGTTTACTGTATCCCTCTGACCTTCTTATCGACGATGAAAGACAGAAATTGCATCGGAATTAAATACAAAAGGCACAATGCCGACTTAAGTACAAGAAAACAGACTCTTCTTACTGTCTATGATTTGAACCATTCCTGTGACACTAGTTATAGATTCCGATGCTTCTCTTCTGGTTTACTGTATCCCTCTGACCTTCTTATTGACGATGAAACACAGAAATTGCATCGGAATTAAATACAAAAGGCACAACGCCGACTTAAGTACAAGAAACTGACTCATCTTACTGTCTATGTTTTGAACCTTTCCTGTGACACTAGTTATAGATTCCGATGCTTCACTTCAGGTTTACTGTATCCCTCTGACCTTCTTATTGAAGATGAAACACAGAAATTGCATCGGAATTAAATACAAAAGGCACAATGCCTACATAAGTACAATAAAACTGACTCTTCTTACTGTCTATGTTTTGAACCATTCCTGTTACACTAGTTATAGATTCCGATGCTTCACTTCAGGTTTACTGTATCCATCTGACCTTCTTATTATCGATGAAACATAGAAATTGCATCGGAATTAAATACAAAAGGCACAATGCCGACTTAAGTACAAGAAAACTGACTCCTCTTACTGTCTATGATTGAACCATTCCTGTGACACTAGTTATAGATTCCGATGCTTCTCTTCAGGTTTACTGTATCCCTCTGACCTTCTTATTGACGATGAAACACAGATATTGCATCGGAATTAAATACAAAAGGCACAATGCCGACTTAAGTACAAGAAAACAGACTCTTCTTGCTGTCTGTGATTTGAACCATTCCTGTGACACTAGTTATAGATTCCGATGCTTCTCTTCTGGTTTACTGTATCCCTCTGACCTTCTTGTCGACGATGAAACACAGAAATTGCATCGGAATTAAATACAAAAGGCACAATGCCGACTTAAGTACAAGAGAACAGACTCTTCTTACTGTCTATGATTTGAACCATTCCTGTGACACTAGTTATAGATTCCGATGCTTCTCTTCTGGTTTACTGTATCCCTCTGACCTTCTTATTGACGATGAAACACAGAAATTGCATCGGAATTAAATACAAAAGGCACAACACCGACTTAAGTACAAGAAAACTGACTCATCTTACTGTCTATGTTTTGAACCTTTCCTGTGACACTAGTTATAGATTCCGATGCTTCACTTCAGGTTTACTGTATCCCTCTGACCTTCTTATTGAAGATGAAACACAGATATTGCATCGGAATTAAATACAAAGGGCACAATGCTGACTTAAGTACAAGAAAACAGACTCTTCTTACTGTCTATGATTTGAACCATTCCTGTGACACTAGTTATAGATTCCGATGCTTCTCTTCTGGTTTACTGTATCCCTCTGACCTTCTTATTGACGATGAAACACAGAAATTGCATCGGAATTAAATACAAAAGGCACAACGTCGACTTAAGTACAAGAAAACTGACTCATCTTACTGTCTATGTTTTGAACCTTTCCTGTGACACTAGTTATAGATTCCGATGCTTCACTTCAGGTTTACTGTATCCCTCTGACCCTCTTATTGAAGATGAAACACAGAAATTGCATCGGAATTATATACAAAAGGCACAATGCCTACATAAGTACAATAAAACTGACTCTTCTTACTGTCTATGTTTTGAACCATTCCTGTTACACTAGTTATAGATTCCGATGCTTCACTTCAGGTTTACTGTATCCATCTGACCTTCTTATTATCGATGAAACATAGAAATTGCATCGGAATTAAATACAAAAGGCACAATGCCGACTTAAGTACAAGAAAACTGACTCCTCTTACTGTCTATGATTGAACCATTCCTGTGACACTAGTTATAGATTCCGATGCTTCTCTTCAGGTTTACTGTATCCCTCCGACCTTCGTATTGACGATGAAACACAGATATTGCATCGGAATTAAATACAAAAGGCACAATGCCGACTTAAGTACAAGAAAACAGACTCTTCTTGCTGTCTGTGTTTTGAACCATTCATGTGACGCTAGGCATAGTTTCCGATGCTTCACTTCAGGTTTACTGTATCCATCTGACCTTCTTATTATCGATAAAACACAGAATTTTCATCGGAATTAAATACAAACGCCACAATGCCGACTTATGTACAAGAAAACTGACACTTCTTACTGTCCATGTTTGAACCATACATGTACCACTAGTTATAGATTCCGATGCTTCACTTCAGGTTTACTGTATCCCTCTGATCTTCTTATTGACGATGAACCACAGCTATTGCATCGGAATTAAATACAAAAGACACAATGCCTACATAAGTACAAGAAAACTGACTCTTCTTACTGTCTATGATTTGAACCATTCCTGTGACACTAGTTATAGATTCCGATGCTTCTCTTCAGGTTTACTGTCTCCCTCTGACCTTCTTATTGACGATGAAACACAGAAATTGCATCGGAATTAAATACAAAGGGCACAACGCCGACTTAAGTACAAGAAAACTGACTCATTTTACTGTCTATGTTTTGAACCTTTCCTGTGACACTAGTTATAGATTCCGATGCTTCACTTCAGGTTTACTGTATCCCTCTGGCCTTCTTATTGAAGATGAAACACAGACATTGCATCGGAGTTAAATACAAAAGGCACAATGCCAACATAAGTACAAGAAAACTGACTCTTCTTACTGTCTATGTTTTGAACCATTCCTGTGACACTAGTTATAAATTCCGATGTTTCACTTCAGTTTTACTGTATCCCTCTGACCCTCTTATTGTTGATGAAACACAGATATAGCATCGGAATTAAATACAAAAGACACAATGCCTACATAAGTACAAGAAAACTGACTCTTCTTACTGTCTATGATTTGAACCATTCCTGTGATACTAGTTATAGATTCCGATGCTTCTCTTCAGGTTTACTGTCTCCCTCTGACCTTTCTTATTGACGATGAAACACAGAAATTGCATCGGAATTAAATACAAAAGGCACAACGCCGACTTAAGTACAAGCAAACTGACTCATCTGTATCCCTCTGGCCTTCTTATTGAAGATGAAACACAGATATTGCATCGGAATTAAATGCAAAGGGCACAATGCCGACTTAAGTACAAGAAAACTGACTCTTCTTACTGTCTATGTTTGAACCATTCATGTGACACCAGTTATAGCATCCGATGCTTCACTTCAGGTTTACTGTATCCCTCTGACCATCTTATTGTTGATGAATCACATATATAGCATCGGATTTAAATACAAAAGGCACAATGCCTACATAAGTACAAGAAAACTGACTCTTCTTACTGTCTATGATTTGAACCATTCCTGTGACACTAGTTATAGATTCCGATGCTTCTCTTCAGGTTTACTGTTTCCCTCTGACCTTCTTATTGACGATAAAATACAGAAATTGCATCGGAATTAAATACAAAAGGCACAATGCCGACTTAAGTACAAGAAAAGAGACTCTTCTTACTGTCTGTGTTTTGAACCATTCATGTGACACTAGTTATAGATTCCGATGCTTCACTTCAGGTTTACTGTATCCCTCTGACCTTCTTATCGACGATGAAACACAGAAATTGCATCGGAATTAAATACAAAAGGCACAATGCCGACTTAAGTACAAGAAAACAGACTCTTCTTACTGTCTATGATTTGAACCATTCCTGTGACACTAGTTATAGATTCCGATGCTTCTCTTCTGGTTTACTGTATCCCTCTGACCTTCTTATTGACGATGAAACACAGAAATTGCATCGGAATTAAATACAAAAGGCACAACGCCGACTTAAGTACAAGAAAACTGACTCATCTTACTGTCTATGTTTTGAACCTTTCCTGTGACACTAGTTATAGATTCCGATGCTTCACTTCAGGTTTACTGTATCCCTCTGACCTTCTTATTGAAGATGAAACACAGAAATTGCATCGGAATTAAATACAAAAGGCACAATGCCTACATAAGTACAATAAAACTGACTCTTCTTACTGTCTATGTTTTGAACCATTCCTGTTACACTAGTTATAGATTCCGATGCTTCACTTCAGGTTTACTGTATCCATCTGACCTTCTTATTATCGATGAAACATAGAAATTGCATCGGAATTAAATACAAAAGGCACAATGCCGACTTAAGTACAAGAAAACTGACTCCTCTTACTGTCTATGATTGAACCATTCCTGTGACACTAGTTATAGATTCCGATGCTTCTCTTCAGGTTTACTGTATCCCTCTTTCTTCATATTGACGATGAAACACAGATATTGCATCGGAATTAAATACAAAAGGCACAATGCCGACTTAAGTACAAGAAAACAGACTCTTCTTGCTGTCTGTGATTTGAACCATTCCTGTGACACTAGTTATAGATTCCGATGCTTCTCTTCTGGTTTACTGTATCCCTCTGACCTTCTTGTCGACGATGAAACACAGAAATTGCATCGGAATTAAATACAAAAGGCACAATGCCGACTTAAGTACAAGAAAACAGACTCTTCTTACTGTCTATGATTTGAACCATTCCTGTGCCACTACTTATAGATTCCGATGCTTCTCTTCTGGTTTACTGTATCCCTCTGACCTTCTTATTGACGATGAAACACAGAAATTGCATCGGAATTAAATACAAAAGGCACAACGCCGACTTAAGTACAAGAAAACTGACTCATCTTACTGTCTATGTTTTGAACCTTTCCTGTGACACCAGTTATAGATTCCGATGCTTCACTTCAGGTTTACTGTATCCCTCTGACCTTCTTATTGAAGATGAATCACAGATATTGCATCGGAATTAAATACAAAGGGCACAATGCTGACTTAAGTACAAGAAAACAGACTCTTCTTACTGTCTATGATTTGAACCATTCCTGTGACACTAGTTATAGATTCCGATGCTTCTCTTCTGGTTTACTGTATCCCTCTGACCTTCTTATTGACGATGAAACACAGAAATTGCATCGGAATTAAATACAAAAGGCACAACGCCGGCTTAAGTACAAGAAAACTGACTCATCTTACTGTCTATGTTTTGAACCTTTCCTGTGACACTAGTTATAGATTCCGATGCTTCACTTCAGGTTTACTGTATCCCTCTGGCCTTCTTATTGAAGATGAAACACAGACATTGCATCGGAGTTAAATACAATAGGCACAATGCCAACATAAGTACAAGAAAACTGACTCTTCTTACTGTCTATGTTTTTAACCATTCCTGTGACACTAGTTATAAATTCCGATGCTTCACTTCAGGTTTACTGTATCCCTCTGACCCTCTTATTGTTGATGAAACACAGATATTGCATCGGAATTAAATACAAAAGACACAATGCCTACATAAGTACAAGAAAACTGACTCTTCTTACTGTCTATGATCTGAACCATTCCTGTGACACTAGTTATAGATTCCGATGCTTCTCTTCAGGTTTACTGTCTCCCTCTGACCTTCTTATTGACGATGAAACACAGAAATTGCATCGGAATTAAATACAAAAGGCACAACGCCGACTTAAGTACAAGAAAACTGACTCATCTTACTGTCTATGTTTTGAACCTTTCCTGTGACACTAGTTATAGATTCCGACGCTTCACTTCAGGTTTACTGTATCCCTCTGGCCTTCTTATTGAAGATGAAACGCAGATATTGCATCGGAATTAAATGCAAAGGGCACAATGCCGACTTAAGTACAAGAAAACTGACTCTTCTTACTGTCTATGTTTGAACCATTCATGTGACACCAGTTATAGCTTCCGATGCTTCACTTCAGGTTTACTGTATCCCTCTGACCATCTTATTGTTGATGAAACACAGATATAGCATCGGATTTAAATACAAAAGGCACAATGCCTACATAAGTACAAGAAAACTGACTCTTCTTACTGTCTATGTTTTGAACCTTTCCTGTGACACTAGTTATAGATTCCGCTGCTTCACTTCAGGTTTACTGTATCCCTCTGGTCTGCTTATTTAAGATGAAACACAGATATTGCATCGGAATTAAATGCAAAGGGCACAATGCCGACTTAAGTACAACAAAACAGACTCTTCTTACTGTCAGTGTTTTGAACCATTCATGTGACACTAGGCATAACATCCGATGCTTCACTTCAGGTTTACTGTATCCGTTAGACCTTCTTATTATCGATGGAACACAGACTTTGCATCGGAATTAAATACAAAATGCACAATGCCGACTTAAGTACAAAAAAACTGACTCTTCTTACTGTCTATGATTGAACCGTTTTTGTGACACTAGTTATAGATTCCGATGCTTCACTTGAGGTTTACTGTATCCCTCTGACCATCTTATTGACGATGAAAAACAGAAATTGCATCGGAATTAAATACAAAAGGCACAATGCCGACTTAAGTACACGAAAACTGACTCTTCTTACTGTCTATGCTTTGAACCGTTCCTGTGACACTAGTTATAGATTCCGATGCTTCACTTCAGGTTTACTGTATCCCTCTGACCTTCGTATCGACGATGAAACACAGAAATTGCATCGGAATTAAATACAAAAGGCACAATGCCGACTTAAGTACAAAAGAAAACAGACTCTTCTTACTGTCTGTGTTTTGAACCATTCATGTGACACTAGGCATAGCTTCCGATGCTTCACTTCATGTATACTGTATCCATCTGACCTTCTTATTATCGATAAAACACAGAATTTGCATCGGAATTAAATACAAAAGGCACAATGCCGACATATGTACAATAAAACTGATACTTCTTACTGTCTATGTTTGAACCATTCATGTGACACTAGTTATAGATTCCGATGCTTCACTTCTGGTTTACTGTATCCCTCTGACCTTCTTATCGACGATGAAACACAGAAATTGCATCGGAATTAAATACAAAAGGCACAATGCCGACTTAAGTACAAGAATACTGACTCCTCTTACTGTCTATGATTGAACCATTCCTGTGACACTAGTTATAGATTCCGTTGCTTCTCTTCAGGTTTACTGTATCCCTCTGACCTTCTTATTGACGATGAAACACAGATATTGCATCGGAATTAAATACAAAAGACACAATGCCTACATAAGTACAAGAAAACTGACTCTTCTTACTGTCTATGATTTGAACCATTCCTGTGACACTAGTTATAGATTCCGATGCTTCTCTTCAGGTTTACTGTTTCCCTCTGACCTTCTTATTGACGATAAAATACAGAAATTGCATCGGAATTAAATACAAAAGGCACAATGCCGACTTAAGTACAAGAAAAGAGACTCTTCTTACTGTCTGTGTTTTGAACCATTCATGTGACACTAGTTATAGATTCCGATGCTTCACTTCAGGTTTACTGTATCCCTCTGACCTTCTTATCGACGATGAAACACAGAAATTGCATCGGAATTAAATACAAAAGACACAATGCCGACTTAAGTAAAAGAAAACAGACTCTTCTTACTGTCTATGATTTGAACCATTCCTGTGACACTAGTTATAGATTCCGATGCTTCTCTTCTGGTTTACTGTATCCCTCTGACCTTCTTATTGACGATGAAACACAGAAATTGCATCGGAATTAAATACAAAAGGCACAACGCCGACTTAAGTACAAGAAAACTGACTCATCTTACTGTCTATGTTTTGAACTTTTCCTGTGACACTAGTTATAGATTCCGATGCTTCACTTCAGGTTTACTGTATCCCTCTGACCTTCTTATTGAAGATGAAACACAGATATTGCATCGGAATTAAATACAAAGGGCACAATGCTGACTTAAGTACAAGAAAACTGACTCTTCTTACTGTCTATGTTTGAACCATTCATGTGACACTAGTTATAGATTCCGATGCTTCACTTCAGGTTTACTGTCTCCCTCTGACCATTTTATTGTTGATGAAACACAGATATAGCATCGGAATTAAATACAAAAGGCACAGAGCCCACATAAGTACAATAAAACTGACTCTTCTTACTGTCTATGTTTTGAACCATTCCTGTTACACTAGTTATAGATTCCGATGCTTGTCTTCAGGTTTACTGTATCCCTCTGACCTTTCTTATTGACGATGAAACACAGAAATTGCATCGGAATTAAATACAAAAGGCACAATGCCGACTTAAGTACAAGAAAACAGACTCTTCTTACTGTCTGTGTTTTGAACCATTCATGTGACACTAGGCATAGCTTACGATGCTTCACTTCAGGTTTACTGTATCCATCTGACCTTCTTATTATCGATGAAACACAGAATTTGCATCGGCATTAAATACAAAAGGCACAATGCCGACTTATGTACAAGAAAACTGACTCTTCTTACTGTCTATGTTTGAACCATTCATGTGACACTAGTTATAGATTCCGATGCTTCACTTCAGGTTTACTGTATCCCTCTGACCTTCTTATCGACGATGAAACACAGAAATTGCATCGGAATTAAATACAAAAGGCACAATGCCCACTTAAGTACAAGAAAACTGACTCCTCTTACTCTCTATGATTGAAACATTCCTGTGACACTAGTTATAGAATCCGATGCTTCACTTGAGGTTTACTGTATCCCTCTGACCTTCTTATTGACGATGAACCACAGAAATTGCATCGGAATTAAATACAAATTGCACAATGCAGACTTAAGTACAAGAAAACTGACTCTTCTTACTGTCTACGTTTGGAACCATTCCTGTGACACTAGTTATAGATTCCGATGCTTCACTTCAGGTTTACTGTATCCCTCTGACCTTCTTATTGACGATGAAACACAGACATTGCATCGGAGTTAAATGCAAAAGGCCCAATACCTACTTAAGTACAAGAAAACTGACTCTTCTTACTGTCTATGTTTTGAACCATTCCTGTGACACTAGTTATAGATTCCGATGCTTCACTTGAGGTTTACTGTATCCCTCTGACCACCTTATTGTTGATGAAACACAGATATAGCATCGGAATTAAATACAAAAGACACAATGCCTACATAAGTACAAGAAAACTGACTCTTCTTACTTTCTATGATTTGAACCATTCCTGTGACACTAGTTATAGATTCCGATGCTTCTCTTCAGGTTTACTGTATCCCTCTGACCTTCTTATTGACGATAAAACACAGAAATTGCAACGGAATTAAATACAAAAGGCACAATGCCGACTTAAGTACAAGAAAACAGACTCTTCTTACTGTCTGTGTTTTGAACCATTCATGTGACACTAGGCATAGCTTCCGATGCTTCACTTCAGGTTTACTGTATCCCTCTGACTTTCTTATTGACAATGAAACACAGATATTGCATCGGAATTAAATGCAAAGGGCACAATGCCGACTTAAGTACAAGAAAACTGACTCTTCTTACTGTCTATGTTTGAACCATTCATGTGACACCAGTTATAGCTTCCGATGCTTCACTTCAGGTTTACTGTATCCCTCTGACCATCTTATTGTTGATGAAACACATATATAGCATCGGATTTAAATACAAAAGGCACAATGCCTACATAAGTACAAGAAAACTGACTCTTCTTACTGTCTATGATTTGAACCATTCCTGTGACACTAGTTATAGATTCCGATGCTTCTCTTCAGGTTTACTGTTTCCCTCTGACCTTCTTATTGACGATAAAATACAGAAATTGCATCGGAATTAAATACAAAAGGCACAATGCCGACTTAAGTACAAGAAAAGAGACTCTTCTTACTGTCTGTGTTTTGAACCTTTCCTGTGACACTAGTTATAGATTCCGATGCTTCACTTCAGGTTTACTGTATCCCTCTGACCTTCTTATTGAAGATGAAACACAGATATTGCATCGGAATTAAATACAAAGGGCACAATGCTGACTTAAGTACAAGAAAACTGACTCTTCTTACTGTCTATGTTTGAACCATTCATGTGACACTAGTTATAGATTCCGATGCTTCACTTCAGGTTTACTGTATCCCTCTGACCATTTTATTGTTGATGAAACACAGATATAGCATCGGAATTAAATACAAAAGGCACAGAGCCCACACAAGTACAATAAAACTGACTCTTCTTACTGTCTATGTTTTGAACCATTCCTGTTACACTAGTTATAGATTCCGATGCTTCTCTTCAGGTTTACTGTATCCCTCTGACCTTTCTTATTGACGATGAAACACAGAAATTGCATCGGAATTAAATACAAAAGGCACAATGCCGACTTAAGTACAAGAAAACAGACTCTTCTTACTGTCTGTGTTTTGAACCATTCATGTGACACTAGGCATAGCTTACGATGCTTCACTTCAGGTTTACTGTATCCATCTGACCTTCTTATTATCGATGAAACACAGAATTTGCATCGGAATTAAATACAAAAGGCACAATGCCGACTTATGTACAAGAAAACTGACTCTTCTTACTGTCTATGTTTGAACCATTCATGTGACACTAGTTATAGATTCCGATGCTTCACTTCAGGTTTACTGTATCCCTCTGACCTTCTTATCGACGATGAAACACAGAAATTGCATCGGAATTAAATACAAAAGGCACAATGCCCACTTAAGTACAAGAAAACTGACTCCTCTTACTGTCTATGATTGAAACATTCCTGTGACACTAGTTATAGATTCCGATGCTTCACTTGAGGTTTACTGTATCCCTCTGACCTTCTTATTGACGATGAAACACAGAAATTGCATCGGAAATAAATGCAAATTGCACAATGCAGACTTAAGTACAAGAAAACTGACTCTTCTTACTGTCTACGTTTGGAACCATTCCTGTGACACTAGTTATAGATTCCGATGCTTCACTTCAGGTTTACTGTATCCCTCTGACCTTCTTATTGACGATGAAACACAGACATTGCATCGGAGTTAAATACAAAAGGCCCAATACCTACTTAAGTACAAGAAATCTGACTCTTCTTACTGTCTATGTTTTGAACCATTCCTGTGACACTAGTTATAGATTCCGATGCTTCACTTGAGGTTTACTGTATCCCTCTGACCACCTTATTGTTGATGAAACACAGATATAGCATCGGAATTAAATACAAAAGACACAATGCCTACATAAGTACAAGAAAACTGACTCTTCCTACTGTCTATGATTTGAACCATTCCTGTGACACTAGTTATAGATTCCGATGCTTCTCTTCAGGTTTACTGTATCCCTCTGACCTTCTTATTGACGATAAAACACAGAAATTGCAACGGAATTAAATACAAAAGGCACAATGCCGACTTAAGTACAAGAAAACAGACTCTTCTTACTGTCTGTGTTTTGAACCATTCATGTGACACTAGGCATAGCTTCCGATGCTTCACTTCAGGTTTACTGTATCCCTCTGACTTTCTTATTGACAATGAAACACAGAAATTGCATCGGATTTAATACAAAAGGCACAATGCCGACTTAAGTACAAGAAAACTGACTCCTCTTACTGTCTATGATTTGAACCATTCCTGTGACATTAGTTATAGATTCCGATGCTTCACTTCAGCTTTACTGTATCCCTCTGACCTTCTTATTGACGATGAAACACAGAAATTGCATCGGAATTAAATACAAAAGACACAATGCCGACTTAAGTACAAGAAAACTGACTCTTCTTACTGCCTAGGTTTTGAACCATTCCTGTGACACTAGTTATAGATTCCAATGCTTCACTTCAGGTTTACTGTATCCCTCTGACCTTCTTATTGACGATGAAACACAGAAATTGCATCGGAACTAAATACAAAAGGCACAATGCCGACTTAAGTACAAGAAAACTGACTTTTCTTACTGTCTATGTTTTGAACCATTCCTGAGACACTAGTTATAGATTCCGATGCTTCACTTCAGGTTTACTGTATCCCTCTGACCATCTTATTGTTGATGAAACACAGATATAGCATCGGAATTAAATACAAAAGATACAATGCCTACATAAGTACAAGAAAACTGACTCTTCCTACTGTCTATGATTTGAACCATTCCTGTGACACTGGTTATAGATTCCGATGCTTCTCTTCAGGTTTACTGTATCCCTCTGACTTTCGTATTGACGATGAAACACAGAAATTGCATCGGAGTTAAATACAAAAGGCACAATGTCGACTTAAGTACAAGAAAGCTGACTCTTCTTACTGTCTATGTTTTGAACCTTTCCTGTGACGCTAGTTATAGATTCCGATGCTTCACTTCAGGTTTACTGTATCCCTCTGACCTTCTTATTGAAGATGAAACACAGATATTGCATCGGAATTAAATACAAAGGGCACAAAAAAACTGACTCTTCTTACTGTCTATGTTTGAACCATTCATGTGACACTAGTTATAGATTCCGATGCTTCACTTCAGGTTTACTGTATCCCTCTGACCATTTTATTGTTGATGAAACACAGATATAGCATAGGAATTAAATACAAAAGGCACATTGCCTACATAAGTACAAGAAAACTGACTCTTCTTACTGTCTATGATATGAACCATTCCAGTGACACTAGTGATGGATTCCGATGCTTCTCTTCAGGTTTACTGTATCCCTCTGACCTTCTTATTGACGATAAAACACAGAAATTGCATCGGAATTAAATACAAAAAGCACAATGCCGACTTAAGTGCAAGAAAACAGACTCTTCTTACTGTCTGTGTTTTGAACCATTCATGCGACACTAAGCAAAGCTTCCGATGCTTCACTTCAGGTTTACTGTATCCCTCTGACCATCTTATTGTTGATGAAACACAGATATAGCATCGGAATTAAATACAAAAGGCACAATGCCTACATAAGTACAATAAAACTGACTCTTCTTACTGTCTATGTTTTGAACCATTCCTGTTACACTAGTTATAGATTCCGATGCTTGTCTTCAGATTTACTGTATCCCACTGACCTTCTTATTGACGATGAAACACAGAAGTTGCATCGGAATTAAATACAAAAGGCACAATGCCGACTTAAGTACAAGAAAACAGACTCTTCTTACTGTCTGTGTTTTGAACCATTCATGTGACACTAGGCATAGCTTCCGATGCTTCACTTCAGGTTTACTGTAGCCATCTGACCTTCTTATTATCGATGAAACACAGAATTTGCATCGGAATTAAATACAAAAGGCACAATGCCGACTTATGTACAAGAAAACTGACTCTTCTTACTGTCTATGTTTGAACCATTCATGTGACACTAGTTATAGATTCCGATGCTTCACTTCAGGTTTACTGTATCCCTCTGACCTTCTTATCGACGATGAAACACAGAAATTGCATCGGAATTAAATACAAAAGGCACAATGCCGACTTAAGTACAAGAAAACTGACTCCTCTTACTGTCTATGATTGAAACATTCCTGTGACACTAGTTATAGATTCCGATGCTTCACTTGAGGTTTACTGTATCCCTCTGACTCTCTTATTGACGATGAAACACAGAAATTGCATCGGAATTAAATACAAATTGCACAATGCAGACTTAAGTACAAGAAAACTGACTCTTCTTGCTGTCTATGTTTGGAACCATTCCTGTGACACTAGTTATAGATTCCGAAGCTTTACTTCAGGTTTACTGTATCCCTCTGACCTTCTTATTGACGATGAAACACAGACATTGCATCGGAGTTAAATACAAAAGGCACAATGCCTACTTAAGTACAAGAAAACAGACTCTTCTTACTGTCTATGTTTTGAACCATTCCTGTTACACTAGTTATAGATTCCGATGCTTCACTTCAGGTTTACTGTATCCCTCTGACCATCTTATTGTTGATGAAACACAGATACAGCATCGGAATTAAATACAAAAGACACAGTGCCTACATAAGTACAAGAAAACTGACTCTTCCTACTGTCTATGATTTGAACCATTCCTGTGACACTGGTTATAGATTCCGATGCTTCTCTTCAGGTTTACTGTATCCCTCTGACTTTCGTATTGACGATGAAACACAGAAATTGCATCGGAATTAAATACAAATTGCACAATGCAGACTTAAGTACAAGAAAACTGACTCTTCTTACTGTCTACGTTTGGAACCATTCCTGTGACACTAGTTATAGATTCCGATGCTTCACTTCAGGTTTACTGTATCCCTCTGACCTTCTTATTGACGATGAAACACAGACATTGCATCGGAGTTAAATGCAAAAGGCCCAATACCTACTTAAGTACAAGAAAACTGACTCTTCTTACTGTCTATGTTTTGAACCATTCCTGTGACACTAGTTATAGATTCCGATGCTTCACTTGAGGTTTACTGTATCCCTCTGACCACCTTATTGTTGATGAAACACAGATATAGCATCGGAATTAAATACAAAAGACACAATGCCTACATAAGTACAAGAAAACTGACTCTTCTTACTTTCTATGATTTGAACCATTCCTGTGACACTAGTTATAGATTCCGATGCTTCTCTTCAGGTTTACTGTATCCCTCTGACCTTCTTATTGACGATAAAACACAGAAATTGCAACGGAATTAAATACAAAAGGCACAATGCCGACTTAAGTACAAGAAAACAGACTCTTCTTACTGTCTGTGTTTTGAACCATTCATGTGACACTAGGCATAGCTTCCGATGCTTCACTTCAGGTTTACTGTATCCCTCTGACTTTCTTATTGACAATGAAACACAGATATTGCATCGGAATTAAATGCAAAGGGCACAATGCCGACTTAAGTACAAGAAAACTGACTCTTCTTACTGTCTATGTTTGAACCATTCATGTGACACCAGTTATAGCTTCCGATGCTTCACTTCAGGTTTACTGTATCCCTCTGACCATCTTATTGTTGATGAAACACATATATAGCATCGGATTTAAATACAAAAGGCACAATGCCTACATAAGTACAAGAAAACTGACTCTTCTTACTGTCTATGATTTGAACCATTCCTGTGACACTAGTTATAGATTCCGATGCTTCTCTTCAGGTTTACTGTTTCCCTCTGACCTTCTTATTGACGATAAAATACAGAAATTGCATCGGAATTAAATACAAAAGGCACAATGCCGACTTAAGTACAAGAAAAGAGACTCTTCTTACTGTCTGTGTTTTGAACCTTTCCTGTGACACTAGTTATAGATTCCGATGCTTCACTTCAGGTTTACTGTATCCCTCTGACCTTCTTATTGAAGATGAAACACAGATATTGCATCGGAATTAAATACAAAGGGCACAATGCTGACTTAAGTACAAGAAAACTGACTCTTCTTACTGTCTATGTTTGAACCATTCATGTGACACTAGTTATAGATTCCGATGCTTCACTTCAGGTTTACTGTATCCCTCTGACCATTTTATTGTTGATGAAACACAGATATAGCATCGGAATTAAATACAAAAGGCACAGAGCCCACACAAGTACAATAAAACTGACTCTTCTTACTGTCTATGTTTTGAACCATTCCTGTTACACTAGTTATAGATTCCGATGCTTCTCTTCAGGTTTACTGTATCCCTCTGACCTTTCTTATTGACGATGAAACACAGAAATTGCATCGGAATTAAATACAAAAGGCACAATGCCGACTTAAGTACAAGAAAACAGACTCTTCTTACTGTCTGTGTTTTGAACCATTCATGTGACACTAGGCATAGCTTACGATGCTTCACTTCAGGTTTACTGTATCCATCTGACCTTCTTATTATCGATGAAACACAGAATTTGCATCGGAATTAAATACAAAAGGCACAATGCCGACTTATGTACAAGAAAACTGACTCTTCTTACTGTCTATGTTTGAACCATTCATGTGACACTAGTTATAGATTCCGATGCTTCACTTCAGGTTTACTGTATCCCTCTGACCTTCTTATCGACGATGAAACACAGAAATTGCATCGGAATTAAATACAAAAGGCACAATGCCCACTTAAGTACAAGAAAACTGACTCCTCTTACTGTCTATGATTGAAACATTCCTGTGACACTAGTTATAGATTCCGATGCTTCACTTGAGGTTTACTGTATCCCTCTGACCTTCTTATTGACGATGAAACACAGAAATTGCATCGGAAATAAATGCAAATTGCACAATGCAGACTTAAGTACAAGAAAACTGACTCTTCTTACTGTCTACGTTTGGAACCATTCCTGTGACACTAGTTATAGATTCCGATGCTTCACTTCAGGTTTACTGTATCCCTCTGACCTTCTTATTGACGATGAAACACAGACATTGCATCGGAGTTAAATACAAAAGGCCCAATACCTACTTAAGTACAAGAAATCTGACTCTTCTTACTGTCTATGTTTTGAACCATTCCTGTGACACTAGTTATAGATTCCGATGCTTCACTTGAGGTTTACTGTATCCCTCTGACCACCTTATTGTTGATGAAACACAGATATAGCATCGGAATTAAATACAAAAGACACAATGCCTACATAAGTACAAGAAAACTGACTCTTCCTACTGTCTATGATTTGAACCATTCCTGTGACACTAGTTATAGATTCCGATGCTTCTCTTCAGGTTTACTGTATCCCTCTGACCTTCTTATTGACGATAAAACACAGAAATTGCAACGGAATTAAATACAAAAGGCACAATGCCGACTTAAGTACAAGAAAACAGACTCTTCTTACTGTCTGTGTTTTGAACCATTCATGTGACACTAGGCATAGCTTCCGATGCTTCACTTCAGGTTTACTGTATCCCTCTGACTTTCTTATTGACAATGAAACACAGAAATTGCATCGGATTTAATACAAAAGGCACAATGCCGACTTAAGTACAAGAAAACTGACTCCTCTTACTGTCTATGATTTGAACCATTCCTGTGACATTAGTTATAGATTCCGATGCTTCACTTCAGCTTTACTGTATCCCTCTGACCTTCTTATTGACGATGAAACACAGAAATTGCATCGGAATTAAATACAAAAGACACAATGCCGACTTAAGTACAAGAAAACTGACTCTTCTTACTGCCTAGGTTTTGAACCATTCCTGTGACACTAGTTATAGATTCCAATGCTTCACTTCAGGTTTACTGTATCCCTCTGACCTTCTTATTGACGATGAAACACAGAAATTGCATCGGAACTAAATACAAAAGGCACAATGCCGACTTAAGTACAAGAAAACTGACTTTTCTTACTGTCTATGTTTTGAACCATTCCTGAGACACTAGTTATAGATTCCGATGCTTCACTTCAGGTTTACTGTATCCCTCTGACCATCTTATTGTTGATGAAACACAGATATAGCATCGGAATTAAATACAAAAGATACAATGCCTACATAAGTACAAGAAAACTGACTCTTCCTACTGTCTATGATTTGAACCATTCCTGTGACACTGGTTATAGATTCCGATGCTTCTCTTCAGGTTTACTGTATCCCTCTGACTTTCGTATTGACGATGAAACACAGAAATTGCATCGGAGTTAAATACAAAAGGCACAATGTCGACTTAAGTACAAGAAAGCTGACTCTTCTTACTGTCTATGTTTTGAACCTTTCCTGTGACGCTAGTTATAGATTCCGATGCTTCACTTCAGGTTTACTGTATCCCTCTGACCTTCTTATTGAAGATGAAACACAGATATTGCATCGGAATTAAATACAAAGGGCACAAAAAAACTGACTCTTCTTACTGTCTATGTTTGAACCATTCATGTGACACTAGTTATAGATTCCGATGCTTCACTTCAGGTTTACTGTATCCCTCTGACCATTTTATTGTTGATGAAACACAGATATAGCATAGGAATTAAATACAAAAGGCACATTGCCTACATAAGTACAAGAAAACTGACTCTTCTTACTGTCTATGATATGAACCATTCCAGTGACACTAGTGATGGATTCCGATGCTTCTCTTCAGGTTTACTGTATCCCTCTGACCTTCTTATTGACGATAAAACACAGAAATTGCATCGGAATTAAATACAAAAAGCACAATGCCGACTTAAGTGCAAGAAAACAGACTCTTCTTACTGTCTGTGTTTTGAACCATTCATGCGACACTAAGCAAAGCTTCCGATGCTTCACTTCAGGTTTACTGTATCCCTCTGACCATCTTATTGTTGATGAAACACAGATATAGCATCGGAATTAAATACAAAAGGCACAATGCCTACATAAGTACAATAAAACTGACTCTTCTTACTGTCTATGTTTTGAACCATTCCTGTTACACTAGTTATAGATTCCGATGCTTGTCTTCAGATTTACTGTATCCCACTGACCTTCTTATTGACGATGAAACACAGAAGTTGCATCGGAATTAAATACAAAAGGCACAATGCCGACTTAAGTACAAGAAAACAGACTCTTCTTACTGTCTGTGTTTTGAACCATTCATGTGACACTAGGCATAGCTTCCGATGCTTCACTTCAGGTTTACTGTAGCCATCTGACCTTCTTATTATCGATGAAACACAGAATTTGCATCGGAATTAAATACAAAAGGCACAATGCCGACTTATGTACAAGAAAACTGACTCTTCTTACTGTCTATGTTTGAACCATTCATGTGACACTAGTTATAGATTCCGATGCTTCACTTCAGGTTTACTGTATCCCTCTGACCTTCTTATCGACGATGAAACACAGAAATTGCATCGGAATTAAATACAAAAGGCACAATGCCGACTTAAGTACAAGAAAACTGACTCCTCTTACTGTCTATGATTGAAACATTCCTGTGACACTAGTTATAGATTCCGATGCTTCACTTGAGGTTTACTGTATCCCTCTGACTCTCTTATTGACGATGAAACACAGAAATTGCATCGGAATTAAATACAAATTGCACAATGCAGACTTAAGTACAAGAAAACTGACTCTTCTTGCTGTCTATGTTTGGAACCATTCCTGTGACACTAGTTATAGATTCCGAAGCTTTACTTCAGGTTTACTGTATCCCTCTGACCTTCTTATTGACGATGAAACACAGACATTGCATCGGAGTTAAATACAAAAGGCACAATGCCTACTTAAGTACAAGAAAACAGACTCTTCTTACTGTCTATGTTTTGAACCATTCCTGTTACACTAGTTATAGATTCCGATGCTTCACTTCAGGTTTACTGTATCCCTCTGACCATCTTATTGTTGATGAAACACAGATACAGCATCGGAATTAAATACAAAAGACACAGTGCCTACATAAGTACAAGGAAACTGACTCTCCTTACTGTCTATGATTTGAACCATTCCTGTGACACTACTTATAGATTCCGATGCTTCTCTTCAGGTTTACTGTATCCCTCTGACCTTCTTATTGACGATAAAACACAGAAATTGCATCGTAATTAAATAAAAAATGCACAATGAAGACTTAAGTACAAGAAAACAGACTCTTCTTACTGTCTGTGTTTTGAACCATTCATGTGACACTAGGCATAGCTTCCGATGCTTCACTTCAGGTTTACTGTATCCCTCTGACTTTCTCATTGACGATGAAACACAGAAATTGCATCGGATTTAATACAAAAGGCACAATGCCGACTTAAGTACAAGAAAACTGACTCCTCTTACTGTCTATGTTTTGAACCATTCCTGTGACACTAGTTATAGATTCCGATGCTTCACTTCAGCTTTACTGTATCCCTCTGACCTTCTTATTGACGATGAAACACAGAAATTGCATCGGAATTAAATACAAAAGGCACAATGCCGACTTAAGTACAAGAAAACTGACTCTTCTTACTGCCTAGGTTTTGAACCATTCCTGTGACACTTGTTATAGGTTCCAATGCTTCACTTCAGGTTTACTGTATCCCTCTGACCTTCTTATTGACGATGAAACACAGGTATTGCATCGTAATTAAATACAAAAGGCACAATGCCGACTTCAGTACAAGAAAACTGACTCTTCTTACTGTCTATGTTTTGAACCATTCATGTCACACTAATTATAGAGTCCGATGCTTCACTTCAGGTTTACTGTATCCCTCTGACCTTCTTATTGACGATGAAACACAGAAATTGCATCGGAATTAAATACAAAAGGCAAAATGCCGACTGATGTTCAAGAAAACTGATTCTTCTTACTGTTTATGTTTGAACCGTTCCTGTGACACTAGTTATAGATTCCGATGCCTCACTTCAGGTTTACTGTATCCCTCTGACCCTCTTATTGACGATGAAACACAGAAATTGCATCGGAATGAAGTACAAAAGGCACAATGCCGACTTAAGTACAAGAAAACTGACTCTTCTTACTGTCTATGTTTGAACCATTCCTGTGACATTGGTTATAGATTCGGATGCTTCACTTCAGGTTTACTGTATCCCTCTGACCTTCTTATTGACGATGAAACACAGAAATTGCATCGGAATTAAATACAAAAGGCACAATGCCGACTTAAGTACAAGAAAACTGACTTTTCTTACTGTCTATGTTTTGAACCACTCCTGTGACACTAGTTACAGATTCCGATGCTTCACTTCAGGTTTACTGTATCCCTCTGACCATCTTATTGTTGATGAAACACAGATATAGCATCGGAATTAAATACAAAAGACACAATGCCTACATATGTACAAGAAAACTGACTCTTCTTACTGTCTATGATTTGACCAATTCCTGTGACACTAGTTATAGATTCCGATTCTTCTCTTCAGGTTTACTGTCTCCCTCTGACCTTCTTATTGATGATGAAACACAGAAATTGCATCGGAATTAAATACAAAAGGCACAACGCCGACTTAAGTACAAGAAAACTGACTCATCTTACTGTCTGTGCTTTGAACCATTCATGTGACACTAGTTATGGAATCCGATGCTTCACTTCAGGTTTACTGTATCCCTCTGACCTTCTTATCGACGATGAAACACAGAAATTGCATCGGAATTAAATACAAAAGGCACAATGCCGACTTAAGTACAAGAAAATGGACTCTTCCTACTGTCTATGATTTGAACCATTCCTGTGACACTAGTTATAGATTCCGATGCTTCTCTTCTGGTTTGCTGTATCCCTCTGACCTTCTTATTGACGATGAAACACAGAATTTGCATCGGAATTAAATACAAAAGGCACAACGCCGACTTAAATACAAGAAAACTGACTCATCTTACTGTCTATGTTTTGAACCTTTCCTGTGACACTAGTTATAGATTCCGATGCTTCACTTCAGGTTTACTGTATCCCTCTGACCTTCTTATTGAAGATGAAACACAGATATTGCATCGGAATTAAATACAAAGGGCACAATGCTGACTTAAGTACAAGAAAACTGACTCTTCTTACTGTCTATGTTTGAACCATTCATGTGACACTAGTTATAGATTCCGATGCTACACTTCAGGTTTACTGTATCCCTCTGACCATTTTATTGTTGATTAAACACAGATATAGCATCGGAATTAAATACAAAAGTCACAATGCCTACATAAGTACAGGAAAACTGACTCTTCTTACTGTCTATGATATGAACCATTCCAGTGACACTAGTGATGGATTCCGATGCTTCTCTTCAGGTTTACTGTATCCCTCTGACCTTCTTATTGACGATGAAACACAGAAATTGCATCGGAATTAAATACAAAAGGCACAATGCCGACTTAAGTACAAGAAAACTGACTCTTCTTACTGCCTAGGTTTTGAACCATTCCTGTGACACTTGTTATAGGTTCCAATGCTTCACTTCAGGTTTACTGTATCCCTCTGACCTTCTTATTGACGATGAAACACAGGTATTGCATCGTAATTAAATACAAAAGGCACAATGCCGTCTTCAGTACAAGAAAACTGACTCTTCTTACTGTCTATGTTTTGAACCATTCATGTCACACTAATTATAGAGTCCGATGCTTCACTTCAGGTTTACTGTATCCCTCTGACCTTCTTATTGACGATGAAACACAGAAATTGCATCGGAATTAAATACAAAAGGCACAATGCCGACTGATGTTCAAGAAAACTGATTCTTCTTACTGTTTATGTTTGAACCGTTCCTGTGACACTAGTTATAGATTCCGATGCCTCACTTCAGGTTTACTGTATCCCTCTGACCCTCATATTGACGATGAAACACAGAAATTGCATCGGAATGAAGTACAAAAGGCACAATGCCGACTTAAGTACAAGAAAACTGACTCTTCTTACTGTCTATGTTTGAACCATTCCTGTGACATTGGTTATAGATTCGGATGCTTCACTTCAGGTTTACTGTATCCCTCTGACCTTCTTATTGACGATGAAACACAGAAATTGCATCGGAATTAAATACAAAAGGCACAATGCCGACTTAAGTACAAGAAAACTGACTTTTCTTACTGTCTATGTTTTGAACCACTCCTGTGACACTAGTTACAGATTCCGATGCTTCACTTCAGGTTTACTGTATCCCTCTGACCATCTTATTGTTGATGAAACACAGATATAGCATCGGAATTAAATACAAAAGACACAATGCCTACATATGTACAAGAAAACTGACTCTTCTTACTGTCTATGATTTGACCAATTCCTGTGACACTAGTTATAGATTCCGATGCTTCTCTTCAGGTTTACTGTCTCCCTCTGACCTTCTTATTGATGATGAAACACAGAAATTGCATCGGAATTAAATACAAAAGGCACAACGCCGACTTAAGTACAAGAAAACTGACTCATCTTACTGTCTGTGCTTTGAACCATTCATGTGACACTAGTTATAGATTCCGATGCTTCTCTTCAGGTTTACTGTCTCCCTCTGACCTTCTTATTGATGATGAAACACAGAAATTGCATCGGAATTAAATACAAAAGGCACAACGCCGACTTAAGTACAAGAAAACTGACTCATCTTACTGTCTGTGCTTTGAACCATTCATGTGACACTAGTTATGGAATCCGATGCTTCACTTCAGGTTTACTGTATCCCTCTGACCTTCTTATCGACGATGAAACACAGAAATTGCATCGGAATTAAATACAAAAGGCACAACGCCGACTTAAGTACAAGAAAACTGACTCATCTTACTGTCTGTGCTTTGAACCATTCATGTGACACTAGTTATGGAATCCGATGCTTCACTTCAGGTTTACTGTATCCCTCTGACCTTCTTATTGAAGATGAAACACAGATATTGCATCGGAATTAAATACAAAGGGCACAATGCTGACTTAAGTACAAGAAAACTGACTCTTCTTACTGTCTATGTTTGAACCATTCATGTGACACTAGTTATAGATTCCGATGCTACACTTCAGGTTTACTGTATCCCTCTGACCATTTTATTGTTGATGAAACACAGATATAGCATCGGAATTAAATACAAAAGGCACAATGCCTACATAAGTACAGGAAAACTGACTCTTCTTACTGTCTATGATATGAACCATTCCAGTGACACTAGTGATGGATTCCGATGCTTCTCTTCAGGTTTACTGTATCCCTCTGACCTTCTTATTGACGATAAAACACAGAAATTGCATCGGAATTAAATACAAAAAGCACAATGCCGACTTAAGTACAAGAAAACAGACTCTTCTTACTGTCTGTGTTTTGAACCAATCATGTGACACTAGGCATAGCTTCCGATGCTTCACTTCAGGTTTACTGTATACCTCTGACCATCTTATTGTTGATGAAACACAGATATAGCATCGGAATTAAATACAAAAGGCACAATGCCTACATAAGTACAATAAAACTGACTCTTCTTACTGTCTATGTTTGAACCATTCATGTGACACTAGTTATAGATTCCGATGCTTCACTTCAGGTTTACTGTATCCCTCTGACCTTCTTATCGACGATGAAACACAGAAATTGCATCGGAATTCAATACAAAAGGCACAAAGCCGACTTAAGTACAAGAAAACTGACTCCTCTTACTGTCTATGATTGAAACATTCCTGTGACACTAGTTATAGATTCCGATGCTTCACTTGAGATTTACTGTATCCCTCTGACCTTCTTATTGACGATGAAACACAGAAATTGCATCGGAATTAAATACAAATGGCACAATGCAGACTTAAGTACAAGAAAACTGACTCTTCTTACTGTCTATGTTTATAACCATTCCTGTGACACTAGTTATAGATTCCGATGCTTCACTTCAAGTTTACTGTATCCCTCTGACCTTCTTATTGACGATGAAACACAGACATTGCATCGGAGTTAAATACAAAAGGCACAATGCCTACCTACATACAAGAAATCTGACTCTTCTTACTGTCTATGTTCTGAACCATTCCTGTGACACTAGTTATAGATTCCGATGCTTCACTTCAGGTTTACTGTATCCCTCTGACCATCTTATTGTTGATGAAACACAGATATAGCATCGGAATTAAATACAAAAGACACAATGCCCACATAAGTACAAGAAAACTTACTCTTCTTACTGTCTATGATTTGAACCATTCCTGTGACACTAGTTATAGATTCCGATGCTTCTCTTCAGGTTTACTGTATCCCTCTGACCTTCTTATTGACGATAAAACACAGAAATTGCATCGGTATTAAATACAAAAGGCACAATGCCGACTTAAGTACAAGAAAACAGACTCTTCTTACTGTCTGTGTTTTGAACCATTCATTTGACACTAGGCATAGCTTCCGATGCTTCACTTCAGGTTTACTGTATCCCTCTGACTTTCTTATTGACAATGAAACACAGAAATTGCATCGGCTTTAATACAAAAGGCACAATGCCGACTTAAGTACAAGAAAACTGACTCCTCTTACTGTCTATGTTTTGAACCATTCCTGTGACACTAGTTATAGATTCCGATGCTTCACTTCAGGTTTACTGTATCCCTCTGACCTTCTTATTGACGATGAAACACAGAAATTGCATCGGAATTAAATACAAAAGGCACAATGCCGACTTAAGTACAAGAAAACTGACTCTTCTTACTGCCTAGGTTTTGAACCATTCCTGTGACACTAGTTATAGATTCCAATGCTTCACTTCAGGTTTACTGTATCCCTCTGACCTTCTTATTGAGTTTGAAACACAGGTATTGCATCGTAATTAAATACAAAAGGCACAATGCCGACTTCAGTACAAGAAAACTGACTCTTCTTACTGTCTATGTTTTGAACCATTCATGTGACACTAGTTATAGAGTCCGATGCTTCACTTCAGGTTTACTGTATCCCTCTGACCTTCTTATTGACGATGAAACACAGAAATTGCATCGGAATTAAATACAAAAGGCACAATGCCGACTGATGTACAAGAAAACTGATTCTTCTTACTGTTTATGTTTGAACCATTCCTGTGACACTAGTTATAGATTCCGATGCCTCACTTCAGGTTTACTGTATCCCTCTGACCTTCTTATTGACGATGAAACACAGAAATTGCATCGGAATTAAATACAAAAGGCACAATGCCAACTTATGTACAAGAAAACTGACTCTTCTTACTGTCTATGTTTGAACCATTCCTGTGACATTGGTTATAGATTCGGATGCTTCACTTCAGGTTCACTGTATCCCTCTGACCTTCTTATTGACGATGAAACACAGAAATTGCATCGGAATTAAATACAAAAGGCACAATGCCGACTTAAGTACAAGGAAGCTGACTTTTCTTACTGTCTATGTTTTGAACCATTCCTGTGACACTAGTTGTAGATTCCGATGCTTTACTTCAGGTTTACTGTATCCCTCTGACCTTCTTATTGACGATGAAACACAGATATTGCATCGGAGATAAATACAAAAGGCACAATGCCGACTTAAGTACAAGAAAACTGACTCATCATATTGTCTATGTTTTGAACCATTCCTGTGACACTAGTTATAGATTCCGATGCTTCACTTCAGGTTTACTGTATCCCTATGACCTTCGTATTGACGATGAAACACAGAAATTGCATGGGAATTAAATCCAAAAGTTACAACGCGAACTTAAGTACAAGAAAACTGACTCATGTTATTGTCTATGTTTTGAACCTTTCCTGTGACACTAGTTATAGAATCCGATGTTTCACTTCAGGTTTACTGTATCTCTCTGACCTTCTTATTGAAGATGAAACACAGATATTGCATCGGAATTAAATACAAAGGGCACAATGCCTACTTAAGTACAAGAAAACTGACTCTTCTTACTGTCTATGATTGAACCGTTCTTGTGACACTAGTTATAGATTCCGATGCTTCACTTGAGGTTTACTGTATCCCTCTGACCTTCGTATTGACGATGAAACACAGAAATTGCATGGGAATTAAATCCAAAAGTTGCAACGCGAACTTAAGTACAAGGAAACTGACTCATGTTATTGTCTATGTTTTGAACCTTTCCTGTGACACTAGTTATAGAATCCGATGTTTCACTTCAGGTTTACTGTATCTCTCTGACCTTCTTATTGAAGATGAAACACAGATATTGCATCGGAATTAAATACAAAAGGCACAATGCCGACCTAAGTACAAGAAAACAGACTCTTCTTACTGTCTGTGTTTTGAACCATTCATGTGACACTAGGCATAGCATCCGATGCTTCACTTCAGGTTTACTGTATCCATTAGACCTTCTTATTATCGATGGAACACAGACTTTGCATCGGAATTAAATACAAAATGCACAATGCCGACTTAACTACAAAAAAACTGACTCTTCTTACTGTCTATGATTGAACCGTTCTTGTGACACTAGTTATAGATTCCGATGCTTCACTTGAGGTTTACTGTATCCCTCTGACCTTCTTATTGACGATGAGAAACAGAAATTGCATCGGAATTAAATACAAAAGGCACAATGCCGACTTAAGTACAAGAAAATAGACTCTTCTTACTGTCTGTGTCTTGAACCATTCATGTGACACTAGGCCTAGCTTCTAATGCTTCACTTCATTTTTACTGTATCCCTCTGACTTTCTTATTGACAATGAAACACAGAAATTGCATCGGATTTAATACAAAAGGCACAATGCCGACTTAAGTACAAGAAAACTGACTCCTCTTACTGTCTATGTTTTGAACCATTCCTGTGACACTAGTTATAGATTCCGATGCTTCACTTCAGCTTTACTGTATCCCTCTGACCTTCTTATTGACGATGAAACACAGAAATTGCATCGGAATTAAATACAAAAGGCACAATGCCGACTTAAGTACAAGAAAACTGACTCTTCTTACTGCCTAGGTTTTGAACCATTCCTGTGACATTAGTTGTAGATTCCGATGCTTCTCTTCAGGTTTACTGTATCCCTCTGACCTTCTTATTGACGATGAAACACAGGTATTGCATCGTAATTAAATACAAAAGGCACAATGCCGACTTCAGTACAAGAAAACTGACTCTTCTTACTGTTTATGTTTGAACCATTCATGTGACACTAGTTATAGATTCCGATGCTTTACTTCAGGTTTACTGTATCCCTCTGACCTTCTTATTGACGATGAAACACAGAAATTGCATCGGAATTAAATACAAAAGGCACAATGCCGACTTAAGTACAAGAAAACTGACTTTTCTTACTGTCTATGTTTTGAACCATTCCTGTGACACTAGTTATAGATTCCGATGCTTTACTTCAGGTTTACTGTATCCCTCTGACCTTCTTATTGACGATGAAACACAGATATTGCATCGGAGATAAATACAAAAGGCACAATGCCGACTTAAGTACAAGAAAACTGACTCATCATATTGTCTATGTTTTGAACCATTCCTGTGACACTAGTTATAGATTCCGATGCTTCACTTCAGGTTTACTGTATCCCTATGACCTTCGTATTGACGATGAAACACAGAAATTGCATGGGAATTAAATCCAAAAGTTACAACGCGAACTTAAGTACAAGAAAACTGACTCATCTTATTGTCTATGTTTTGAACCTTTCCTGTGACACTAGTTATAGATTCCGATGCTTCACTTCAGGTTTACTGTATCCCTCTGACCTTCTTATTGAAGATGAAACACAGATATTGCATCGGAATTAAATACAAAGGGCACAATGCCTACATAAGTACAAGAAAACTGACTCTTCTTACTGTCTATGATTTCAACCAATTCTGTGACACTAGTTACAGATTCCAATGCTTCACTTCAGGTTTACTGTATCCCTCTGACCTTCTTATTGACGATGAAACACAGGTATTGCATCGTAATTAAATACAAAATGCACAATGCCGACTTCAGTACAAGAAAACTTACTCTTCTTACTGTCTATGTTTTGAACCATTCATGTGACACTAATTATAGGGTCCGATGCTTCACTTCAGGTTTACTGTATCCCTCTGACATTCTTATTGACGATGAAACACAGAAATTGCATCGGAATTAAATACAAAAGGCACAATGCCGAATGATGTACAAGAAAACTGATTCTTCTTACTGTTTATGTTTGAACCATTCCTGTGACACTAGTTATAGATTCCGATGCCTCACTTCAGGTTTACTGTATCCCTCTGACCTTCTTATTGACGATGAAACACAGAAATTTCATCGGAATTAAATACAAAAGGCACAATGCCGACTTAAGTACAAGAAAACTGACTCTTCTTACTGTCTATGTTTGAACCATTCCTGTGACATTGGTTATAGATTCGGATGCTTCACTTCAGGTTTACTGTATCCCTCTGACCTTCTTATTGACGATGAAACACAGAAATTGCATCGGAATTAAATACAAAAGGCACAATGCCGACTTAAGTACAAGAAAACTGACTTTTCTTACTGTCTATGTTTCGAACCATTCCTGTGACACTAGTTATAGATTCCGATGCTTTACTTCAGGTTTACTGTATCCCTCTGACCTTCTTATTGACGATGAAACTTAGATATTGCATCGGAGATAAATACAAAAGGCACAATGCCGACTTAAGTACAAGAAAACTGACTCATCATATTGTCTATGTTTTGAACCATTCCTGTGACACTAGTTATAGATTCCGATGCTTCACTTCAGTTTTACTGTATCCCTATGACCTTCGTATTGACGATGAAACACAGAAATTGCATGGGAATTAAATCCAAAAGTTACAACGCGAACTTAAGTACAAGAAAACTGACTCATCTTATTGTCCATGTTTTGAACCTTTCCTGTGACACTAGTTATAGATTCCGATGCTTCACTTCACGTTTACTGTATCCCTCTGACCTTCTTATTGAAGATGAAACACAGATATTGCATCGGAATTAAATACAAAGGGCACAATGCCACTTAAGTACAAGAAAACTGACTCTTCTTACTGTCTATGTTTGAACCATTCATGTGACACTTGTTATAGATTCCGATGCATCACTTCAGGTTTACTGTATCCCTCTGACCATCTTATTGTTGATGAAAGACAGATATAACATCGGAATTAAATACAAAAGGCACAATGCCTACATAAGTACAAGAAAATTGACTCTTCTTAGTGTCTATGACTTGAACCATTCCTGTAACACTAGTTATAGATTCCGATGCTTCACTTCAGGTTTACTGTATCCCTCTGACCTTCTTATTGACGATGAAACACAGAAATTGCATTGGAATTCAATACAAAAGGCACAATGCCGACTTAAGTACAAGAAAACAGACTCTTCTTACTGTCTATGATTGAACCGTTCTTGTGACACTAGTTATAGATTCCGATGCTTCACTTGAGGTTTACTGTATCCCTCTGACCTTCTTATTGACAATGAAACACAGAAATTGCATCGGATTTAATACAAAAGGAACAATGCCGACTTAAGTACAAGAAAACTGACTCCTCCTACTGTCAATGATTTGAACCATTCCTGTGACACTAGTTATAGATTCCGATGCTTCACTTCAGCTTTACTGTATCCCTCTGACCTTCTTATTGACGATGAAACACAGAAATTGCATCGGAATTAAATACAAAAGGCACAATGCCGACTTAAGTACAAGAAAACTGACTCTTCTTACTGTCTATGTTTTGAACCATTCATGTGACACTGATTATAGAGTCCGATGCTTCACTTCAGGTTTACTGTATCCCTCTGACCTTCTTATTGACGATGAAACACAGAAATTGCATCGGAATTAAATACAAAAGGCACAATGCCGACTGATGTACAAGAAAACTGACACTTCTTACTGTCCATGTTTGAACCATTCATGTACCACTAGTTATAGATTCCGATGCTTCACTTCAGGTTTACTGTATTCCTCTGACCTTCTTATCGACGATGAAACACAGAAATTGCATCGGAATTAAATACAAAAGGCACAATGCCGACTTAAGTACAAGAAAACTGACTCCTCTTACTGTCTATGATTGAACCATTCCTGTGACACTAGTTCTGGATTCCGATGCTTCACTTCAGGTTTACTGTATCCCTCTGACCATCTTATTGTTGATGAAACACAGTTCTAGCATCGGAATTAAATACAAAAGGCTCAATACCTACATAAGTACAAGTAAACTGACTCTTCTTACTGTCTATGATTTGAACCATTCATGTGACACTAGGCATAGCATCCGATGCTTCACTTCAGGTTAACTGTATCCATTAGACCTTCTTATTATCGATGGAACACAGACTTTGCATCGGAATTAAATACAAAATGCACAATGCCGACTTAAGTACAAAAAAACTGACTCTTCTTACTGTCTATGATTGAACCGTTCTTGTGACACTAGTTATAGATTCCGATGCTTCACTTGAGGTTTACTGTATCCCTCTGACCTTCTTATTGACGATGAGAAACAGAAATTGCATAGGAATTAAATACAAAAGGCACAATGCCGACTTAAGTACAAGAAAACAGACTCTTCTTACTGTCTGTGTTTTGAACCATTCATGTGACACTAGGCCAAGCTTCTGATGCTTGACTTCAGGTTTACTGTATCCCTCTGACTTTCTTATTGACAATGAAACACAGAAATTGCATCGGATTTAATACAAAAGGAACAATGCCGACTTAAGTACAAGAAAACTGACTCCTCCTACTGTCTATGTTTTGAACCATTCCTGTGACACTAGTTATAGATTCCGATGCTTCACTTCAGCTTTACTGTATCCCTCTGACCTTCTTATTGACGATGAAACACAGAAATTGCATCGGAATTAAATACAAAAGGCACAATGCCGACTTAAGTACAAGAAAACTGACTCTTCTTACTGTCTATGTTTTGAACCATTCATGTGACACTGATTATAGAGTCCGATGCTTCACTTCAGGTTTACTGTATTCCTCTGACCTTCTTATTGACGATGAAACACAGAAATTGCATCGGAATTAAATACAAAAGGCACAATGCCCACTGATGTACAAGAAAACTGATTCTTCTTACTGTTTATGTTTTGAACCATTCCTGTGACACTAGTTATAGATTCCGATGCTTTACTTCAGGTTTACTGTATCCCTCTGACCTTCTTATTGACGATGAAACACAGATATTGCATCGGAGATAAATACAAAAGGCACAATGCCGACTTAAGTACAAGAAAACTGACTCATCATATTGTCTATGTTTTGAACCACTCCTGTGACACTAGTTATAGATTCCGATGCTTCACTTCAGGTTTACTGTATCCCTATGACCTTCGTATTGACGATGAAACACAGAAATTGCATGGGAATTAAATCCAAAAGTTACAACGCGAACTTAAGTACAAGAAAACTGACTCATCTTATTGTCTATGTTTTGAACCTTTCCTGTGACACTAGTTATAGATTCCGATGCTTCACTTCAGGTTTACTGTATCCCTCTGACCTTCTTATTGAAGATGAAACACAGATATTGCATCGGAATTAAATACAAAGGGCACAATGCCTACTTAAGTACAAGAAAACTGACTCTTCTTACTGTCTATGTTTGAACCATTCATGTGACACTAGTTATAGATTCCGATGCTACTCTTCAGGTTTACTGTATCCCTCTGACCTTCTTATTGACGATGAAACACAGAAATTGCATCGGAATTAAATACAAAAGGCACAATGCCGACTTAAGTAAAAGAAAACAGACTCTTCTTACTGTCTGTGTTTTGAACCATTCATGTGACACTAGGCATAGCATCCGATGCTTCACTTCAGGTTTACTGTATCCATTAGACCTTCTTATTATCGATGGAACACAGACTTTGCATCGGAATTAAATACAAAATGCACAATGCCGACTTAAGTACAAAAAAACTGACTCTTCTTACTGTCTATGATTGAACCGTTCTTGTGACACTAGTTATAGATTCCGATGCTTCACTTGAGGTTTACTGTATCCCTCTGACCTTCTTATTGACGATGAAAAACAGAAATTGCATCGGAATTAAATACAAAAGGCACAATGCCGACTTAAGTACAAGAAAACTGACTCCTCTTACTGTCTATGATTGAACCATTCCTGTGACACTAGTTATAGATTCCGATGCTTCTCTTCAGGTTTACTGTATCCCTCTGACCTTCTTATTGACGATGAAACACAGATATTCCATCGGAATTAAATACAAAATGCACAATGCCGACTTACGTACAAGAAAACAGACTCTTCTTGCTGTCTGTGTTTTGAACCATTCATGTGACTCTAGGCATAGTTTCCGATGCTTCACTTCAGTTTTACTGTATCCATCTGACCTTCTTATTATCGATAAAACACAGAATTTTCATCGGAATTAAATACAAAAGCCACAATGCCGACTTATGTACAAGAAAACTGACACTTCTTACTGTCCATGTTTGAACCATTCATGTACCACTTGTTACAGATTCCGATGCTTCACTTCAGGTTTACTGTATTCCTCTGACCTTCTTATCGACGATGAAACACAGAAATTGCATCGGAATTAAATACAAAAGGCACAATGCCGACTTAAGTACAAGAAAACTGACTCCTCTTACTGTCTATGATTGAACCATTCCTGTGACACTAGTTATGGATTCCGATGCTTCACTTCAGGTTTACTGTATCCCTCTGTCCATCTTATTGTTGATGAAACACAGTTCTAGCATCGGAATTATATACAAAAGGCACAATGCCTACATAAGTACAAGTAAACTGACTCTTCTTACTGTCTATGATTTGAACCATTCTTGTTACACTAGTTATAGATTTCGATGCTTCTCTTCAAGTTTACTGTATCCCTCTGACCTTCTTATTGACGAAGAAACACAGAAATTGCATCAGAATTAAATACAAATGGCACAATGTAGACTTAAGTACAAGAAAACAGACTCTTCTTACTGTCTATGTTTTGAACCATTCATGTGACATTAGGCATGGCTTCCGATGCTTCACTTCAGGTTTACTGTATCCATCTCACCTTCTTATTATCGATGAAACACAGAATTTGTATCGGAATTAAATACAAAAGGCACAATGCCGACATATGTACAAGAAAACTCACTCTTCTTACTGTCTATGTTAGAACCATTCATGTGACATTAGTTATAGATTCCGATGCTTCACATCAGGTTTACTGTTTCCCTCTGACCTTCTTATCGACGATGAAACACAGAAATTGCATCGGAATTAAATACAAAAGACACAATGCCGACTTAAGTACAAGAAAACAGACTCTTCTTACTGTCTATGATTGAACCATTCCTGTGACACTAATTATAGATTCCGATGCTTCACTTGAGGTTTACGGTGTCCCTCTGACCTTCTTATTGACGATGAAACACAGAAATTGCATAGGAATTAAATACAAAACTCACAATGCCGACTAAAGTAGAAGAAAACTGACTCTTCTTACTGTCTATGCTTTGAACCATTCCTGTGACACTAGTTATAGATTCCGATGCTTCACTTCAGGTTTACTGTATCCCTCCGACCTTTTTATTGACGATGAAACACAGAAATTGCATCGTAATTAAATACAAAAGGCACAATGCCGACTTAAGTACAAGAAAACTGACTCTTCTTACTGTCTATGTTTTGAACCATTCCTGTGACACTAATTATAGAGTCCGATGCTTCACTTCAGGTTTACTGTATCCCTCTGACCTTCTTATAGACGATGAAACACAGAAATTGCATCGGAATTAAATACAAAACGCACAATGCCGGCTGATGTACAAGAAAACTGATTCTTCTTACAGTTTATGTTTGAACCATTCCTCTGACACTAGTTATAGATTCCGATGCTTCACTTCAGGTTTACTGTACCCCTCTGACCTTCTTATTGACGATGAAACACAGAAATTGCATCGGAATTATATACAAAAGGCACAATGTTGACTTAAGTACAAGAAAACTGACTCTTCTTACTGTCTATGTTTGAACCATTCCTGTGACACTAGTTATCGATTCGGATGCTTCACTTCAGGTTTACTGTATCCCTCCGACCATCTTATTGACGATGAAACACAGAAATTGCATCGGAATTAAATACAAAAGGCACAACACCGACTTAAGTACAAGAAAACTGACTTTTCATACTGTCTATGTTTTGAACCATTCCTGTGACACTAGTTATAGATTCCGATGCTTCACTTCAGGTTTTCTGTATCCCTCTGACCTTCTTATTGACGATGAAACACAGAAATTGCATCGGAATTAAAGACAAAAGGCACAACGCCGACTTAAGTACAAGAAAACTGACTCTTCTTACTGTCTATGCTTTGAACCTTTCCTGTGACACTAGTTATAGATTCCGATTCTTCACTTCAGGTTTACTGTATCCCTCTGACCTTCTTATTGAAGATGAAACACAGATATAGCATCGGAATTAAATACAAAAGGCACAATGCCTACATAAGTACAAGAAAACTGACTCTTCTTACTGTCTATGATTTGAACCATTCCTTTGACACTAGTTATAGATTCCGATGCTTCTCTTCAGATTTACTGTATCCCTCGGACCTTCTTGTTGACGATGAAACACAGAAGTTGCATCGGAATTAAATACAAGAGGGCACAATGCCGACTTAAGTACAAGATAACTGACTCTTCTTACTGTCTATGATTGAACCATTCCTGTGACACTAGTTATAGATTCCGATGCTTCACTTTGGGTATACCGTATCCCTCTGACCTTCTTATTGACGATGAAACACAGAAATTGCATCGGAGTTAAATACAAAAGGCACAATGCCGACTTAATTACAAGAAAACTGACTCTTCATACTGTCTATGTTTTGAACCATTCCTGTGACACTAGTTATAGATTCCGATGCTTCACTTCAAGGTTTACTGTATCCCTCTGACCTTCTTATTGAAGATGAAACACAGATATTGCATCGGTCTTAAATACAAAGGGCATAATGCCGACTTAAGTACAAGAAAAATGACTCTTCTTACTGTCTATGTTTGAACCATTCATGTGACACTAGTTATAGATTCTGATGCTTCACTTCAGGTTTACTGTATCCCTCTGACCATCTTATTGTTGATGATACACAGACATAGGATCGGAATTAAATACAAAATGCACAATGGCGAATAATGTGCAAGAAAACTGACTCTTCTTACTGTCTATGTTTTGAACCATTCATGTGACACTAGTTATAGATTCCGATGCTTTATCCCAGGTTTACTGTATCCCTCTGACCTTCTTATTGACGATGAATCACAGAAATTGCTGCGGAATTAAATACAAAAGGCACAATGCCGACTTAAGTACCAGAAAACTGACTCTTCTTACTGTCTATGTTTTGAACCTTTCCTGTGAGACCGGTTTTAGATTCCGATGCTTCACTTCAGGTTTACTGTATCCCTCTGACCTTCTTATTGAAGATGAAACACAGATATTGCATCGGAATTAAATACAAAGGGCATAATGCCGACTTAAGTACAAGAAAACTGACTCTTCTTACTGTCTATGTTTGAACCATTCATGTGACACTAGTTATAGATTCCGATATTTCACTTAAGGTTTACTGTATCCCTCTGACCTTCTTATTGACGATGAAACACAGAAATTGCATCGGAATTAAATACAAAAGGCACAATACCGACTCAAGTACAAGAACACTGGCTTTTCTTACTGTCTATGTTTTGAACCTTTCCTGTGAGACCGGTTTTAGATTCCGATGCATCACTTCAGGTTTACTGTATCCCGTGTACCTTCTTATTGACGACGAAACGCAGAAATTGCATCGGAAATGAATACAAAAGGCACAATGCCGACTTAAGTATAAGAAAACTGACACTTCTTACTGCCTATGTTTTGCACCATTCCTGTGACACTAGTTATAGATTCCGATGCTTCACTTCAGGTTTACTGTATCCCTCTGTCCTTCTAATTGACGATGAAACACAGAAATTGCATCGGAATTAAATAGAAAAGGCACAATGTCGACTTAAGTCCAAGAAAACTGACTCTTATTACTGTTTATGTTTTGAACCATTACTGGGACACTAGTTGTAGATTCCGATGCTTCACTTCAGGTTAACTGTATCCCTGTGATCTTCTTATTGACGATGAAATACAGAAATTGCTTCGGAATTATATGCAGAAGGCACAATGCCGACTCAAGTACAAGAGAACTGACTCTTCTTACTGTCTAAGATTTGAACCATTCCTGTGACACTAGTTATAGATTTCGATGCTTCACATTAGGTTTACTGTATCCCTCTGACCTTCCTATTGACGATGAAACACAGAAATTGCATCGGAATTAAATACAAAAGGCACAATGCCGACTTAAGTACAAGAAGACTGACTCTTCCTACTGCCTATGTTTTGAACCATTCATGTGACACCAGTTATAGTTTCCGATGCTTGACTTCAGGTTTACTGTATCCCTCTGACCTTCTTATTGAAGATGAAACACAGATATTGCATCGGAATTAAATACAAAGGGCATAATGCCGACTTAAGTACAAGAAAACTGACTCTTCTTACTGTCTATGTTTTGAACCATTCATGTGACACTAGTTATAGATTCCGATGCTTTACCCCAGGTTTACTGTATCCCTCTGACCTTCTTATTGACGATGAATCACAGAAATTGCTTCGGAATTAAATACAAAAGGCACAATGCCGACTTAAGTACAGGAAAACTGACTCTTCCTACTGTCTATGTTTTGATCCATTCCTGTGTCACTAGTTATAGATTCCGATGCTTCACTTCAGGTTTACTGTATCCCTCTGACCTTCTTATTGACGATGAAACATAGAAATTGCATCGGAATTAAATAGAAAAGGAAAAATGTCGTCTTAAGTACAAGAAAATAGACTCTTCTTACTGTCTATGGTTTGAACCATTCCTGTGACACTAGTTATAGATTCCGAAGCTTCTTTTCAGGTTTACTGTGACCTTCTGACCATCTTATTGCTGATGAAACACAGATATAGCATCGGAATTAAATACAAAAGGCACAATGCCTACATAAGTACAAGAAAAATGACACTTCTTACTGTCTATGATTTGAACCATTCCTGTGACACTAGTTATAGATTCCGATGCTTCTCTTCATGTTTACTGTATCCCTCTGACCTTCTTATTGACGATGAAACACAGAAATTGCATCAGAATTAAATACAAAAGGCACAATGCCGACTTAAGTACAAGAAAACAGACTCTTCTTACTGTCTATGTTTTGAACCATTCATGTGACACTAGGCATAGCTTCCGATGCTTCACTTCAGGTTTACTGTATCCATCTGACCTTCTTATTATCGATGATGCACAGAATTTGTATCGGAATTAAATACAAAAGGCACTATGCCGACTTATGTACAAGAAAACTGACTCTTCTTACTGTCTACGTTTGAACCATTCATGTGACACTAGTTATAGATTCCGATGCTTCACTTCAGGTTTACTGAATCCCTCTGCCCTCCTTATTGACGATGAAACACAGAAATTGCATCGGAATTAAATACAAAACGCACAATGCCGACTGATGTACAAGAAAACTGATTCTTCTTACTTTTTATGTTTGAACCATTCCTGTGACACTAGTCATAGTTTCCGATGCTTCACTTCAGGTTTACTGTATCCCTCTGACCTTCTTATTGACGATGAAACACAGAAATTGCTTCGGAATTAAATACAACTGGTACAATGCCGACTTAAGTACAAGAAAACGGACTCTTCTTACTGTCTATGATTGAACCATTCCTGTGACACTAGTTATAGGTTCCGATGTGTCACTTGAGGTTTCCTGTATCCCTCTGACCTTCTTATTGACGATGAAACACAGAAATTGCATCGTAAATAAATACAAAAGGACCAATATCGACTTAAGTACAAGAAAACTGACTCTTCTTACTGTCTATGATTGAACCATTCCTGTGACACTAGTTATAGATTCCGATGCTTCACTTGAGGTTTACTGTATCCCTCTGACTTTCTTATTGACGATGGAACACAGAAATTGCATCGGAGTTAAATACAAAAGGCACAATGCCGACTTAAGTACAAGAAAACTTACTCTTCTTTCTGTCTATTCTTTGAACCATTCCTGTGACACTAGTTACAGATTCCGATGCTTCACTTCGGGTTTACTGTATCCCTCTGACCTTCTTATTGACGATGAAACACAGAAATTGCATCGGAGTTAAATACAAAAGGCACAATGCCGACATAAGTACAAGAAAACTGACTCATCTTACTGTCTATGTTTTTAACCATTCCTGTGCCACTAGTGATTGTTTCCGATGCTTCACTTCATATTTACTGTATCCCTCTGACTTTCTTATTGACGATTAAACACAGAAATTTCATCGGAATTAAATAGAAATGGCACAATGCCGACTTAAGTACAAGAAAACTGACTCTTCTTACTGTCAATGCTTTGAACCATTCCTGTGACACTAGTTATAGATTCGATGCTTCACTTCAGGTTTACTGTATCCCTCTGACCTTCATATTGACATAGAAACACAGAACGTTCCGCGGAATTAAATACAAAAGGCACAATGTCGACTTAAGTACAAGAAAAATGACTCCTCTTAATGTCTATGTTTTGAATCATTCCTGAGGCACTAGTTATAGATTCCGATGCTTCACTTCAGGTTTACTGTATCCCTCTGACCTTCTTATTGACGATGAATCACAGACATTGTTTCGGAATTAAATACAAAAGGCACAATGCCGACTTAAGTACAAGAAAACTGACTCTTCTTACTGTCTACGTTTGAACCATTCATGTGACACTAGTTATAGATTCCGATGCTTCACTTCACGTTTACTGAATCCCTCTGACCTTCTTATGGACGATGAAACACAGAAATTGCATCGGAATTAAATACAAAAGGCACAATGCCGACTGATGTACAAGAAAACTGATTCTTCTTACTTTTTATGTTTGAACCATTCCTGTGACACTAGTTATAGTTTCCGATGCTTCACTTCAGGTTTACTGTATCCCTCTGACCTTCTTATTGACGATGAAACACAGAAATTGCATCGGAATTAAATACAATAGGTACAATGCGCACTTAAGTACAAGAAAACTGACTCTTCTTACTGTCTATGATTGAACCATTCCTGTGACACTAGTTATAGATTCCGATGTTTCACTTGAGGTTAACTGTATCCCTCTGACCTTCTTATTGACGATGAAACACAGAAATTGCATTGTAAATAAATACAAAAGGCACAATGCCGACTTAAGTACAAGAAAACTGACTCTTCTTACTGTCTATGATTGAACCATTCCTGTGACACTAGTTATAGATTCCGATGCTTCACTTGAGGTTTACTGTATCCCTCTGACTTCCTTATTGACGATGAAACACAGAAATTGCATCGGAGTTAAATACATAAGGCACAATGCCGACATAAGTACAAGAAAACTGACTCTTCTTACTGTCTATGTTTTGAACCATTCCTGTGCCACTAGTGATTGTTTCCGATGCTTCACTTCATATTTACTGTATCCCTCTGACTTTCTTATTGACGATTAAACACAGAAATTGCATCGGAGTTAAATACAAAAGGCACAATGCCGACATAAGTACAAGAAAACTGACTCTTCTTACTGTCTATGTTTTGAACCATTCCTGTGCCACTAGTGATTGTTTCCGATGCTTCACTTCATATTTACTGTATCCCTCTGACTTTCTTATTGACGATTAAACACAGAAATTTCATCGGAATTAAATAGAAATGGCACAATGCCGACTTAAGTACAGGAAAACTGACTCTTCTTACTGTCTATGCTTTGAACCATTCCTGTGACACTAGTTGTAGATTCGATGATTCACTTCAGGTTTACTGTATCCCTCTGACCTTCTTATTGACGATGAAACACAGAAATTGCATCGTAATTAAATACAAAAATCACAATGCCGCATTAAGTACAAGAAAACTGTCTCTTCTCACTGTCTACGTTTTGAACCATTCCTGTGACACTAGTTATAGATCCGATGCTTCGCCTCAGGTTTGCTGTATCCCTCTGACCTTCTTATTGACGATGAAACACTGAAATTGCAACGGAATTAAATACAAAAGGCTCAATGTCGACTTAAGTACAAGAAAAATGACTCTTCTTACTGTCTATGCTTTGAACCATTCCTGTGACACTAGTTATAGATACCGATGCTTCACTTCAGGTTTACTGTATCCCTCTGACCCTCTTATTGACGATGAAACACAGAAATTGCATCGTAATTAAATACAAAAGGCACAATGCCGACTTAAGTACAAGAAAACTGACTCTTCTTAATGTCTATGTTTTGAACCATTCATGTGACACTAATTATAGAGTCCGATGCTTCACTTCAGGTTTACTGTATCCCTCTGACCTTCTTATTGACGATGAAACAAAGAAATTGCATCGGAATTAAATTCCAAAGGCAGAATGCCGACTGATGTACAAGAAAACTGATTCTTCTTACTGTTTATGTTTGAACCATTCCTGTGACACTAGTTATAGATTCCGATGCTTCACTTCAGGTTTACTGTATCCCTCTGACCTTCTTATTGACGATGAAACACAGAAATTGCATCGGAATTAAATACAAAAGGCACAGTGCCGACTTAAGAACAAGAAAACTGACTCTTCTTACTGTCTATGTTTTGAACCTTTCCTCTGACACTAGTTATAGATTCCGATGCTTCACTTCAGGTTTACTGTATCCCTCTGACCTTCTTATTGAAGATGAAACACAGATATTGCATCGGAATTAAATACAAAGGGCACAATGCCTACTTAAGTACAAGAAAACTGACTCTTCTTACTGTCCATGTTTGAACGATTCATGTGACACTAGTTATAGATTCCGATGCTTCACTTCAGGTTTACTGTATCCCTCTGACCATCTTATTGTTGATGAAACACAGATATAGCATCGGAATTAAATACAAATGGCACAATGCCTACATAAGTACAAGAAAATTGACTCTTCTTAGTGTCTATGACTTGAACCATTCCTGTTACACTAGTTATAGATTCCGATGCTACTCTTCAGGTTTACTGTATCCCTCTGAGCTTCTTATTGACGATGAAACACAGAAATTGCATCGGAATTAAATACAAAAGGCACAATGCCGACTTAAGTACAAGAAAACAGACTCTTCTTACTGTCTGTGGTTTGAACCATTCATGTGACACTAGGCATAGCTTAAGATGCTTCACTTCATGTATACTGTATCCATCTGACCTTCTTATTGTCGATAAAACACAGAATTTGCATCGGAATTAAATACAAAGGCACAATGCTGACATATGTACAAGGAAACTGATACTTCTTACTGTCTATGTTTGAGCCATTCATGTGACACTAGTTATAGATTCCGATGCTTCACTTCAGGTTTACTTTATCCCTCTGACCTTCTTATCGACGATGAAACACAGAAATTGCATCGGAATTAAATACAAAAGGCACAATGCCGACTTAAGTACAAGAAAACTGACTCTTCTTACTGTCTATGCTTTGAACCATTCCTGTGACACTAGTTGTAGATTCGATGCTTCACTTCAGGTTTACTGTATCCCTCTGACCTTCATATTGACATAGAAACACAGAAATTTCCGCGGAATTAAATACAAAAGGCACAATGCCGCCTTAAGTACAAGAAAACTGACTCTTCTTACTGTCTATGTTTTGAACCATTCCTGTGACACTAGTTATAGATCCGATGCTTCGCCTCAGGTTTGCTGTATCCCTCAGACCTTCTTATTGACGATGAAACACTGAAATTGCAACGGAATTAAATACAAAAGGCACAATGTCGACTTAAGTACAAGAAAAATGACTCTTCTTAATGTCTGTGTTTTGAAACATTCCTGAGACACTATTTATAGATTCCGATGCTTCACTTCAGGTTTACTGTATTCCTCTGACCTTCTTATTGACGATGAAACACAAAAATTGCATCGGATTTAGTACAAAAGGCACAATGCCGACTTAAGTACATGAAAACTGACTCCTCTTACTGTCTATGCTTTGAACCATTCCTGTGACACCACTTATAGATTCCGAAGCTTCACTTCAGATCTCCTGTATCCCTCTGACCTTCTTATTGACGATGAAACACTGAAATTGCATCGTAATTAAATACAAAAGGCACAATGCCGACTTAAGTACAAGAAAACTGACTCTTCTTACCGTCTATGATTTGAACCATTCCTGTGACACTAGTTATAGATACCGATGCTTCACTTCAGGTTCACTGTATCCCTCTGACCTTCTTATTGACGATGAAACACAGAAATTGCATCGTAATTAAATACAAAAGGCACAATGCCGACTTAAGTACAAGAAAACTGACTCTTCTTACCGTCTATGATTTGAACCATTCCTGTGACACTAGTTATAGATACCGATGCTTCACTTCAGGTTTACTGTATCCCTCTGACCTTCTTATTGACGATGAAACACAGAAATTGCATCGTAATTAAATACAAAAGGCACAATGCCGACTTAAGTACAAGAAAACTGACTCTTCTTAATGTCTATGTTTTGAACCATTCATGTGACACTAATTACAGAGTCCGATGCTTCACTTCAGGTTTACTGTATGTCTCTGACCTTCTTATTGACGATGAAACAAAGAAATTGCATCGGAATTAAATTCCAAAGGCAGAATGCCGACTGATGTACAAGAAAACTGATTCTTCTTACTGTTTATGTTTGAACCATTCCTGTGACACTAGTTATAGATTCCGATGCTTCACTTCAGGTTTACTGTATCCCTCTGACCTTCTTATTGACGATGAAACACAGAAATTGCATCGGAATTAAATACAAAAGGCACAATGTCGACTTAAGTACAAGAAAAATGACTCCTCTTAATGTCTATGTTTTGAATCATTCCTGAGGCACTAGTTATAGATTCCGATGCTTCACTTCAGGTTTACTGTATCCCTCTGACCTTCTTATTGACGATGAATCACAGACATTGTTTCGGAATTAAATACAAAAGGCACAATGCCGACTTAAGTACAAGAAAACTGACTCTTCTTACTGTCTACGTTTGAACCATTCATGTGACACTAGTTATAGATTCCGATGCTTCACTTCACGTTTACTGAATCCCTCTGACCTTCTTATTGACGATGAAACACAGAAATTGCATCGGAATTAAATACAAAAGGCACAATGCCGACTGATGTACAAGAAAAATGATTCTTCTTACTTTTTATGTTTGAACCATTCCTGTGACACTAGTTATAGTTTCCGATGCTTCACTTCAGGTTTACTGTATCCCTCTGACCTTCTTATTGACGATGAAACACAGAAATTGCATCGGAATTAAATACAATAGGTACAATGCGCACTTAAGTACAAGAAAACTGACTCTTCTTACTGTCTATGATTGAACCATTCCTGTGACACTAGTTATAGATTCCGATGTTTCACTTGAGGTTAACTGTATCCCTCTGACCTTCTTATTGACGATGAAACACAGAAATTGCATTGTAAATAAATACAAAAGGCACAATGCCGACTTAAGTACAAGAAAACTGACTCCTCTTACTGTCTATGATTGAACCATTCCTGTGACACTAGTTATAGATTCCGATGCTTCGCCTCAGGTTTGCTGTATCCCTCTGACCTTCTTATTGACGATGAAACACAGAAATTGCATCGGAGTTAAATACAAAAGGCACAATGCCGACATAAGTACAAGAAAACTGACTCTCCTTACTGTCTATGTTTTGAACCATTCCTGTGCCACTAGTGATTGTTTCCGATGCTTCACTTCATATTTACTGTATCCCTCTGACTTTCTTATTGACGATTAAACACAGAAATTTCATCGGAATTAAATAGAAATGGCACAATGCCGACTTAAGTACAGGAAAACTGACTCTTCTTACTGTCTATGCTTTGAACCATTCCTGTGACACTAGTTGTAGATTCGATGCTTCACTTCAGGTTTACTGTATCCCTCTGACCTTCTTATTGACGATGAAACACAGAAATTGCATCGTAATTAAATACAAAAATCACAATGCCGCCTTAAGTACAAGAAAACTGTCTCTTCTCACTGTCTACGTTTTGAACCATTCCTGTGACACTAGTTATAGATCCGATGCTTCGCCTCAGGTTTGCTGTATCCCTCTGACCTTCTTATTGACGATGAAACACTGAAATTGCAACGGAATTAAATACAAAAGGCTCAATGTCGACTTAAGAACAAGAAAAATGACTCTTCTTACTGTCTATGTTTTGAACCATTCCTGAGACACTAGTTATAGATTCCGATGCTTCACTTCAGGTTTACTGTATCCCCCTGACCTTCTTATTGACGATGAAACACAAAAAATGCATCGGATTTAATACAAAAGGCACAATGCCGACTTAAGTACATGAAAACTGACTCCTCTTACTGTCTATGCTTTGAACCATTCCTGTGACACTACTTATAGATTCCGAAGCTTCACTTCAGCTTTACTGTATCCCTCTGACCTTCTTATTGACGATGAAACTCAGAAATTGCACCGTAATGAAATACAAAAGGCACAATGCCGACTTCAGTACAAGAAAACTGACTCTTCTTACTGTCTATGATTTGAACCATTCCTGTGACACTAGTTATAGATACCGATGCTTCACTTCAGGTTTACTGTATCCCTCTGACCTTCTTATTGACGATGAAACACAGAAATTGCATCGTAATTAAATACAAAAGGCACAATGCCGACTTAAGTACAAGAAAACTGACTCTTCTTAATGTCTATGTTTTGAACCATTCATGTGACACTAATTATAGAGTCCGATGCTTCACTTCAGGTTTACTGTATCCCTCTGACCTTCTTATTGACGATGAAACAAAGAAATTGCATCGGAATCAAATTCCAAAGGCAGAATGCCGACTGATGTACAAGAAAACTGATTCTTCTTACTGTTTATGTTTGAACCATTCCTGTGACACTAGTTATAGATTCCGATGCTTCACTTCAGGTTTACTGTATCCCTCTGACCTTCTTATTGACGATGAAACACAGAAATTGCATCGGAATTAAATACAAAAGGCACAGTGCCGACTTAAGAACAAGAAAACTGACTCTTCTTACTGTCTATGTTTTGAACCTTTCCTCTGACACTAGTTATAGATTCCGAAGCTTCACTTCAGGTTTACTGTATCCCTCTGACCTTCTTATTGAAGATGAAACACAGATATTGCATCGGAATTAAATACAAAGGGCACAATGCCTACTTAAGTACAAGAAAACTGACTCTTCTTACTGTCTATGTTTGAACGATTCATGTGACACTAGTTATAGATTCCGATGCTTCACTTCAGGTTTACTGTATCCCTCTGACCATCTTATTGTTGATGAAACACAGATATAGCATCGGAATTAAATACAAATGGCACAATGCCTACATAAGTACAAGAAAATTGACTCTTCTTAGTGTCTATGACTTGAACCATTCCTGTTACACTAGTTACAGATTCCGATGCTACTCTTCAGGTTTACTGTATCCCTCTGAGCTTCTTATTGACGATGAAACACAGAAATTGCATCGGAATTAAATACAAAAGGCACAATGCCGACTTAAGTACAAGAAAACAGACTCTTCTTACTGTCTGTGGTTTGAACCATTCATGTGACACTAGGCATAGCTTAAGATGCTTCACTTCATGTATACTGTATCCATCTGACCTTCTTATTGTCGATAAAACACAGAATTTGCATCGGAATTAAATACAAAGGCACAATGCTGACATATGTACAAGGAAACTGATACTTCTTACTGTCTATGTTTGAGCCATTCATGTGACACTAGTTATAGATTCCGATGCTTCACTTCAGGTTTACTTTATCCCTCTGACCTTCTTATCGACGATGAAACACAGAAATTGCATCGGAATTAAATACAAAAGGCACAATGCCGACTTAAGTACAAGAAAACTGACTCTTCTTACTGTCTATGCTTTGAACCATTCCTGTGACACTAGTTGTAGATTCGATGCTTCACTTCAGGTTTACTGTATCCCTCTGACCTTCATATTGACATAGAAACACAGAAATTTCCGCGGAATTAAATACAAAAGGCACAATGCCGCCGTAAGTATAAGAAAACTGACTCTTCTTACTGTCTATGTTTTGAACCATTCCTGTGACACTAGTTATAGATCCGATGCTTCGCCTCAGGTTTGCTGTATCCCTCTGACCTTCTTATTGACGATGAAACACTGAAATTGCAACGGAATTAAATACAAAAGGCACAATGTCGACTTAAGTACAAGAAAAATGACTCTTCTTAATGTCTATGTTTTGAAACATTCCTGAGACACTATTTATAGATTCCGATGCTTCACTTCAGGTTTACTGTATTCCTCTGACCTTCTTATTGACGATGAAACACAAAAATTGCATCGGATTTAGTACAAAAGGCACAATGCCGACTTAAGTACATGAAAACTGACTCCTCTTACTGTCTATGCTTTGAACCATTCCTGTGACACTACTTATAGATTCCGAAGCTTCACTTCAGATTTCCTGTATCCCTCTGACCTTCTTATTGACGATGAAACACTGAAATTGCATCGTAATTAAATACAAAAGGCACAATGCCGACTTAAGTACAAGAAAACTGACTCTTCTTACCGTCTATGATTTGAACCATTCCTGTGACACTAGTTATAGATACCGATGCTTCACTTCAGGTTTACTGTATCCCTCTGACCTTCTTATTGACGATGAAACACAGAAATTGCATCGTAATTAAATACAAAAGGCACAATGCCGACTTAAGTACAAGAAAACTGACTCTTCTTACCGTCTATGATTTGAAACATTCCTGTGACACTAGTTATAGATACCGATGCTTCACTTCAGGTTTACTGTATCCCTCTGACCTTCTTATTGACGATGAAACACAGAAATTGCATCGTAATTAAATACAAAAGGCACAATGCCGACTTAAGTACAAGAAAACTGACTCTTCTTAATGTCTATGTTTTGAACCATTCATGTGACACTAATTATAGAGTCCGATGCTTCACTTCAGGTTTACTGTATCCCTCTGACCTTCTTATTGACGATGAAACAAAGAAATTGCATCGGAATTAAATTCCAAAGGCAGAATGCCGACTGATGTACAAGAAAACTGATTCTTCTTACTGTTTATGTTTGAACCATTCCTGTGACACTAGTTATAGATTCCGATGCTTCACTTCAGGTTTACTGTATCCCTCTGACCTTCTTATTGACGATGAAACACAGAAATTGCATCGGAATTAAATACAAAAGGCACAGTGCCGACTTAAGAACAAGAAAACTGACTCTTCTTACTGTCTATGTTTTGAACCTTTCCTCTGACACTAGTTATAGATTCCGAAGCTTCACTTCAGGTTTACTGTATCCCTCTGACCTTCTTATTGAAGATGAAACACAGATATTGCATCGGAATTAAATACAAAGGGCACAATGCCTACTTAAGTACAAGAAAACTGACTCTTCTTACTGTCTATGTTTGAACGATTCATGTGACACTAGTTATAGATTCCGATGCTTCACTTCAGGTTTACTGTATCCCTCTGACCATCTTATTGTTTATGAAACACAGATATAGCATCGGAATTAAATACAAATGGCACAATGCCTACATAAGTACAAGAAAATTGACTCTTCTTAGTGTCTATGACTTGAACCATTCCTGTTACACTAGTTATAGATTCCGATGCTACTCTTCAGGTTTACTGTATCCCTCTGAGCTTCTTATTGACGATGAAACACAGAAATTGCATCGGAATGAAATACAAAAGGCACAATGCCGACTTAAGTACAAGAAAACAGACTCTTCTTACAGTCTGTGGTTTGAACCATTCATGTGACACTAGGCATAGCTTAAGATGCTTCACTTCATGTATACTGTATCCATCTGACCTTCTTATTGTCGATAAAACACAGAATTTGCATCGGAATTAAATACAAAGGCACAATGCTGACATATGTACAAGGAAACTGATACTTCTTACTGTCTATGTTTGAGCCATTCATGTGATACTAGTTATAGATTCCGATGCTTCACTTCGGGTTTACTTTATCCCTCTGACCTTCTTATCGACGATGAAACACAGAAATTGCATCGGAATTAAATACAAAAGGCACAATGCCGACTTAAGTACAAGAAAACTGACTCTTCTTACTGTCTATGCTTTGAACCATTCCTGTGACACTAGTTGTAGATTCGATGCTTCACTTCAGGTTTACTGTATCCCTCTGACCTTCATATTGACATAGAAACACAGAAATTTACGCGGAATTAAATACAAAAGGCACAATGCCGCCTTAAGTACAAGAAAACTGACTCTTCTTACTGTCTATGTTTTGAACCATTCCTGTGACACTAGTTATAGATCCGATGCTTCGCCTCAGGTTTGCTGTATCTCTCTGACCTTCTTATTGACGATGAAACACTGAAATTGCAACGGAATTAAATACAAAAGGCACAATGTCGACTTAAGTACAAGAAAAATGACTCTTCTTAATGTCTATGTTTTGAAACATTCCTGAGACACTATTTATAGATTCCGATGCTTCACTTCAGGTTTACTGTATTCCTCTGACCTTCTTATTGACGATGAAACACAAAAATTGCATCGGATTTAGTACAAAAGGCACAATGCCGACTTAAGTACATGAAAACTGACTCCTCTTACTGTCTATGCTTTGAACCATTCCTGTGACACTACTTATAGATTCCGAAGCTTCACTTCAGATTTCCTGTATCCCTCTGACCTTCTTATTGACGATGAAACACTGAAATTGCATCGTAATTAAATACAAAAGGTACAATGCCGACTTAAGTACAAGAAAACTGACTCTTCTTACCGTCTATGATTTGAACCATTCCTGTGACACTAGTTGTAGATACCGATGCTTCACTTCAGGTTTACTGTATCCCTCTGACCTTCTTATTGACGATGAAAGGCAGAAATTGCATCGTAATTAAATACAAAAGGCACAATGCCGACTTAAGTACAAGAAAACTGACTCTTCTTACTGTCTATGTTTTGAACCATTCATGTGACACTAATTATAGAGTCAGATGCTTCACTTCAGGTTTACTGTATCCCTCTGACCTTCTTATTGACAATGAAACAAAGAAATTGCATCGGAATTAAATACCAAAGGCAGAATGCCGACTGATGTACAAGAAAACTGATTCTTCTTACTGTTTATGTTTGAACCATTCCTGTGACACTAGTTGTAGATTCCGATGCTTCACTTCAGGTTTACTGTATCCCTCTGATCTTCTTATTGACGATGAAACACAGAAATTGCATCGGAAATAAATACAAAAGGCACAGTGCCGACTTAAGTACAAGAAAACTGACTCTTCTTACTGTCTATGTTTTGAACCTTTCCTGTGACACTAGTTATAGATTCCGAAGCTTCACTTCAGGTTTACTGTATCCCTCTGACCTTCTTATTGAAGATGATACACAGATATTGCATCGGAATTAAATACAAAGGGCACAATGCCTACTTAAGTACAAGAAAACTGACTCTTCTTACTGTCTATGTTTGAACCATTCATGTGACACTAGTTATAGATTCCGATGCTTCACTTCAGGTTTACTGTATCCCTCTGACCATCTTATTGTTGATGAAACACAGATATAGCATCGGAATTAAATACAAATGGCACAATGCCTACATAAGTACAAGAAAATTGACTCTTCTTAGTGTCTATGATTTGAACCATTCCTGTTACACTAGTTTAGATTCCGATGCTACTCTTCAGGTTTACTGTATCCCTCTGAGCTTCTTATTGACGATGAAACACAGAAATTGCATCGGAATTTAATACAAAAGGCACAATGCCGACTTAAGTACAAGAAAACAGACTCTTCTTACTGTCTGTGTTTTGAACCATTCATGTGACACTAGGCATAGCTTCCGATGCTTCACTTCAGGTTCACTGTATCAATTAGACCTTCTTATTATCGATGGAACACAGACTTTGCATCGGAATTAAATACAAAATGCACAATGCAGATTTAAGTACAAGAAAACAGGCTCTTCTTACTGCCTGTGCTTTGAACCATTCATGTGACACTAGGCATAGCTTCCGATGCTTCACTTCATGTATACTGTATCCATCTGACCTTCTTATTGTCGATAAAACACAGAATTTGCATCGGAATTAAATACAAAGGCACAATGCCGACATATGTACAAGGAAACTGATACTTCTTACTGTCTATGTTTGAACCATTCATGTGACACTAGTTATAGATTCAGATGCTTCACTTCAGGTTTACTTTATCCCTCTGACCTTCTTATCGACGATGAAACACAGAAATTGCATCGGAATTAAATACAAAAGGCACAATGCCGACTTAAGTACAAGAAAACTGACTCCTCTTACTGACTATGATTGAACCATTCCTGTGAAACTAGTTATAGATTCCGATGCTTATCTTCAGCTTTACTGTTTCCCTCTGACCTTCTTATTGACGATGAAACACAGATATTACATCGGAATTAAATACAAAAGGCACAATGCCGACTTAAGTACAAGAAAACAGACTCTTCTTGCTGTCTGTGTTTTGAACCATTCATGTGATGCTAGGCATAGTTTCCGATGCTTCACTTCAGGTTTACTGTATCCATCTGACCTTCTTATTATCGATAAAACACAGAATTTGCATCGGAATTAAATACAAAAGCCACAATGCCGACTTATGTACAAGAAAACTGACACTTCTTACTGTCCATGTTTGAACCATTCATGTACCACTAGTTATAGATTCCGATGCTTCACTTCAGGTTTACTGTGTTTCTCCGACCTTCTTATCGACGATAAAACACAGAAATTGCATCGGAATAAAGTACAAAAGGCACAATGCCGACTTAAGTACAAAAAAAAATGACTCCTCTTACTGTCTATGATTGAACCATTCCTGTGACACTAGTTATGGATTCCGATGCTTCACTTCAGGTTTACTGTATCCCTCTGACCTTCTTATTGACGATGAAGCACAGAAATTGCATCGGAATTGAATACAAAAGGCACAATGCCGACTTAAGTACAAGAAAACATACTCTTCTTACTGTCTATGTTTTGAACCATTCCTGTGACACTAGTTATAGATTCCGATGCTTCATTTCAGGTTTACTGTATCCCTCTGACCATCTTATTGCTGATGAAACACAGTTATAGCATCGGAATTAAATACAAAAGGCACAATGCCTACATACGTACAAGTAAACTGACTCTTCTTACTGTCTATGTTTGAACCATTCATGTGACATTAGTTATAGATTCCGATGCTTCACTTCAGGTTTACTGTATCCCTCTGACCTTCTTATCGACGATGAAACACAGAAATTGCATCGGAATTAAATACAAAAGGCACAATGCCGACTTAAGTACAAGAAAACTGACTCTTCTTACTGTCTATGATTGAACAATTCCTGTGACACTAATTGTAGATTCCGATGCCTCACTTGAGGTTTGCGGTGTCCCTCTGACCTTCTTATTGACGATGAAACACAGAAATTGCATCGGAATTAAATACAAAAGGCACAATGCCGACTAAAGTACAAGTAAACTGACTCTTCTTACTGTCTATGCTTTGAACCATTCCTGTGACACTAGTTATAGATTCCGATGCTTCACTTCAGGTTTACTGTATCCCTCTGACCTTCTTATTGACGATGAAACACAGAAATTGCATCGTAATAAAATACAAAAGGCACAATGCCGACTTAAGTACAAAAAAACTGACACTTCTTACTGTCTATGTTTTGAACCATTCATGTGACACTAATTATAGAGTCCGATGCTTCACTTCAGGTTTACTGTATCCCTCTGACCTTCTTATGGACGATGAAACACAGAAATTGCATCGGAATTAAATACAAAACGCACAATGCCGGCTGATGTACAAGAAAACTGATTCTTCTTACTGTTTATGTTTGAACCATTCCTGTGACACTAGTTATAGATTCCGATGCTTCACTTCAGGTTTGCTGTACCCCTCTGACCTTCTTATTGACGATGAAACACAGAAATTGCTTCGGAATTAGATACAAAAGGCACAATGTTGACTTAAGTACAAGAAAACTGACTCTACTTACTGTCTATGTTTGAACCATTCCTGTGACACTAGTTATAGATTCGGATGCTTCACTTCAGGTTTACTGTATCCCTCCGACCATCTTATTGACGATGAAACACAGAAATTGCATGGGAATTAAATACAAACGGCACAATGCAGAATTAAGTGCAAGAAAACTGACTCTTCTTACTGTCTATGTTTTGAACCATTTCTGTGACACTAGTTATAGATTCCGATGCTTCACTTCAGGTTTACTGTATCCCTCTGACCTTCTTATTGACGATGAAACACAGAAATTGCATCGGAATTAAATACAAAAGGCACAACGCCGACTTAAGTACAAGAAAACAGACTCTTCTTACTGTCTATCCTTTGAACCTTTCCTGTGACACTAGTTATAGATTCCGATGCTTCTCTTCAGGTTTTCTGTATCCCTCGGACCTTCTCGTTGACGATGAAACACAGAAATTGCATCGGAATTAAATACAAAAGGCACAATGCCGACTTAAGTACAAGATAACTGACTCTTCTTACTGTCTATGATTGAACCATTCCTGTGACACTAGTTATGGATTCCGATGCTTCACTTTAGGTATACTGTATCCCTCTGACCTTCTTATTGACGATGAAACACAGAAATTGCATCGGAGGTATATACAAAAGGCACAATGCCGACTTAATTACAAGAAAACTGACTCTTCATACTGTCTATGTTTTGAACCATTCCTGTGACACTAGTTATAGATTCCGATGCTTCACTTCAGGTTTACTGTATCCCTCTGACCTTCATATTGAAGATGAAACACAGATATTGCATCGGAATTAATTACAAAGGGCATAATGCCGACTTAAGTACAAGAAAACTGACTCTTCTTACTGTCTATGTTTGAACTATTCATGTGACACTAGTTATAGATTCCGATGCTTCACTTCAGGTTTACTGTATCCCTCTGACCATCTTATTGTTGATGATACACAGACATTGGATCGGAATTAAATACAAAAGGCACAATGCCGACTTAAGTACAAGAAAACTGACTCTTCTTACTGTCTATGTTTTGATCCATTCCTGTGTCACTAGTTATAGAATCCGATGCTTCTTTTCACGTTTACTGTGACCTTCTGACCATCTTATTGTTGATGAAACACAGATATAGCATCGGAATTAAATACAAAAGGCACAATGCCTACATAAGTGCAAGAAAACTGACACTTCTTACTGTCTATGGTTTGAATTATTCCTGTGACACTAGTTATAGATTCCGATGCTTCTCTTCATGTTTACTGTATCCCTCTGACCTTCTTATTGACGATGAAAAACAGAAATTGCATCAGAATTAAATACAAAAGGCACAATGCCGACTTAAGTACAAGAAAACAGACTCTTCTTACTGTCTATGTTTTGAACCATTCATGTGACACTAGGCATAGCTTCCGATGTTTCACTTCAGGATTACCGTATCCATCTGACCTTCTTATTATCGATGAAACACAGAATTTGTACCGGAATTAAATACAAAAGGCACTATGCCGACTTATGTACAAGAAAACTGACTCTTCTTACTGTCTACGTTTGAACCATTCATGTGACACTAGTTATAGATTCCGATGCTTCACTTCAGGTTTACTGAATCCCTCTGACCTTCTTATTGACGATGAAACACAGAAATTGCATCGGAATTAAATACAAAAGTCACAATGCCGACTGATGTACAAGAAAACTGATTCTTCTTACTGTTTATGTTTGAACCATTCCTGTGACACTAGTTATAGTTTCCGATGCTTCACTTCAGTTTTACTGTATCCCTATGACCTTCTTATTGACGATGAAACACAGAAATTGCATCGGAATTAAATACAATAGGTACAATGCCGACTTAAGTACAAGAAAACTGACTCTTCTTACTGTCTATGATTGAACCATTCCTGTGACACTAGTTATAGATTCCGATGTTTCACTTGAGGTTTACTGTATCCCTCTGACTTTCTTATTGACGATGAAACACAGAAATTGCATCGTAAATAAATACAAAAGGCACAATGCCGACTTAAGTACAAGAAAACTGAATCTTCTTACTGTCTATGATTGAACCATTCCTGTGACACTAGTTATAGATTCCGATGCTTCACTTGAGGTTTACTGTATCCCTCTGACTTTCGTATTGACGATGAAACACAGAAATTGCATCGGAGTTAAATACAAAAGGCACAATGCCGACATAAGTACAAGAAAACTGACGCTTCTTACTGTCTATGTTTTGAACCATTCCTGTGCCACTAGTGATTGTTTCCGATGCTTCACTTTATATTTACTGTATCCCTCCGACTTTCTTATTGACGATTAAACACAGAAATTTCATCGGAATTAAATAGAAATAGCACAATGCCGACTCAAGTACAAGAAAACTGACTCTTCTTACTGTCTATGCTTTTAACCATTCCTGTGACACTAGTTATAGATTCGATGCTTCACTTCAGGTTTACTGTATCCCTCTGACCTTCATATTGACATAGAAACACAGAAATTTCCGTGGAATTAAATACAAAATGCACAATGCCGCCTTAAGTACAAGAAAACTGACTCTTCTTACTGTCTATGTTTTGAACCATTCCTGTGACACTAGTTATAGATCCGATTCTTCCCTCGGGTTTGCTGTATCCCTCTGACCTTCATATTGACGATGAAACACTGAAATTGCAACGGAATTAAATACAAAAGGCACAATGTCGACTTAAGTACAAGAAAAATGACTCTTCTTACTGTCTATGTTTTGAACCATTCCTGAGACACTAGTTATGGATTCCGAAGCTTCACTTCAGCTTTACTGTATCCCTCTGACCTTCTTATTGACGATGAAACACAGAAATTGCATCGTAATTTAATACAAAAGGCACAATGCCGACTTAAGTACAAGAAAACTGACTCTCCTTACTGTCTATGATTTGAACCATTCCTGTGAAACTAGTTATAGATTCCGATGCTTCACTTCAGGTTTACTGTATCCCTCTGACCTTCTTATTGACGATGAAACACAGAAATTGCAACGTAATTAAATACAAAAGGCACTATGCCGACTTATGTACAAGAAAAGTGCCTCTTCTTACTGTCTACGTTTGAACCATTCATGTGACACTAGTTATAGATTCCGATGCTTCACTTCAGGTTTACTGAATCCCTCTGACCTTCTTATTGACGATGAAACACAGAAATTGCATCGGAATTAAATACAAAAGGCACAATGCCGACTGATGTACAAGAAAACTGATTCTTCTTACTGTTTATGTTTGAACCATTCCTGTGACACTAGTTATGGATTCCGATGCTTCACTTCAGATTTACTGTATCCCTCTGACCTTCTTATTGACGATGAAACACAGAAATTGCATCGGAATTAAATACAAAAGCCACAATGCCGACTTAAGTACAAGAAAACTGACTCTTCTTACTGTCTATGTTTTTAACCATTCCTGTGACACTAGTTATAGATTCCGATGCTTCACTTCAGGTTTACTGTATCCCTCTGACCTTCTTATTGACGATCAAAAACACAGAAATTGCATCGGAGTTAAATACAAAAGGCACAATGCCGACTTAAGTAAAGGAAAACTGACTCTTCTTACTGTCTATATTTGAACCATTCCTATGACACTAGTTATAGATTCCGATGCTTCAATTCAGGTTTACTGTGTTCCTTTGACCTTCTTATTGTCGATGAAACACAGTAATTGCATCGGAGTTAAATACAAAAGGCACAATGCCGCCTTAAGTACAAGAAAACTGACTCTTCTTACTGTCTATGTTTTGAACCATTCCTGTGACACTAGTTATAGATCCGATGCTTCGCCTCAGGTTTGCTGTATCCCTCTGACCTTCTTATTGACGATGAAGCACAGAAATTGTTTCGGAATCAAATACAAAAGGCACAATGCCGACTTAAGTACAAGAAAACTGACTCTTCTTACTGTCTATGTTTTGATCCATTCCTGTGTCACTAGTTATAGATTCCGATGCTTCACTGCAGGTTTACTGTATCCCTCTGACCTTCTTATTGACGATGAAACATAGTAATTGCATCGCAATTAAATAGAAAAGGAACAATGCCGACTTAAGTACAAGAAAATTGACTCTTCTTACTGTCTATGTTTTGAACCATTCCTGTGACACTAGTTATAGATTCCGATGCTTCTTTTCAGGTTTACTGTATCCTTCTGACCATCCTATTGTTGATGAAACACAGATATAGCATCGGAATTAAAAACAAAAGGCTCAATGCCTACATAAGTACAAGAAAACTGACACTTCTTACTGTCTTTGATTTGAACCATTCCTGTGACACTAGTTATAGATTCCGATGCTTCTCTTCATGTTTACTGTATCCCTCTGACCTTCTTATTGACGATGAAACACAGAAATTGCATCGGATTTAAATACAAAAGGCACAATGCCGACTTAAGTACAAGAAAACAGACTCTTCTTACTGTCTATGTTTTGAACCATTCTTGTGACACTAGGCATGGCTTCCGATGCTTCACTTCAGGTTTACTGTGTCCATCCGACCTTCTTATTATCGATGAAACACAGAATTTGCATCGGAATTAAATACAAAAGGCACAATGGCGACTTATGTACAAGAAAACTGACTCTTCTTACTGTCTACGTTTGAACCATTCATGTGATTCTAATTATAGATTCCGATGCTTCACTTCAGGTTTACTGTATCCCTCTGACCTTCTTATTGTCGATGAAACACAGAAATTGCATCGGAATTAAATACAAAAGGCACAATGCCAACTGATGTACAAGAAAACTGATTCCTCTTACTTCTTATGTTTCAACAATTCCTGTGACACTAGTTATAGATTCGGAAGCTTCACCTCAGGTTTAATGCATCCCTCTGACTTTCTAATTGACGATGAAACACAGAAATTGCATCGGAATTAAATACAAAAGGCACATCGGCGACTTAAGTACAAGAAAACTGACTCTTCTTACTGTCTATGTTTTGAACCTTTCCTGTGACACTAGTTATAGATTCCGATGCTTCACTTCAGGTTTACTGTATCCCTCTGACCTTCTTATTGACGATGAAACTCAGAAATTGCATCGGAATTAAATACAAAAGGCACAATGCCGACTCAAGTACAAGAAGACTGCCTCCTCTTACTGTCTATGTTTTGAACGATTCCTGTGACACTAGTTATAGATTCCGATGCTTCACTTCAGGTTTACTATATCCCTCTGACCTTCTTATAGACGATGAAAAACAGAAATTGCATCGGAACTATATACAAAAGGCACAATGCCGACTTAAGTAGAAGAAGACTGACTCTTCTTACTGTGTACGGTTTGAAACATTCCTGTGACACTAGTTATAGATTACGATGCGTCACTTTAGGTTTACTGTATCCCTCAGACCTTCTTATTGACGATGAAACACAGAAATTGCGTCTTAATTAGATACAAAAGGCACAATGCCGACTTAAGTACAAGAAGACTGACTCTTCTTACTGTCTATGGTTTGAACCATTCCTGTAACACTAGTTATAGATTCAGATGCTGCACTTCAGGAACACTGTATCCAGCTGACCTTCTTATTGATGATGAAGCACAGAAATTCCATCGGAGTTAAATACAAAAGGCACAATGCCGACTTTAGTACAAGGAGACTGACTCTTCTTACTGTCTATGATTTAAACCATTCCTGTGACACTAGTTATAGTTTCCGATGCTTCATTTCAGTTTTACTGTATCCCTCTGACCTTCTTATTGACGACGAAACACAGATATTGCATCGGAATTAAATACAAAAGGCACAATGCCGACTCAAGTACAAGAAGACTGACTCTTCCTACTGTCTATGTTTTGAACTATTCCTGTGACACTAGTTATAGATTCCGATGCTTCACTTCAGGTTTACTTTATCCCTCTGACCTTCTTATTGACGATGAAACACAGAAATTGCATCGGAATTACATACAAAAGGCACAATAATGTCTTAAGTACAAGAAAACTGACTCTTCTTACTGTCTATGTGTTGAACCATTCCTGTGACACTAGTTATAGATTCCGATGCTTCACTTCAGGTTTACTGTATCCCTCTGACCTTCTTATTGTTGATGAAACACAGAAATTGCATCGAAATTAAATACTAAAGGCACAATGCCGACTTAAGTACAAGAAAACTGACTTTTCCTACTGTCTATGTTTTGAGCCATTCCTGTGACACAAGTTATAGATTCCGATGCTTCACTACAGGTTTACTGTATCCAGCTGACCTTCTTATTGACGATGAATCACAGAAATTGCATCGGCAATTAATACCAAAGGCACAATGCCGACTTAAGTACAAGAAAACTGACTCTTCTTACTGTCTATGTTTTGAACCATGCCTATGACACTAGTTATAAATTCCGATGCTTCAATTCAGTTTTAATGTATCCCTGTGACCTTCCTATTGTTGATGAAACACAGAAATTGCATCGGAATTAAATACAAAAGGCACAATGCCGACTTAAGTACAAGAAAACTGACTCTTCCTACTGTCTATGTTTTGAACCACTCCTGTGACACTAGTTATAGATTCCGATGCTTCACTTCAGGTTTACTGTATCCCTCTGACCGTCGTAATGACGTTGAAACACAAAATTTACGTTGGAATTAGATACAAAAGGCACAATGTCGACCCAAGTACAAGAAAACTGACTCTTCTTACTGTTTATGTTTTGAACCACTCCTGTGACACTAGTTATAGATTCCGATGCTTTACTTCAGGTTTACAGTATCCCGTGTACCTTCTTATTGACGACGAAACGCAGAAATTGCATCGGAAATGAATACAAAAGGCACAATGCCGACTTAAGTACAAGAAAACGGACACTTCTTACTGTCTATGTTTTGCACCATTCCTGTGACACTAGTTATAGATTCCGATGCTGCACTTCAGGTGTACTGTATCCCTCTTTCCTTCTTATTGACGATGAAACACAGAAATTGCATCGGAATTAAATAGAAAAGGCACAATGCCGACTTAAGTCCAAAAAAACTGACTCTTCTTACTGTTTATGTTTTGAACCATTACTGGGACACTAGTTGTAGATTCCGATGCTTCACTTCAGGTTAACTGTATCCCTGTGATCTTCTTATTGACGATGAAATACAGAAATTGCTTCGGAATTGTATACAGAAGGCACAATGCCGACTCAAGTACAAGAGAACTGACTCTTCTTACTGTCTAAGACTTGAACCATTCCTGTGACACTAGTTTTAGATTTCGATGCTTCACATTAGGTTTACTGTATCCCTCTGACCTTCCTATTGACGATGAAACACAGATATTGCATCGGAATTAAATACAAAAGGCACAATGCCGACTTAAGTACAAGAAAACTGACTCTTCTTACTGTCTATGTATTGAACCATTCCTGTGACACTAGTTATAGATTCCGATGCTTCACTTCAGGTTTACTGTATCCCTCTGACCTTCTTATTGACGATGAAACACAGAAATTGCATCGGAGTTAAATACAAAAGGCGCAATGCCGACATAAGTACAAGAAAATTGACTCTTCTTACTGTCTATGTTTTGAACCATTCCTGTGCCACTAGTGATTGTTTCCGATGCTTCACTTCACATTTACTGTATCCCACTGACTTTCTTATTGACGATTAAACACAGAAATTTCATCGGAATTAAATAGAAATGGCACAATGCCGACTTAAGTACAAGAAAACTGACTCTTCTTACTGTCTATGCTTAGAACCATTCCTGTGACACTAGTTATAGATCCGACGCTTCGCCTCAGGTTTGCTGTATCCCTCTGACCTTCTTATTGACGATGAAACACTGAAATTGCAACGGAATTAAATACAAAAGGCACAATGTCGACTTAAGTACAAGAAAAATGACTCTTCTTACTGTCTATGTTTTGAACCATTCCTGAGACACTAGTTATAGATTCCGATGCTTCACTTCAGGTTTACTGTATCCCTCTGACCTTCTCATTGACGATGAAACACAGAAATTGCATCGGATTTAATACAAAAAGCACAATGCCGACTTAAGTACATGAAAACTGACTCCTCTTACTGTCTATGCTTTGAACCGTTCCTGTGACAATACTTATAGATTCCGAAGCTTCACTTCAGCTTTACTGTATCCCTCTGACCTTCTTATTGACGATGAAACACAGAAATTGCATCGTAATTAAATACAAAAGGCACAATGCCGACTTAAGTACAAGAAAACTGACTCTTCTTACTGTCTATGTTTTGAACCATTGCTGTGACACTAGTTATAGATTCCGATGCTTCACTTCGGGTTTACTGTATCCCTCTGACCTTCTTATTGACGATGAAACACAGAAATTGCATCGTATTTAAATACAAAAGGCACAATGCCGACTTAAGTACAAGAAAACTGACTCTTCTTACTGTCTATGTTTTGAACCATTCATGTGACACTAATTATAGAGTCCGATGCTTCACTTCAGGTTTACTGTATCCCTCTGACCTTCTTATTGACGATGAAACAAAGAAATTGCATCGGAATTAAATACCAAAGGCACAATGCCGACTGATGTACAAGAAAACTGATTCTTCTTACCGTTTATGTTTGAACCATTCCTGTGACACTAGTTATAGATTCCGATGCTTCACTTCAGGTTTACTGTATCCCTCTGACCTTCTTATTGACGATGAAACACAGAAATTGCATCGGAATTAAATACAAAAGGCACAGTGCCGACGTAAGTACAAGAAAACTGGCTCTTCTTACTGTCTGTGTTTGAACCATTCCTGTGACACTAGCTATAGATTCCGATGCTTCAATTCGGGTTTACTGTGTCCCTCTGACCTTCTTATTGACGATGAAACACAGAAATTGCATCGGAGTTAAATACAAATGGCACAATGCTGACTTAAGTACAAGGAAATTGACTCTTCTTACCGTCTATGTTTTCAACCATTCCTGTGACACTAGTTATAGATTCCGATGCTTCACTTCAGGTTTACTGTATCCCTCTGACCTTCTTATTGACGATCAAAAACACAGAAATTGCATCGGAGGTAAATACAAAGGGCACAATGCCGACTGAAATACAAAAAAACTGACTCTTCATACTGTCTATGTTTTGAACCATTCCTGTGACACTAGTTATAGATTCCGATGCTTCACTTCAGGTTTACTGTATCCCTCTGACCTTCGTATTGACGATGAAACACAGAAATTGCATCGGAGTTAAATACAAAAGGCACAATGCCGACTTAAGTACAAGAAAACTGACTCGTCTTACTATCTATGTTTTGAACCTTTCCTGTGACACTAGTTATAGATTCCGAAGCTTCACTTCAGGTTTACTGTATCCCTCTGACCTTCGTATTCACGATGAAACACAGAAATTGCATCGGAATTACATACAAAATGCACAATGCCGACTTATGTACAAGAAAACTGACTCTTCTTACAGTCTATGTTTTGAACCATTCATGTGAAACTAGTTATAGATTCCGATGCTTTACTCCAGGTTTACTGTATCCCTCTGACCTTCTTATTGACGATGAATCACAGAAATTGTTTCGGAATTAAATACAAAAGGCACAATGCCGACTTAAGTACAAGAAAACTGACTCTTCTTACTGTCTACGTTTGAACCATTCGTGTGACACTAGTTATAGATTCCGATGCTTCACTTCAGGTTTACTGTATCCCTCTGACCTTCTTATTGACGATGAAATACAGAAATTGCATCGGAATTAAATACAAAAGGCACACTGCCGACTGATGTACAAGAAAACTGATTCTTCTTACTTTTTATGTTTGAACCATTCGTGTGACACTAGTTATAGTTTCCGATGCTTCACTTCACGTTTACTGTATCCCTCTGACCTTCTTATTGACGATGAAACACAGAAATTGCATCGGAATTAAATACAAAAGGCACAATGCCGAGTTAAGTACAAGGAAACTGACTCTTCTTACTGTCTATGTTTGAACCATTCCTGTGACACTAGTTATAGATTCGGAAGCTTCACCTCAGGTTTACTGTATCCCTCTGACTTTCTTATTGACGATGAAACTCAGAAATTGCATCGGAATTAAATACAAAAGGCACAATGCCGACTCAAGTACAAGAAGACTGCCTCCACTTACTGTCTATGATTTGAACGATTCCTGTGACACTAGTTATAGATTCCGATGCTTCACTTCAGGTTTACTGTATCCCTCAGACCTTCTTGTTGACGATGAAACACAGAAATTGCGTCTTAATTAGATACAAAAGGCACAATGCCGACTTAAGTACAAGAAGACAGACTCTTCTTACTGTCTATGGTTTGAACCGTTCCTGTAACACTAGTTATAGATTCAGATGCTGCACTTCAGGAACACTGTATCCAGCTTACCTTCTTATTGATGATGAAGCACAGAAATTCCATCGGAAGTAAATACAAAAGGCACAATGCCGACTTTAGTACAAGGAGACTGACTCTTCTTACTGTCTATGTTTTAAACCATTCCTGTGACACTAGTTATAGTTTCCGATGCTTCATTTCAGTTTTACTGTATCCCTCTGACCTTCTTATTGACGATGAAACACAGATATTGCATCGGAATTAAATACAAAAGGCACAATGCCGACTCAAGTACAAGAAGACTGCCTCCACTTACTGTCTATGATTTGAACGATTCCTGTGTCACTAGTTATAGATTCCGATGCTTCACTTCAGGTTTACTATATCCCTCTGAACTTCTTATAGACGATGAAACACAGAAATTGCATCGGAACTATATACAAAAGGCACAATGCCGACTTAAGTACAAGAAGACTGACTCTTCTTACTGTCTACAGTTTGAACCATTCCTGTGACACTAGTTTTAGATTCCGATGCTTCACTTCAGGTTTACTGTATACCTCTGATTTCCTTATTGACGATAAAACACAGAAGTTGCATCTTAATTAAATACAAAAGCACAATGCCAATTTAAGTACAAGAATACTGACTCTTCTTATTGTCCATGCTTGAACCATTCCTGTGACACTAGTTATAGATTCCGATGCTTTACTTTAGGTTTACTGTGTCCCTCTGACCTTCTTATTGACGATCAAACACAGAAATTTCATCGGAATTAAATACAAAAGGCCCAATGCCGACTCAAGTACAAGAAGACTGGCTCTTCTTACTGAATATGATTTGAACCATTCCTGTGACACTAGTTATAGATTCCGATGCTTCACTTCAGGTTTACTGTGTCCCCCTGACCTTCTTCTTGACGATAAAGCACAGAAATTGCATCGGAATTAAATACAAAAGGCACAATGCCGACCCAAGTACAAGAAGACTGGCTCTTCTTACTGTCTATGTTTTGAACCTATCCTGTGAGACCGGTTTTAGATTCCGGTGCTTCACTTCAGGTTTACTGTATCCCTCTGACCGTCTTATTGACGATGAAACATAGAAACTGCATCGGGATTAAATACAAAAGGCACATTGCCAACTTAAGTACAAGATAACGGACTCTTCTTACAGTCTATGTTTTGAACCATTCCTGTGACACTTGTTATACGAGGGCAGTTCAATAAGTAATGCAACACATTTTTTTTCTGAAACAGGGGTTGTTTTATTCAGCATTGAAATACACCAGGTTATTCCCCAATCTTTTAGCTACACAACACTATTTTTCAACGTAATCTCCATTCAATGCTACGGCCTTACGCCACCTTGAAATGAGGGCCTGTATGACTGCACGGTACCATTCCACTGGTCGATGTCGGAGCCAACGTCGTACTGCATCAATAACTTCTTCATCATCCGCGTAGTGCCTCCCACGGATTGCGTCCTTCATTGGGCCAAACATATGGAAATCCGACGGTGCGAGATCGGGGCTGTAGGGTGCATGAGGAAGAACAATCCACTGAAGTTTTGTGAGCTCCTCTCGGGTGCGAAGATTTGTGTGAGGTCTTGCGTTGTCATGAAGAAGGAGAAGTTCGTTCAGATTTTTGTGCCTACGAACACGCTGAAGTCGTTTCTTCAATTTCTGAAGAGTAGCACAATACACTTCAGAGTTGATCGTTTGACCATGGGGAAGGACATCGAACAGAATAACCCCTTCAGCGTCCCAGAAGACTGTAACCATGACTTTACCGGCTGAGGGTATGGCTTTAAACTTTTTCTTGCTAGGGTAGTGGGTGTGGCGCCACTCCATTGATTGCCGTTTTGTTTCAGATTCGAAGTGATGAACCCATGTTTCATCGCCTGTAACAATCTTTGACAAGAAATTGTCACCCTCAGCCACATGACGAGCAAGCAATTCCGCACAGATGGTTCTCCTTTGCTCTTTATGGTGTTCGGTTAGACAACGAGGGACCGAGCGGGAACAAACCTTTGAATATCCCAACTGGTTAACAATTGTGACAGCACTGCCAACAGAGATGTCAAATTGAGTACTGAGTTGTTTGATGGTGATCCGTCGATCATCTTGAACGAGTGTGTTCGCACGCTCCGCCATTGCAGGAGTCACAGCTGGGCACAGCCGGCCCGCACGCGGGAGATCAGACAGTCTTGCTTGACCTTGCGGCGATGATGACACACGCTTTGCCCAACGACTCACCGTGCTTTTGTCCACTGCCAGATCACCGTAGACATTCTGCAAGCGCCTATGAATATCTGAGATGCCCTGGTTTTCCGCCAAAAGAAACTCGATCACTGCCCGTTGTTTGCAACGCACATCCGTTACAGACGCCATTTTAGCAGCTCCGTACAGCGCTGCCACCTGTCGGAAGTCAATGAAACTATACGAGACGAAGCGGGAATGTTTGAAAATATTCCACAAGAAATTTCCGGTTTTTTCAACCAAAATTGGTCGAGAAAAAAAATGTGTTGCATTACTTATTGAACTGCCCTCGTAGATTCCGATATTTCACTTAAGGTTTACTGTATCCCTCTGACCTTCTTATTGACGATGAAACACAGAAATTGCATCGGAATTAAATACAAAAGGCACAATACCGACTCAAGTACAAGAACACTGGCTTTTCTTACTGTCTATGTTTTGAACCTTACCTGTGAGACCGGATTTGGAATCCGATGCATCACTTCAGGTTTACTGTATCCCGTGTACCTTCTTATTGACGACGAAACGCAGAAATTGCATCGGAAATGAATACAAAAGGCACACTGCCGACTTAAGTAGAAGAAAACTGACACTTCTTACTGTCTATGTTTTGCACCATTCCTGTGACACTAGTTATAGATTCCGATGCTTCACTTCAGGTTTACTGTATCCCTCTGTCCTTCTTATTGACGATGAAACACAGAAATTATATCGGAATTAAATAGAAAAGGCACAATGCCGACTTAAGTCCAAGAAAACTGACTCTTCTTACTGTTTATGTTTTGAACCATTACTGGTACACTAGTTGTAGATTCCGATGCTTCACTTCAGGTTAACTGTATGCCTGTGATCTTCTTATTGACGATGAAATACAGAAATTGCTTCGGAATTAAATACAGAAGGGACAATGCCGACTCAAGTACAAGAGAACTGACTCTTCTTACTGTCTAAGATTTGAACCATTCCTGTGACACTAGTTACAGATTTCGATGCTTCACATTAGGTTTACTGTATCCCTCTGACCTTCCTATTGACGATGAAACACAGAAATTGCAACGGAATTAAAAACAAAAGGCACAATGCCGACTTAAGTACAAGAAGACTGACTCTTCCTACTGCCTATGTTTTCAACCATTCATGTGACACTAGTTATAGATTCCGATGCTTCACTTCAGGTTTACTGTAACCCTCTGACCTTCTTATAGACGATGAAACACAGAAATTGCATCGGAACTATATACAAAAGGCACAATGCCGACTTAAGAACAAGAAGACTGACTCTTCTTACTGTCTACGGTTTGAACCATTCCTGTGACACTAGTTATAAATTCCGATGCGTCACTTCAGGTTTACTGTATCCCTCTGACCTTCTTATTGACGATAAGACACAGAAATTGCATCGGAATTAAATACAAAAGGCACAATGCCGACTCAAGTACAAGAAGACTGACTCTTCCTACTGTCTACGATTTGAACCATTCCTGTGACACTAGTTTTAGATTCCGATGCTTCACTTGAGATTTACTGTATCCCTCTGACCTCCTTGTTGACGATGAAACACAGATATTGCATCTTAATTAAATACAAAACCACATTGCCGATTTAAGTACAAGAATGCTGACTCTTCTTATTGTCTATGTTTTGAACCATTCCTGTGACACTAGTTATAGATTCCGATGCTTCACTTCAGGTTTACTGTATCCAGCTGACCTTATTATTGACGTTGAAACACAGAAATTGCATCGGAATTAAATACAAAAGGCACAATGCCGACTTAAGTACAAGAAGACGGACTCTTCTTACTGTCTATGTTTTTATAACCATTCCTGTGACACTAGTTTTAGCTTCCGATGCTTCACTTCAGTTTTACTGTATCCCTCTGACCTTCTTATTAACGATGAAACACAGAAATTGCATCGCAATTACATACAAAAGGCACAATGCCGATTTAAGTACAAGAAGACTGACTCTTCCTACTGTCTGTGTTTTGAACCGTTCCTGTGACACTAGTTATTGATTCCGATGCTTCACTTCAGGTTTACTGTATCCCTCTGATCGTCTTATTGACGATGAAACACATATATTGCATCGTTATTAAATAGAAAAGGCACAATGTCGACTCAAGTACAAGAAGTCTGGCTCTCCTCACTGTCTATGTTTTGATCCTTTTCTGTGACACTAGTTGTAGATTCCGATGCTTCACTTCAGGTTAACTGTATGCCTGTGATCTTCTTATTGACGATGAAATACAGAAATTGCTTCGGAATTATATACAGAAGGCACAATGCCGACTCAAGTACAAGAGAACTGACTCTTCTTACTGTCTAAGATTTGAACCATTCCTGTGACACTAGTTATAGAATCCGATGCTTCGCTTCAGGTTTACTGTATCCCTCTGACCTTAGTATTGACGATAAAACACAGAAATTGCATCGGAATTAAAAATGCCGACTTATGTACAAAAAGACTGACTCTTCTTACTGTCTATGTTTTGAACAATTCCTGTGACACTAGTTACAGATTCCGATGCTTCACTTCAGGTTTACTGTATCCCACTGACCTTCTTATTGACGACGAAACACAGAAATTGCATCGGAATTAAATACAAAAGACACAATGCCGACTTAAGTACAAGAAAACCGACTCTTCTTACTGTCTATGTTTTGAACCATTCCTGTGACACTAGTAATAGATTCTGATGCTTCACTTCTGGTTTATTGTATCCCTCTGACCGTCGTACTGACGATGTAACACAGAAATTGCATCGGAATTAAATACAAAACGCACAATGCCGACTCAAGTACAAGAAGACTGGCTCTTCTTACTGTCTATGTTTTGAACCTTTCCTGTGAGCCCGACTTTAGATTACGAAGTTTCACTTCAGGTTTACAGTGTCCCTTGGACCTTGTTTCTGACGACGAAACACAGAAATTGCATCGGAATTGAATAGAAGAGGCACAATGCCGACTTTTGTACAAGGAAACAGACTCTTCTTAATAACTATGTTTTGAACCATTTCTGTGACACTAGTCATAGTTTCCGAAGCATCACTTCAGGTTTACTGTATCCCTCTGACCGTCGTATTGACGATGAAACACAGAAATTGCATCGGAATTAAATAGAAAAGGCACAATGCCGACTTAAGTACAAGCAAATTGACTCTTCTTACTGTCTATGTTTTGAACCAATCCTGTGACACTAGTTATAGATTCCGATGCTTCACTTCAGGTTTACTGTATCCCTCTGAACTTCTTATTGACGATGAATCATAGAATTTGCATCGGAATTACATACAAAAGGTTTACTGTATCCCTCTGACAAGAAAATTGACTCTTCTTACTGTCTATGTTTTGAACCATTCCTGTGACACTAGTTATAGATTCCGAAGCTTCACTTCAGGTTTACTGTATCCCTCTGACCTTCTTATTGACGATGAACCACAGAAATTGCATCGGAATTAAATACAAGAGGCACAATGCCGACCTAAGTACAAGAAAACTGACTCTTCTTACTGTTTATGTTTTCAACCATTCCTAACACACTAGTTATAGATCCCGATGCTTCACTTCAGGTTTACTGTATCCCTGTGACCTTCTTATTGACTATGAAACACAGATATTGCATCGGAATTAAATACAAAAGGCACAATGCCGTCTTAAGTACAAGAAAACTGACTCTTCTTACTGTCTATGTTTTGACCCATTCCTGTGACACTAGTTAGAGATTCGGATGCTTCACTTCAGGTTTACTGTATCCCTCTGACCTTCTTATTGACGATGAAACACTTAAATTGCATCGGAATTAAATACAAAAGGCACAAAGCCGACTTAAGTACAAGAAGACTGACTCCTCTTACTGTCTATGTTTTGAACCATTCCTGTGACACTAGTTATAGAATCCGATGCTTCGCTTCAGGTTTACTGTATCCCTCTGACCTTAGTATTGACGATGAAACACAGAAATTGCATCGGAATTAAAAATGCCGACTTATGTACAAAAAGACTGACTCTTCTTACTGTCTATGTTTTGAACAATTCCTGTGACACTAGTTACAGATTCCGATGCTTCACTTCAGGTTTACTGTATCCCTCTGACCTTCTTATTGACGATGAAACATAGAATTTGCATCGGAATTACATACAAAAGGTTTACTGTATCCCTCTGACAAGAAAATTGACTCTTCTTACTGTCTATGTTTTGAACCATTCCTGTGACACTAGTTATAGATTCCGAAGCTTCACTTCAGGTTTACTGTATCCCTCTGACCTTCTTATTGACGATGAACCACAGAAATTGCATCGGAATTAAATACAAGAGGCACAATGCCGACCTAAGTACAAGAAAACTGACTCTTCTTACTGTTTAAGTTTTGAACCATTCCTGTGACACTAGTTATAGATCCCGATGCTTCACTTCAGGTTTACTGTATCCCTGTGACCTTCTTATTGACTATGAAACACAGATATTGCATCGGAATTAAATACAAAAGGCACAATGCCGTCTTAAGTACAAGAAAACTGACTCTTCTTACTGTCTATGTTTTGACCCATTCCTGTGACACTAGTTATAGATTCGGATGCTTCACTTCAGGTTTACTGTATCCCTCTGACCTTCTTATTGACGATGAAACACTTAAATTGCATCGGAATTAAATACAAAAGGCACAATGCCGACTTAAGTACAAGAAGACTGACTCCTCTTACTGTCTATGTTTTCAACCATTCCTGTGACACTAGTTATAGAATCCGATGCTTCGCTTCAGGTTTACTGTATCCCTCTGACCTTAGTATTGACGATGAAACACAGAAATTGCATCGGAATTAAAAATGCCGACTTATGTACAAAAAGACTGACTCTTCTTACTGTCTATGTTTTGAACAATTCCTGTGACACTAGTTACAGATTCCGATGCTTCACTTCAGGTTTACTGTATCCCACTGACCTTCTTATTGACGACGAAACACAGAAATTGCATCGGAATTAAATACAAAAGACACAATGCCGACTTAAGTACAAGGAAACCGACTCTTCTTACTGTCTATGTTTTGAACCATTCCTGTGACCCTAGTAATAGATTCTGATGCTTCACTTCTGGTTTATTGTATCCCTCTGAGCTTCTTATTGACGATGAAACACAGAAATTGCATCGGAGTTATATACAAAAGGCACAATGCCGACTTAAGTACAAAAAGACTGACTCTTCTTACTGTCTATGTTTTGAACCATTCCTGTGACACTAGTTTTTGATTCCGATGCTTCACTTCAGGTTTACTGTATCCCTCTGACCGTCGTACCGACGATGAAACACAGAAATTGCATCGGAATTAAATACAAAACGCACAATGCCGACTCAAGTACAAGAAGACTGGCTCTTCTTACTGTCTATGTTATGAACCTTTCCTGTGAGCCCGACTTTAGATTACGAAGCTTCACTTCAGGTTTACAGTGTCCCTTGGACCTTGTTTCTGACGACGAAACACAGAAATTGCATCGGAATTGAATAGAAGAGGCACAATGCCGACTTATGTACAAGGAAAAAGACTCTTCTTAATAACTATGTTTTGAACCATTTCTGTGACACTAGTCTAGAATCCGAAGCATCACTTCAGGTTTACTGTATCCCTCTGACCCTCTTATTGACGATGAAACACAGAAAATGCATCGGAATTAAATACAAGAGGCACAATGCCGACTTAAGTACTAGAAGACTGACTCTTCTTAGTGTCTATGTTTTGAACCATTCCTGTGACACTAGTTATAGATTCGGATGCTTCACTTCAGGTTTACTGTATCCCTCTGACCGTCGTATTGACGATGAAACACAGAAATTGCATCGGAATTAAATAAAAAAGGCACAATGCCGACTTAAGTACAAGCAAATTGACTCTTCTTACTGTCTATGTTTTGAACCATTCCTGTGACACTAGTTATAGATTCCGATGCTTCACTTCAGGTTTACTGTATCCCTCTGACCTTCATATTGACGATGAAACATAGAATTTGCATCGGAATTACATACAAAAGGTTTACTGTATCCCTCTGACAAGAAAATTGACTCTTCTTACTGTCTATGTTTTGAACCATTCCTGTGACACTAGTTATAGATTCCGAAGATTCACTTCAAATTTACTGTATCCCTCTGACCTTCTTATTGACGATGAACCACAGAAATTGCATCGGAATTAAATACAAGAGGCACAATGCCGACCTAAGTACAAGAAAACTGACTCTTCTTACTGTTTACGTTTTGAACCATTCCTGTGACACTAGTTATAGATCCCGACGCTTCACTTCAGGTTTACTGTATCCCTGTGACCTTCTTATTGACTATGAAACACAGATATTGCATCGGAATTAAATACAAAAGGCACAATGCCGTCTTAAGTACAAGAAAACTGACTCTTCTTACTGTCTATGTTTTGAACCATTCCTGTGACACTAGTTATAGATTCGGATGCTTCACTTCAGGTTTACAGTATCCCTCTGACTTTCTTATTGTCGATGAAACACTTAAATTGCATCGGAATTAAATACAAAAGGCACAATGCCGACTTTAGTACAAGAAGACTGACTCTTCTTACTGTCTATGTTTTGAACAATTCCTGTGACACTAGTTACAGATTCCGATGCTTCACTTCAGGTTTACTGTATCCCACTGACCTTCTTATTGACGACGAAACACAGAAATTGCATCGGAATTAAATACAAAAGACACAATGCCGACTTAAGTACAAGAAAACCGACTCTTCCTACTGCCTGTGCTTTGAACCATTCCTGTGACACTAGTAATAGATTCCGATGCTTCACTTCTGGTTTATTGTATCCCTCTGAGCTTCTTATTGACGATGAAACACAGAAATTGCAACGGAGTTATATACAAAAGGCACAATGCCGACTTATGTACAAGAAGACTGACTCTTGTTACTGTCTATGTTTTGAACCATTCCTGTGACACTAGTTTTTGATTCCGATGCATCTCTTCAGGTTTACTGTATCCCTCTGACCGGCGTACTGACGATGAAACACAGAAATTGCGTCGGAATTAAATACAAAATGCACAATGCCGACTCAAGTACAAGAAGACTGGCTTTTCTTACTGTCTATGCTTTGAACCTTTCCTGTGAGACCGGTTTTAGATTCCGATGATTCACTTCAGGTATAATGTATCCCTTGGACCTTGTTTCTGACGACGAAACACAGAAATTGCATCGGAATTGAATAGAAGAGGCACAATGCCGACTTATGTACAAGGAAACAGACTCTTCTTAATAACTATGTTTTGAACCATTCCTGTGACACTAGTCATAGATTCCGAAACATCACTTCAGGTTTACTGTATCCCTCTGACCCTCTTATTGACGATGAAACACAGAAAATGCATCGGAATTAAATACAAAAGGCACAATGCCGACTTAAGTACTAGGAGACTGACTCTTCTTACTGTCTATGTTTTGAACCATTCCTGTGACACTAGTTATAGATTCGGATGCTTCACTTCAGGTTTACTGTATCCCTCTGACCGTCGTATTGACGATGAAACACAGAAATTGCATCGGAATTAAATAGAAAACGCACAATGCCGACTGAAGTACAAGCAAATTGACTCTTCTTACTGTCTATGTTTTGAACCATTCCTGTGACACTAGTTATAGATTCCGATGTTTCGCTTCAGGTTTACTGTATCCCTCTGACCTTCTTATTGACGATGAAACATAGAAATTGCATCGGAATTACATACAAAAGGTTTACTGTATCCCTCTGACAAGAAAAGTGACTCTTCTTACTGTCTATGTTTTGAACCATTCCTGTGACACTAGTTATAGATTCCGATGCTTCACTTCAGGTTTATGGTATCCCTCTGACCTTCTTATTGACGATGAAACACAGAAATTGCATCGGAATTACATACAAAAGGTTTACTGTATCCCTCTGACAAGAACACTGACTCTTCTTACTGTCTATGTTTTGAACCATTCCTGTGACACTAGTTATAGATTCCGATGCTTCACTTCATTATTACCTTATCCAGCTGACCTTCTTATTGACGATGAAACACAGAAATTGCATCGGAATTAAATACAAAAGGCACAATGCCGACATAAGTACAAGAAGACTGACTCCTTCTACTGTCTATGTTTTGAACCACTCCTGTGACACTAGTTATAGATTCCGATGCTTCACTTCAATTTTACTGTATCCTTCTGACCTTCTTATTGACGATGAAACACAGAAATTGCATCGGAATTAAATACAAAAGGCACAATGCCGACTCAAGTACAAGAAGACTGACTCTTCTTACTGTCTATGTTTTGAACAATTCCTGTGACACTAGTTACAGATTCCGATGCTTCACTTAGGTTTACTGTATCCCACTGACCTTCTTATTGACGACGAAACACAGAAATTGCATCGGAATTAAATACAAAAGACACAATGCCGACTTAAGTACAAGAAAACCGACTCTTCCTACTGTCTGTGTTTTGAACCATTCCTGTGACACTAGTAATAGATTCCGATGCTTCACTTCTGGTTTATTGTATCCCTCTGAGCTTCTTATTGACGATGAAACACAGAAATTGCATCGGAGTTATATACAAAAGGCACAATGCCGACTTATGTACAAGAAGACTGACTCTTGTTACTGTCTATGTTTTGAACCATTCCTGTGACACTAGTTTTTGATTCCGATGCATCACTTCAGGTTTACTGTATCCCTCTGACTGGCGTACTGACGATGAAACACAGAAATTGCATCGGAATTAAATACAAAATGCACAATGCCGACTCAAGTACAAGAAGACTGGCTTTTCTTACTGTCTATGCTTTGAACCTTTCCTGTGAGACCGGTTTTAGATTCCGATGATTCCCTTCAGGTATAATGTATCCCTTGGACCTTGTTTCTGACGACGAAACACAGAAATTGCATCGGAATTGAATAGAGGAGGCACAATGCCGACTTATGTACAAGGAAACAGACTCTTCTTAATAACTATGTTTTGAACAATTCCTGTGACACTAGTCATAGATTCCGAAACATCACTTCAGGTTTACTGTATCACTCTGACCCTCTTATTGACGACGAAACACAGAAAATGCATCGGAATTAAATACAAAAGGCACAATGCCGACTTAAGTACTAGGAGACTGACTCTTCTTACTGTCTATGTTTTGAACCATTCCTGTGACACTAGTTATAGATTCGGATGCTTCACTTCAGGTTTACTGTATCCCTCTGACCGTCGTATTGACGATGAAACACAGAAATTGCATCGGAATTAAATAGAAAAGGCACAATGCCGACTGAAGTACAAGCAAATTGACTCTTCTTACTGTCTCTGTTTTGAACCATTCCTGTGACACTAGTTATAGATTCCGATGTTTCGCTTCAGGTTTACTGTATCCCTCTGACCTTCTTATTGACGATGAAACATAGAAATTGCATCGGAATTACATACAAAAGGTTTACTGTATCCCTCTGACAAGAAAAGTGACTCTTCTTACTGTCTATGTTTTGAACCATTCCTGTGACACTAGTTATAGATTCCGATGCTTCACTTCAGGTTTACGGTATCCGTCTGACCTTCTTATTGACGATGAAACACAGAAATTGCATCGGAATTACATACAAAAGGTTTACTGTATCCCTCTGACAAGAACACTGACTCTTCTTACTGTCTATGTTTTGAACCATTCCTGTGACACTAGTTATAAATTCCGATGCTTCATTTCAGGTTTACTGTATCCCTCTGACCTTCTTATTGACGATGATACACAGAAATTGAATCGGAATTAAATACAAAAGGCACAATGCCGACTCAAGTACAAGAAGACTGGCTCTTCTTACTGTCTATGGTTTGAACCATTTCTGTGACACTAGTTATAGGTTCCGACGCTTCACTTCAGGTTCACTGTATCCATCTGACCCTCTTATTGACGAAGAAACACAGATATTGCATCGGAATTAAATACAAAAGGCACAATGCCACCTAAGTACAAGGAGACTAACCCTTCTTACTGTCTATGTTTTGAACCATTCCTGTGACACTAGTTATAGATTCCGATGCTTCACTTCAGGTTTACTGTATCCCTCGGACCTTCGTATTGACGATGAAACACAGAAATTGCATCGGAATTAAATAAAAAATACACAATGCCCTCTTAAGTAAAAAAAGACTGACTCTTCTTACTGTCTATGTTTTGAACCATTCCTGTGATACTAGTTATAGATTCCGATGCTTCACTTCAGTTTTAATTAATCCCTCTGACCGTCTTATTGACCATGAAACACACAAATTGCATCGGAATTAAATACAAAAGGCACAATGCCGACCCAAGTGCAAGTAGTCTGGCTCTTCTTACTGTCTATGTTTTGAACCTTTCCTGTGGGACCGGTTTTAGATTCCGATGCTTCACTTCAGGTTTTCTGTATCCCTTGGGCCTTCTTATCGACGACGAACACAGAAATTGCATCGGAATTATATAGAAAATGCACAATGCCGACTTCAGTACAAGATAACGGTCTCTTTTTCCTGTCTTTGTTTTGAACCATTCCTGTGACACTAGTTATAGATTCCGATGCTTCACTTCATTATTACCTTATCCAGCTGACCTTCTTATTGACGATGAAACACAGAAATTGCATCGGAATTAAATACAAAAGGCACAATGCCGACTTAAGTACAAGAAGACTGACTCCTCCTACTGTCTATGTTTTGAACCACTACTGTGACACTAGTTATAGATTCCGATGCTTCACTTCAATTTTACTGTATCCTTCTGACCTTCTTATTGACGATGAAACACAGAAATTGCATCGGAATTAAATACAAAAGGCACAATGCCGACTCAATTACAAGAAGACTGACTCTTCTTACTATCTATGTTTTGAACCATTCCTGTGACACTAGTTATAGATTCCGATGCTTCACTTCAGTTTTACTGTATCCGTCTGACCTTCTTATTGACGATGAAACACAGAAATTGCATCAGAAATAAATACAAAAGGCACAATGCCGACTCAAGTACAAGAAGACTGACACTTCTTACTGTCTATGCTTTGAACCATTCCTGTGACACTAGTTATAGATTCCGATGCTTCATTTCAGTTTTACTGTATCCTTCTGACCTTCTTATTGACGATGAAACACATAAATTGCATCGGAATTAAATACAAAAGGCACAATGCCGACTCAAGTACAAGAAGACTGACTCCTCTTACTGTATATGTTTTGAACCACTCCTGTGACACTAGTTATAGATTCCGATGCTTCACTTCAGGTTTACTGTATCCCTCTGTCCGTCGTACTGACGATGAAACACAGATATTGAATTGAAATTAAATACAAAAGGCACAATGCCGAATCAAGCACAAGAAGACTGACTCTTCCTACTGTCTATGCTTTGAACCATTCCTGTGACACTAGTTATAGATTCCGATGCTTCACTTCAGGTTTACTTTATCCCTCTGACCTTCTTATTGACGATGAAACACAGAAATTGCATCGGAATTACATACAAAAGGCACAATGATGACTTAAGTACAAGAAAACTGACTCTTCTTACTGTCTATGTTTTGAACCATTCCTGTGACACTAGTTATAGATTCCGATGCTTCACTTCAGCTTTACTGTATCCCTCTGACCTCCTTATCGCTGATGAAACACAGAAATTGCATCGGAATTAAATACTAAAGGCACAATGAGGACTTAAGTAGAAGAAAACTGACTTTTCCTACTGTCTATGTTTTGAGCCATTCCTGTGACACAAGTTATAGATTCCGATGCTTCACTAAAGGTTTACTGTATCCAGCTGACCTTCTTATTGACGATGAATCACAGAAATTGCATCAGCAATTAATACCAAAGGCACAATGCCGACTTAAGTACAAGAAAACTGACTCTTCTTACTGTCTATGTTTTGAACCAATCCTATGACACTAGTTATAAATTCCGATGCTTCAATTCAGTTTTAATGTATCCCTGTGACCTTCCTATTGTTGATGAAACACAGATATTGCATCGGAATTAAATACAAAAGACACAATGCCGACTTAAGTACAAGAAAACTGACTCTTCCTACTGTCTATGTTTTGAACCACTTCTGTGACACTAGTTATAGATTCCGATGCTTCACTTCAGGTTTACTGTATCCCTCTGACCGTCGTAATGACGTTGAAACACAGAAATTAGATTGGAATTAAATACAAAAGGCACAATGCCGACCCAACTACAAGAAAACTGACTCTTCTTACTGTTTATGTTTTGAACCATTCCTGTGACACTAGTTATAGATTCGGATGCTTCACTTCAGGTTTACTGTATCCCTCTGACCGTCGTATTGACGATGAAACACAGAAATTGCATCGGAATTAAATAGAAAAGGCACAATGGCGACTGAAGTACAAGCAAATTGACTCTTCTTACTGTCTATGTTTTGAACCATTCCTGTGACACTAGTTATAGATTCCGATGTTTCGCTTCAGGTTTACTGTATCCCTCTGACCTTCTTATTGACGATGAAACATAGAAATTGCATCGGAATTACATACAAAAGGTTTACTGTATCCCTCTGACAAGAAAAGTGACTCTTCTTACTGTCTATGTTTTGAACCATTCCTGTGACACTAGTTATAGATTCCGATGCTTCACTTCAGGTTTACGGTATCCCTCTGACCTTCTTATTGACGATGAAACACAGAAATTGCATCGGAATTACATACAAAAGGTTTACTGTATCACTCTGACAAGAACACTGACTCTTCTTACTGTCTATGTTTTGAACCATTCCTGTGACACTAGTTATAAATTCCGATGCTTCATTTCAGGTTTACTGTATCCCTCTGACCTTCTTATTGACGATGATACACAGAAATTGAATCGGAATTAAATACAAAAGGCACAATGCCGACTCAAGTACAAGAAGACTGGCTCTTCTTACTGTCTATGGTTTGAACCATTTCTGTGACACTAGTTATAGGTTCCGATGCTTCACTTCAGGTTCACTGTATCCATCTGACCCTCTTATTGACGAAGAAACACAGATATTGCATCGGAATTAAATACAAAAGGCACAATGCCACTTAAGTACAAGGAGACTGACCCTTCTTACTGTCTATGTTTTGAACCATTCCTGTGACACTAGTTATAGATTCCGATGCTTCACTTCAGGTTTACTGTATCCCTCGGACCTTCGTATTGACGATGAAACACAGAAATTGCATCGGAATTAAATAAAAAATACACAATGCCCTCTTAAGTACAAAAAGACTGACTCTTCTTACTGTCTATGTTTTGAACCATTCCTGTGATACTAGTTATAGATTCCGATGCTTCACTTCAGGTTTACTGTACCCCTCTGACCTTCTTATTGACGATGAAACACAGAAATTGCATCGGAATTAAAGACAAAAGACACAATGCCGACTTAAGTACAAGAAAACTGACTCTTCTTACTATCTATGTTTTGAATCATTCCTGTGACACTAGTTATAAATTCCGATGCTTCACTTCAGTTTTAATTAATCCCTCTGACCGTCTTATTGACGATGAAACACACAAATTGCATCGGAATTAAATACAAAAGGCACAATGCCGACCCAAGTGCAAGTAGTCTGGCTCTTCTTACTGTCTATGTTTTGAACCTTTCCTGTGGGACCGGTTTTAGATTCCGATGCTTCACTTCAGGTTTTCTGTATCCCTTGGGCCTTCTTATCGACGACGAACACAGAAATTGCATCGGAATTATATAGAAAATGCACAATGCCGACTTCAGTACAAGATAACTGTCTCTTTTTCCTGTCTTTGTTTTGAACCATTCCTGTGACACTAGTTATAGATTCCGATGCTTCACTTCATTATTACCTTATCCAGCCGACCTTCTTATTGACGATGAAACACAGAAATTGCATTGGAATTAAATACAAAAGGCACAATGCCGACTTAAGTACAAGAAGACTGACTCCTCCTACTGTCTATGTTTTGAACCACTCCTGTGACACTAGTTATAGATTCCGATGCTTCACTTCAATTTTACTGTATCCTTCTGACCTTCTTATTGACGATGAAACACAGAAATTGCATCGGAATTAAATACAAAAGGCACAATGCCGACTCAAGTACAAGAAGACTGACTCTTCTTACTATCTATGTTTTGAACCATTCCTGTGACACTAGTTATAGATTCCGATGCTTCACTTCAGTTTTACTGTATCCGTCTGACCTTCTTATTGACGATGCAACACAGAAATTGCATCAGAAATAAATACAAAAGGCACAATGCCGACTCAAGTACAAGAAGACTGACACTTCTTACTGTCTATGTTTTGAACCATTCCTGTGACACTAGTTATAGATTCCGATGCTTCATTTCAGTTTTACTGTATCCTTCTGACCTTCTTATTGACGATGAAACACATAAATTGCATCGGAATTAAATACAAAAGGCACAATGCCGACTCAAGTACAAGAAGACTGACTCCTCTTACTGTATATGTTTTGAACCACTCCTGTGACACTAGTTATAGATTCCGATGCTTCACTTCAGGTTTACTGTATCCCTCTGTCCGTCGTACTGACGATGAAACACAGAAATTGCATTGGAATTAAATACAAAAGGCACAATGCGGACTCAAGCACAAGAAGACTGACCCTTCCTACTGTCTATGCTTTGAACCATTCCTGTGACACTAGTTATAGATTCCGATGCTTCACTTCAGGTTTAGTTTATCCCTCTGACCTTCTTATTGACGATGAAACACAGAAATTGCATCGGAATTACATACAAAAGGCACAATGATGACTTAAGTACAAGAAAACTGACTCTTCTTACTGTCTATGTTTTGAACCATTCCTGTGACACTAGTTATAGATTCCGATGCTTCACTTCAGCTTTACTGTATCCCTCTGACCTTCTTATTGTTGATGAAACACAGAAATTGCATCGAAATTAAATACTAAAGGCACAATGCCGACTTAAGTACAAGAAAACTGACTTTTCCTACTGTCTATGTTTTGAGCCATTCCTGTGACACAAGTTATAGATTCCGATGCTTCACTAAAGGTTTACTGTATCCAGCTGACCTTCTTATTGACGATGAATCACAGAAATTGCATCGGCAATTAATACCAAAGGCACAATGCCGACTTAAGTACAAGAAAACTGACTCTTCTTACTGTTTATGTTTTGAACCAATCCTATGACACTAGTTATAAATTCCGATGCTTCAATTCAGTTTTAATGTATCCCTGTGACCTTCCTATTGTTGATGAAACACAGATATTGCATCGGAATTAAATACAAAAGGCACAATGCCGAGTTAAGTACAAGAAAACTGACTCTTCCTACTGTCTATGTTTTGAACCACTCCTGTGACACTAGTTATAGATTCCGATGCTTCACTTCAGGTTTACTGTATCCCTCTGACCGTCGTAATGACGTTGAAACACAGAAATTAGATTGGAATTAAATACAAAAGGCACAATGCCGACCCAACTACAAGAAAACTGACTCTTCTTACTGTTTATGTTTTGAACCAATCCTGTGACACTAGTTATAGATTCCGATGCTTCACTTCAGGTTTACAGTATCCCTGTGACCTTCCTATTGTTGATGAAACACAGATATTGCATCGGAATTAAATACAAAAGGCACAATGCCGACTTAAGTACAAGAAAACTGACTCTTCTTACTGTCTATGTTTTGAACCATTCCTGTGACACTAGTTATAGATTCCGATGCTTCACTTCAGCTTTACTGTATCCCTCTGACCTTCTTATTGTTGATGAAACACAGAAATTGCATCGGAATTAAATACAAAAGACACAATGCCGACTTAAGTACAAGAAAACCGACTCTTTCTACTGTCTGTGTTTTGAACCATTCCTGTGACACTAGTTATAGATTCCGATGCTTCACTTCTGGTTTATTGTATCCCTCTGAGCTTCTTATTGACGATGAAACACAGAAATTGCATCGGAGTTATATACAAAAGGCACAATGCCGACTTATGTACAAGAAGACTGACTCTTGTTACTGTCTATGTTTTGAACCATTCCTGTGACGCTAGTTTTTGATTCCGATGCATCACTTCAGGTTTACTGTATCCCTCTGACCGGCGTACTGACGATGAAACACAGAAATTGCATCGGAATTAAATTCAAAATGCACAATGCCGACTCAAGTACAAGAAGACTGGCTCTTCTTACTGTCTATGCTTTGAACCTTTCCTGTGAGACCGGTTTTAGATTCCGATGATTCACTTCAGGTATAATGTATCCCTTGGACCTTCTTTCTGACGACGAAACCCAGAAATTGCATCGGAATTGAATAGAAGAGGCACAATGCCGACTTATGTACAAGGAAACAGACTCTTCTTAATAACTATGTTTTGAACCATTCCTGTGACACTAGTCATAGATTCCGAAACATCACTTCAGGTTTACTGTATCCCTCTGACCCTCTTATTGACGATGAAACACAGAAAATGCATCGGAATGAAATACAAAAGGCACAATGCCGACTTAAGTACTAGGAGACTGACTCTTCTTACTGTCTATGTTTTGAACCATTCCTGTGACACTAGTTATAGATTCGGATGCTTCACTTCAGGTTTACTGTATCGCTCTGACCGTCGTATTGACGTTGAAACACAGAAATTGCATCGGAATTAAATAGAAAATGCACAATGGCGACTGAAGTACAAGCAAATTGATTCTTCTTACTGTCTATGTTTTGAACCATTCCTGTGACACTAGTTATAGATTCCGATGTTTCGCTTCAGGTTTACTGTATCCCTCTGACCTTCTTATTGACGATGAAACATAGAAATTGCATCGGAATTACATACAAAAGGTTTACTGTATCCCTCTGACAAGAAAACTGACTCTTCTTACTGTCTATGTTTCGAACCATTCCTGTGACACTAGTTACAGATTCCGATGCTTCACTTCAGGTTTACGGTATCCCTCTGACCTTCTTATTGACGATGAAACACAGAAATTGCATCGGAATTACATACAAAAGGTTTACTGTATCCCTCTGACAAGAACACTGACTCTTCTTACTGTCTATGTTTTGAACCATTCCTGTGACACTAGTTATAAATTTCGATGCTTCATTTCAGGTTTACTGTATCCCTCTGACCTTCTTATTGACGATGATACACAGAAATTGAATCGGAATGAAATACAAAAGGCACAATGCCGACTCAAGTACAAGAAGACTGGCTCTTCTTACTGTCTATGGTTTGAACCATTTCTGTGACACTAGTTATAGGTTCCGATGCTTCACTTCAGGTTCACTGTATCCATCTGACCTTCTTATTGACGAAAAACACAGATATTGCATCGGAATTAAATACAAAAGGCACAATGCCACTTAAGTACAAGGAGACTGACCCTTCTTACTGTCTATGTTTTGAACCATTCCTGTGACACTAGTTATAGATTCCGATGCTTCACTTCAGGTTTACTGTATCCCTCGGACCTTCGTATTGACGATGAAACACAGAATTTGCATCGGAATTAAAGACAAAAGACACAATGCCGACTTAAGTACAAGAAAACTGACTCTTTTTACTATCTATGTTTTGAACCATTCCTGTGACACTAGTTATAAATTCCGATGCTTCACTTCAGTTTTAATTAATCCCTCTGACCGTCTTATTGACGATGAAACACACAAATTGCATCGGAATTAAATACAAAAGGCACAATGCCGACCCCAGTGCAAGTAGTCTGGCTCTTCTAACTGCCTATGTTTTGAACCTTTCCTGTGGGACCGGTTTTAGATTCCGATGCTTCACTTCAGGTTTTCTGTATCCCTTGGGCCTTCTTATCGACGACGAACACAGAAATTGCATCGGAATTATATAGAAAATGCACAATGCCGACTTCACTACAAGATAACTGTCTCTTTTTCCTGTCTTTGCTTTGAACCATTCCTGTGACACTAGTTATAGATTCCGATGCTTCACTTCATTATTACCTTATCCAGCTGACCTTCTTATTGACGATGAAACACAGAAATTGCATCGGAATTAAATACAAAAGGCACAATGCCGACTTAAGTACAAGAAGACTGACTCCTCCTACTGTCTATGTTTTGAACCACTCCTGTGACACTAGTTATAGATTCCGATGCTTCACTTCAGGTTTTCTGTATCCTTCTGACCTTCTTATTGACGATGAAACACAGAAATTGCATCGGAATTAAATACAAAAGGCACAATGCCGACTCAAGTACAAGAAGACTGACTCTACTTACTATCTATGTTTTGAACCATTCCTGTGACACTAGTTATAGATTCCGATGCTTCACTTCAGATTTACTGTATCCGCCTGACCTTCTTATTGACGATGAAACACAGAAATTGCATCAGAAATAAATACAAAAGGCACAATGCCGACTCAAGTACAAGAGGACTGACACTTCTTACTGTCTATGTTTTGAACCATTCCTGTGACACTAGTTATAGATTCCGATGCTTCATTTCAGTTTTACTGTATCCTTCTGACCTTCTTATTGACGATGAAACACATAAATTGCATCGGAATTAAATACAAAAGGCACAATGCCGACTCAAGTACAAGAAGACTGACACTTCTTACTGTCTATGTTTTGAACCAATCCTATGACACTAGTTATAAATTCCGATGCTTCAATTCAGTTTTAATGAATCCCTGTGACCTTCCTATTGTTGATGAAACACAGATATTGCATCGGAATTAAATACAAAAGGCACAATGCCGACTTAAGTACAAGAAAACCGACTGTTCCTACTGTCTATGTTTTGAACCACTCCTGTGACACTAGTTATAGATTCCGATGCTTCACTTCAGGTTTACTGTATCCCTCTGACCGTCGTAATGACGTTGAAACACAGAAATTAGATTGGAATTAAATACAAAAGGCACAATGCCGACCCAACTACAAGAAAACTGACTCTTCTTACTGTTTATGTTTTGAACCATTCCTGTGACACTAGTTATAGATTCCGATGCTTCACTTCAGGTTTACAGTATCCCTGTGACATTCTTATTGTTGATGAAACACAGAAATTGCATCGGAATTAAATACAAAAGGCCCAATGTCGACTTAAATACAAGAAAACTGACTCTTCCTACTGTCTATGTTTAGAACCGTTCCTGTGACACTAGTTATAGATTCCGATGCTTTACTACAGGTTTACTGTATCCAGCTGACCTTCTTATTGACGATGAATCACAGAAATTGCATCGGAATTACATACAAAAGGAACAATGCCGACTTAAGTACAAGAAAACTAACTCTTCTTACTGTCTATGTTTTGAACTATTACTGTGACACTAGTTATAGACTCCGATGCTTCACTTCAGGTTTACTGTATCCCTCTGACCTTCTTATTGACGATGAAACACAGAAATTGCATCTGAATTAAATACAAGAGGCACAATGCCGACTCAAGTACAAGAAGACTACCTCTTCTTATTGTCTATGTTTTGAACGTTTCCTGTGAGACCGGTTTTAGATTCTGATGCTTCACTTCAGGTTTACTGTATCCCTTGGAAATTCTTATTGACGCAGAAAAACACGGAAATTGCATCGGAATTAAATAGAAAAGGCACAATGCCGACGTAGGTACAAGAAAACTGACTCTTCTTAGTGTCTATGTTTTGAACCATTCCTGTGACACTAGTAATAGATTCAGATGCTTCACTTCAGGTTTACTGTATCCCTCTGACCTTCTTATTGACGATGACACACAGAAATTGCATCGGAATTAAATACAAAGGCACAATGCCGACTTAAGTACAAGAAAACTGACTCTTCTTACTGTCTATGTTTTGAACCATTCCTGTGACACTAGTTATAGATTCCGATGCTTCACATCATGTTTACTGTATCCCTGTGACCTTCTTATTGGCGATGAAGCACAGAAATTGCATCGGAATTAAATACAAAATGCACAATGCCGACTTCAGTACAAGAAAACTGACTATTCTTACTGTCTATGTTTTGAACCATTCCTGTGACACTAGTTATATATTCCGATGCTTTACTTCAGGTTTACTGTATCCCTCTGACCTTGTTATTGACGATGACACACAGAAATTACATCGCAATTAAATACCAAAGGCACAATGCCGACTTAAGTACAAGAAGACTGACTCTTCCTACTATCTATGTTTTAACCATTACTGTGACACTAGTTATAGATTCCGATGCTTCACTACAGGTTTACTGTATCCAGCTGACCTTCTTATTGACGATGAATCACAGAAATTGCATCGGAATTAAATGCAAAAGGCACAATGCCGACTTAAGTACAAGAAAACTGACTCTTCTTACTGTCTATGTTTTGCACCTTTCCTGTGACACTAGTTATAGATTCCGATGCTTCACTTCAGTTTTACTGAATCCTTCTGACCTTCTTATTGACGATGAACCACAGAAATTGCATCGGAATTAAATACAAAAGGCACAATGCCGACCCAAGTACAAGTAGTCTGGCTATTCTTACTGTCTATGTTTTGAACATTTCCTGTGAGACCGGTTTCAGATTCCGATGCTTCACTTCTGGTTTACTGTATCCCTTGGACCTTCTTATTGACGACGAACACAGAAATTGCATCGGAATTATATGGAAAATGCACAATGCCGACTTCAGTACAACATAACTGTCTCTTTTTCCTGTCTTTATTTTGAACCATTCCTGTGACACTAGTTATAGATTCCGATGCTTCACTTCAGGATTACCTTATCCAGCTGACCCTCTTATTGACGATGAAACACAGAAATTGCATCGGAATTAAATACAAAAGGCACAATGCCGACTTAAGTACAAGAAGACTGACTCCTCCTACTGTCTATGTTTTGAACCACTCCTGTGACACTAGTTATACATTCCGATGCTTCACTTCAGTTTTACTGTGTCCCTCTGACCGTCGTACTGACGATGAAACACAGAAATTGCATTGGAATTAAATACAAAAGGCACTATGCCGACTCAAGTACAAGAAGACTGTCTCTTCCTACTGTCTATGTTTTGAACCATTCCTGTGACACTAGCTATAGATTCCGATGCTTCACTTCAGTTTTACTGTGTCCCTCTGACCGTCGTACTGACGATGAAACACAGAAATTGCATTGGAATTTAATACAAAAGGCACAATGCCGACTCAAGTACAAGAAGACTGTCTCTTCCTACTGTCTATGTTTTGAACCATTCTTGTGACACTAGTTATTGATTCCGATGCTTCACTTCAGGTTTACTTTATCCCTCTGACCTCCTTATTGACGATGAAACACAGAAATTGCATCGGAATTACATACAAAAGGCACAATGCCGACTTAAGTACAAGAAAACTGACTGTTCCTACTGTCTATGTTTTGAACCATTCCTGTGACACTAGTTTTAGATTCCGATGCTTCACTACAGGTTTACTGTATCCAGCTGACCTTCTTATAGACGATGAATCACAGAAATTGCATCGGCAATTAACACAAAAGGCACAATGCAGACTTAAGTACTAAAAAACTGACTCTTCTTACTGTCTCTGTTTTGAACCAAACCTGTGACACTAGTTATAAATTCCGATGCTTCACTTCAGTTTTAATGTATCCCTGTGACCTTCTTATTGTTGATGAAACACAGAAATTGCATCGGAATTAAATACAAAATGCACAATGCCGACTTAAGCACAAGAAAACTGACTCTTCCTACTGTCTATGTTTTGAACCACTCCTGTGACACTAGTTATAGATTCCGATGCTTCACTTCAGGTTTACTGTATCACTCTGACCGTCTTACTGACGATGAAACACAGAAATTGCATTGGAATTAAATACAAAAGGCACAATGCCGACTCAAGTACAAGAAGACTGACTCTTCCTACTGTCTATGTTTTGAACCATTCCTGTGACACTAGTTATAGATTCCGATGCTTCACTTCAGGTTTGCTGTATCCCTCTGACCTTATTGACGATGAAACACAGAAATTGCATCGTAATTACATACAAAAGGCATAATGCCGACTTAAGTACAAGAAAACTGACTCTTCTTACTATCTATGTTTTGAACCATTCCTGTGACACTACTTATAGATTCCGATACTTCACTTCAGGTTTACTGTATCCCTCTGACCTTCGTATTGACGATGAAACACGTAAATTGCATCGGAATTAAATACAAAAGGCACAATGCCGACTTAAGTACAAGAAGACTGACTCTTCTTACTTTCTATGTTTTGAACCATTCCTGTGACACTAATTATAGATTCCGATGCTTCACTTCAGGTTTACTGTACCCCTCTGACCTTCTCCTTGACGATGAGACACACAAATTGCATCGGAGTTAAATACAAAAGGCACAATTCCGACTTATGTACAAGAAAACTGACTCTTCTTACTGTTTATGTTTTGAACATTCCTGTGACACTAGTTATAGATCCGATGCTTCACATTAGGTTTGCTGTATCCCTGTGACCTTCTTATTGACGATGAAACACAGAAATTGCATCGATATTAAATACAAAATTCACAATGCCGACTTAAGTACAAGAAAACTGACTCTTCTTACTGTCTATCTTTTTAACCATTCCTGTGACACTAGTTATATATTCCGATGCTTCACTTCAGGTTTACTGTATCCCTCTGACCTTCTTATTAACGATGAAACACAGACATTGCATCGGAATTAAATCCAAAAGGCACAATGCCGACCTAAGTACAAGAAAACTGACTCTTCTTAATGTTTATGTTTTGTACCATTCCTGTGACACTAGTTATAGATTCCGATGCTTCACTTCAGGTTTAATGTATCCCTGTGACCTTCTTATTATTGATGAAACACAGAGATTGCATCGGAATTAAATGCAAAAGGCACAATGCCGGCTTAAATAAAAGAAAACTGACTCTTCCTACTGTCTATGTTTTGAACCATTCCTGTGACACTAGTTATATATTCCGATGCTTCACTACAGGTTTACTGTATCCAGCTGACCTTCTTATTGACGATGAATCACAGAAATTGCATCGGAAATTAATACAAAAGGCACAATGCCGACTTAAATACAAGAAAACTGACTCTTCTTACTGTCTATGTTTGAACCAATCCTGTGACACTAGTAATTAATTACGATGCTTCACTTCAGTTCTAATGTATTCCTGTGACCTTCTTATTGTTGATGAAACTCAGAAATTGAATCGGAATTAAATACAAAGGCACAATGCCGACTTAAGTACAAGAAAACTGACTCTTCCTACTGTCTATGTTTTGAACCACTCCTGTAACACTAGTTATAGATTCCGATGCTTCACTTTAGGTTTACTATATCCCTCTGACCGTCGTACTGACGATGAAACACAGAAATTGCTTTGGAATTAAATACAAAAGGCACAATGCCGACTCAAGTACAAGAAGACTGATTCTTCCTGCTGTCTATGTTTTGAACCATTCCCGTGACACTAGTTATAGATTCCGATGCTTCACTTCAGGTTTACTGTAACCCTCTGACCTTCTTATAGACGATGAAACACAGATATTGCATCGGAATAAAATTCGAAAGGCACAATGCCGACTCAAGTACAAGAAGACCGGCTCTTCTTACTGTCTATGTTTTGAACCATTTCTGTGACACTAGTTATAGATTCCGATGCTTCACTTAAGGTTTACTGTATCCCTCTGGCCTTCTTATTGACGAAGAAATACAGAAATTGCATCGGAATTAAATACAAAATGCACAATGCCGACTTAAGTACAAGAAGACTGACCCTTCTTACTGTCTATGTTTTGAACAATCCCTGTGACACTGGTTATAGATTCCGATGCTTCACTTCAGGTTTACTGTATCCCTAGGACCTTCGTATTGACGATGAAACACAGAAATTGTATCGGAATAAAATACAAATGGCACAATGCCGACTTAAGTACAAAAAGACTGACTCTTCTTACTGTATATGTTTGGAACCATTCCTGTGACACTAGTTACAGATTCCGATGCTTCACTTCAGGTTTACTGTATCCCTCTGACCGTCGTACTGACGAAGAAACATAGAAATTGCATCGGAATTAAATACAAAAGGCATAATGCCGACTCAAGTACAAGAAGACTGGCTCTTCTTACTGTCAATGTTTTGAACCTTTCCTGTGAGACCGGTTTTAGAATCCGATGCTTCACTTCAGATTTAATGTATCCCTTGGACCTTGTTATTGACGACGATACACAGAAATTGCATCGGAATTAAATAGAAGAGGCACAATGCCGACTCAATTACAAGAAGACTGGCTATACTTCCTGTCTATGTTTTGAACCATTCCTGTGACACTAGTTATAGATTCCGATGCTTCACTTCAGGTTTAATGTATCCATGTAACCTTCTTATTATTGATGAAACACAGAAATTGCATCGGAATTAAATACAAAAGGCACAATGCCGGCTTAAGTAAAAGGAAACTGACTCTTCCTACTGTCTATGTTTTGAACCATTCCTGTGACACTAGTTATATATTCCGATGCTTCACTACAGGTTTACTGTATCCAGCTGACCTTCTTATTGACGATGAATCACAGAAATTGCATCGGAATTAAATACAAAAGACACAATGCCGACTTAAGTACAAGAAAACCGACTCTTCCTACTGTCTATGTTTTGAACCATTCCTGTGACACTAGTAATACATTCTGATGCTTCACTTCTGGTTAATTGCATCCCTCTGAGCTTTTATTGACGATAAAACACAGAAATTGCATCGGAGTTATGTACAAAAGGCACAATGCCAACTTAAGTACAAAAAGACTGACTCTTCTTACTGTCTATGTTTTGAACCATTCCTGTGACACATGTTTTTGATTCCGATGCTTCACTTCAGGTTTACTGTATCCCTCTGACCGTCGTACTGACGATAAAACACAGAAATTGCATCGGAATTAAATACAAAATGCACAATGCCGACTCAAGTACAAGAAGACTGGCTCTTCTTACTGTCTATGTTTTGAACCTTTCCTGTGAGACCGGCTTTGGATTCCGATGCTTCACTTCAGGTTTACTGTGTCCCTTGGACCATGTTTCTGACGACGCAACACAGAAATTGCATCGGAATTGAATAGAAGAGGCACAATGCCGACTTATGTACAAGGAAACAGACTCTTCTTAATAACTATGTTTTGAACCATTTCTGTGACACTAGTCATAGATTCCGAAGCATCACTTCAGGTTTACTGTATCCCTCTGATCCTCTCATTGACGATGAGACACAGAAAATGCATCGGAATTAAATTCAATAGGCACAATGCCGACTTAAGTACTAGAAGACTGACTCTTCTTACAGTCTATGTTTTGAACCATTCCTGTGACACTAGTTATAGATTCCGATGCTTCACTCCAGGTTTACTGTTTCCCTCTGACCGTCGTATTGGCGATGAAACACAGAAATTGCATCGGAATTAAATACAAAAGGCACAATGCGGACTCAAGTACAAGAAGACTGGCTATACTTCCTGTCAATGTTTTGAACCATTCGTGGGACACTAGTTTTAGATTCCGATGCTTCACTTCAGGTTTACTGTATCCAGCTGCCCTTCTTATTGACGATGAAACATAGAAATTGCATCGGAATTACATACAAAAGGTTTACTGTATCCCTCTGACAAGAAAACTGACTCTTCTTACTGTCTACGTTTTGAACCATTCCTGTGATACTAGTTATAGATTCCGATGCTTCACTTCAGGTTTACTGTACCCCTCTGACCTTCTTATTGACGATGAAACACAGAAATTGCATCGGAATTAAAGACAAAAGACACAATGCCGACTTAAGTACAAGAAAACTGACTCTTCTTACTATCTATGCTTTGAACCATTCCTGTGACACTAGTTATAAATTCCGATGCTTCACTTCAGATTTAATTAATCCCTCTGACCGTCTTATTGACGATGAAACACACAAACTGCATCGGAATTAAATACAAAAGGCACAATGCCGACCCAAGTGCAAGTAGTCTGGCTCTTCTTACTGTCTATGTTTTGAACCTTTCCTGTGGGACCGGTTTTAGATTCCGATGCGTCACTTCAGGTTTTCTGTATCCCTTGGGCCTTCTTATTGACGACGAACACAGAAATTGCATCGGAATTATATAGAAAATGCACAATGCCGACTTCAGTACAAGATAACTGTCTCTTTTTCCTGTCTTTGTTTTGAACCATTCCTGTGACACTAGTTATAGATTCCGATGCTTCACTTCATTATTACCTTATCCAGCTGACCTTCTTATTGACGATGAAACACAGAAATTGCATCGGAATTAAATACAAAAGGCACCATGACGACTTAAGTACAAGAAGACTGACTCCTCCTACTGTCTATGTTTTGAACCATTCCTGTGACACTAGTTATAGATTCCGATGCATCACTTCAGGTTTACTGTATCCCTCTGACCGTCGTAATGACGTTGAAACACAGAAATTAGATTGGAATTAAATACAAAAGGCACAATGCCGACCCAACTACAAGAAAACTGACTCTTCTTACTGTTTATGTTTTGAACCATTCCTGTGACACTAGTTATAGATTCCGATGCTTCACTTCAGGTTTACAGTATCCCTGTGACCTTCTTATTGTTGATGAAACACAGAAATTGCATCGGAATTAAATACAAAAGGCACAATGCCGACTTAAATACAAGAAAACTGACTCGTCCTACTGTCTATGTTTAGAACCGTTCCTGTGACACTAGTTATAGATTCCGATGCTTCACTACAGGTTTACTGTATCCAGCTGACCTTCTTATTGACGATGAATCACAGAAATTGCATCGGAATTACATACAAAAGGCACAATGCCGACTTAAGTACAAGAAAACTAACTCTTCTTACTGTCTATGTTTTGAACTATTACTGTGACACTAGTTATAGACTATGATGCTTCATTCCAGGTTTACTGTATCCCTCTGACCTTCTTATTGACGATGAAACACAGAAATTGCATCTGAATTAAATACAAGAGGCACAATGCCGAATCAAGTACAAGAAGACTACCTCTTCTTACTGTCTATGTTTTGAACCTTTCCTGTGACACCGGTTTTAGATTCTGATGCTTCACTTCAGGTTTACTGTATCCCTTGGACAATTTTATTGACGCAGGAAAACACGGAAATTGCATCGGAATTAAATAGAAAAGGCACAATGCCGACGTAGGTACAAGAAAACTGACTCTTCTTACTGTCTATGTTTTGAACCATTCCTGTGACACTAGTAATAGATTCAGATGCTTCACTTCAGGTTTACTGTATCCCTCTGACCTTCTTATTGACGATGAAACACAGAAATTGCATCGGAATTAAATACAAAGGCACAATGCCGACTTAAGTACAAGAAAACTGACTCTTCTTACTGTCTATGATTTGAACCATTCCTGCGACCCTAGTTATAGATTCCGATGCTTCACTTCAGGTTTACTATATCCCTCTGACCTTCTTATTGACGATGAGACACAGAAATTGCATCGGAATTAAATACAAAAGGCACAATTCCGACTTAAGTACAAGAAAACTGACTCTTCTTACTGTTTATGTTTTGAACATTCCTGTGACACTAGTTATAGATTCCGATGCTTCACATCATGTTTACTGTATCCCTGTGACCTTCTTATTGGCGATGAAGCTCAGAAATTGCATCGGAATTAAATACAAAATGCACAATGCCGACTTCAGTACAAGAAAACTGACTATTCTTACTGTCTATGTTTTGAACCACTCCTGTGACACTAGTTATATATTCCGATGCTTTACTTCAGGTTTACTGTATCCCTCTGACCTTGTTATTGACGATGAAACACAGAAATTACATCTCAATTAAATACCAAAAGCACAATGCCGACTTAAGTACAAGAAGACTGACTCTTCCTACTATCTATGTTTTAACCATTCCTGTGACACTAGTTATAGATTCCGATGCTTCACTACAGGTTTACTGTATCCAGCTGACCTTCTTATTGACGATGAATCACAGAAATTGCATCGGAATTAAATGCAAAAGGCACAATGCCGACTTAAGTACAAGAAAACTGACTCTTCTTACTGTCTATGTTTTGCACCATTCCTGTGACACTAGTTATAAATTCCGATGCTTCACTTCAGTTTTAATGAATCCCTCTGACCGTCTTATTGACGATGAAACAAACAAATTGCATCGGAATTAAATACAAAAGGCACAATGCCGACCCAAGTTCATGTAGTCTGGCTATTCTTACTGTCTATGTTTTGAACATTTCCTGTGAGACCGGTTTCAGATTCCGATGCTTCACTTCAGTTTTACTGTATCCTTCTGACCTTCTTATTGACGATGAAACACAGAAATTGCATCGGAATTAAATACAAAAGGCACAATGCCGACTCAAGTACAAGAAGACTGACTCTTCTTACTATCTATGTTTTGAACCATTCCTGTGACACTAGTTATCGATTCCGATGCTTCACTTCAGTTTTACTGTATCCGTCTGACCTTCTCATTGACGATGAAACACAGAAATTGCATCAGAAATAAATACAAAAGGCACAATGCCGACACAAGTACAAGAAGACTGACACTTCTTACTGTCTATGTTTTGAACCATTCCTGTGACACTAGTTATAGATTCCGATGCTTCATTTCAGTTTTACTGTATCCTTCTGACCTTCTTATTGACGATGAAACACATAAATTGCATCGGAATTAAATACAAAATGCACAATGCCGACTCAAGTACAAGAAGACTGACTCCTCTTACTGTATATGTTTTGAACCACTCCTGTGACACTAGTTATAGATTCCGATGCTTCACTTCAGGTTTACTGTATCCCTCTGTCCGTCGTACTGACGATGAAGCACATAAATTGCATTGGAATTAAATACAAAAGGCACAATGCCGACTCAAGCACAAGAAGACTGACTCTTCCTACTGTCTATGCTTTGAACCATTCCTGTGACACTAGTTATAGATTCCGATGCTTCACTTCAGGTTTACTTTATCCCTCTGACCTTCTTATTGACGATGAAACACAGAAATTGCATCGGAATTACATACAAAAGGCACAATGATGACTTAAGTACAAGAAAACTGACTCTTCTTACTGTCTATGTTTTGAACCATTCCTGTGACACTAGTTATAGATTCCGATGCTTCACTTCAGCTTTACCTTATCCCTCTGACCTTCTTATTGTTGATGAAACACAGAAATTGCATTGGAATTAAATACTAAAGGCACAATGCCGACTTAAGTACAAGAAAACTGACTCTTCCTACTGTCTATGTTTTGAACCACTCCCGTGACACTAGTTATAGATTCCGATGCTTCACTTCAGGTTTACTGTATCCCTCTGACCGTCGTAATGACGTTGAAACACAGAAATTAGATTGGAATTAAATACAAAAGGCACAATGCCGACCCAACTACAAGAAAACTGACTCTTCTTACTGTTTATGTTTTGAACCATTCCTGTGACACTAGTTATAGATTCCGATGCTTCACTTCAGGTTTACAGTATCCCTGTGACCTTCTTATTGTTGATGAAACACAGAAATTGCATCGGAATTAAATACAAAAGGCACAATGCCGACTTAAATACAATAAAACTGCCTCGTCCTACTGTCTATGTTTAGAACCGTTCCTGTGACACTAGTTATAGATTCCGATGCTTCACTACAGGTTTACTGTATCCAGCTGACCTTCTTATTGACGATGAATCACAGAAATTGCATCGGAATTACATACAAAAGGCACAATGCCGACTTAAGTACAAGAAAACTAACTCTTCTTACTGTCTATGTTTTGAACTATTACTGTGACACTAGTTATAGACTCCGATGCTTCATTCCAGGTTTACTGTATCCCTCTGACCTTCTTATTGACGATGAAACACAGAAATTGCATCTGAATTAAATACAAGAGGCACAATGCCGAATCAAGTACAAGAAGACTACCTCTTCTTACTGTCTATGTTTTGAACCTTTCCTGTGACACCGGTTTTAGATTCCGATGCTTCACTTCAGGTTTACTGTATCCCTTGGACATTTTTATTGACGCAGGAAAACACGGAAATTGCATCGGAATTAAATAGAAAAGGCACAATGCCGACGTAGGTACAAGAAAACTGACTCTTCTTACTGTCTATGTTTTGAACCATTCCTGTGACACTAGTAATAGATTCAGATGCTTCACTTCAGGTTTACTGTATCCCTCTGACCTTCTTATTGACGATGAAACACAGAAATTGCATCGGAATTAAATACAAAGGCACAATGCCGACTTAAGTACAAGAAAACTGACTCTTCTTACTGTCTATGATTTGAACCATTCCTGCGACCCTAGTTATAGATTCCGATGCTTCACTTCAGGTTTACTATATCCCTCTGACCTTCTTATTGACGATGAGACACAGAAATTGCATCGGAATTAAATACAAAAGGCACAATTCCGACTTAAGTACAAGAAAACTGACTCTTCTTACTGTTTATGTTTTGAACATTCCTGTGACACTAGTTATAGATTCCGATGCTTCACATCATGTTTACTGTATCCCTGTGACCTTCTTATTGGCGATGAAGCTCAGAAATTGCATCGGAATTAAATACAAAATGCACAATGCCGACTTCAGTACAAGAAAACTGACTATTCTTACTGTCTATGTTTTGAACCACTCCTGTGACACTAGTTATATATTCCGAGGCTTTACTTCAGGTTTACTGTATCCCTCTGACCTTGTTATTGACGATGAAACACAGAAATTACATCGCAATTAAATACCAAAGGCACAATGCCGACTTAAGTACAAGAAGACTGACTCTTCCTACTATCTATGTTTTAACCATTCCTGTGACACTAGTTATAGATTCCGATGCTTCACTACAGGTTTACTGTATCCAGCTGACCTTCTTATTGACGATGAATCACAGAAATTGCATCGGAATTAAATGCAAAAGGCACAATGCCGACTTAAGTACAAGAAAACTGACTCTTCTTACTGTCTATGTTTTGCACCATTCCTGTGACACTAGTTATAAATTCCGATGCTTCACTTCAGTTTTAATGAATCCCTCTGACCGTCTTATTGACGATGAAACAAACAAATTGCATCGGAATTAAATACAAAAGGCACAATGCCGACCCAAGTTCAAGTAGTCTGGCTATTCTTACTGTCTATGTTTTGAACATTTCCTGTGAGACCGGTTTCAGATTCCGATGCTTCACTTCAGGTTTACTGTATCCCTTGGACCTTCTTATTGACGATGAAACACAGAAATTGCATCAGAAATAAATACAAAAGGCACAATGCCGACTCAAGTACAAGATGACTGACTCTTCTTACTGTCTATGTTTTGAACCATTCCTGTGACACTGGTTATAGTTTCCGATGCTTCACTTCATTTTTACTGTATCCTTCTGACCTTCTTATTGACGATGAAACACATAAATTGCATCGGAATTAAACACAAAAGGCACAATGCCGACTCAAGTACAAGAAGACTGACTCCTCTTACTGTCTATGTTTTGAACCACTCCTGTGACACTAGTTATAGATTCCGATGCTTCACTTCAGGTTTACTGTGTCCCTCTGACCGTCGTACTGACGATGAAACACAGAAATTGCATTGGAATTAAATACAAAAGGCACAATGCCGACTCAAGTACAAGAAGACTGACTCTTCCTACTGTCTATGTTTTGAACCATTCCTGTGACACTAGTTATAGATTCCGATACTTCATATCAGGTTTACTGTATCCCTCTGACCTTCGTATTGGCGATGAAACACGTAAATTGCATCGGAATTAAAAACAAAAGGCACAATGCCGACTTAAGTACAAGAAAACTGACTCTTCTTACTGTTTATGTTTTGAACATTCCTGTGACACTAGTTATAGATCCGATGTTTCACATTAGGTTTGCTGTATCCCTGTGACCTTCTTATTGACGATGAAACACAGAAATTGCATCGGAATTAAATACAAAATGCACAATGCCGACTTAAGTACAAGAAAACTGACTCTTCTTACTGTCTATGTTTTGAACCATTCCTGTGACACTAGTTATATATTCCGATGCTTCACTTCAGGTTTACTGTATCCCTCTGACCTTCTTATTGACGATGAAACACAGAAATTACATCGGAATTAAATACGAAAGGCACAATGCCGACTTAAGCACAAGAAGACTGACTCTTCCTACTGTCTATGTATTAACCATTCCTGTGACACTAGTTATGGATTCCGATGCTTCACTTCAATATTAATGTATCCCTCTGACCGCCTTATTGACGATGAAACACACAATTTGCATCGGAATTAAATACAAAAGGCACAATGCCGACTTAAGTACAAGAAGACTGACTCCTCCTCCTGTCTATGTTTTGAACCACTCCTGTGACACTAGTTATAGATACCGATGCTTCACTTCAGTTTTACTGTATCCTTCTGACCTTCTTATTGACGATGAAACACAGAAATTGCATCAGAATTAAATACAAAAGGCACAATGCCGACTCAAGTACAAGAAGACTGACTCTTCTTACTGTCTATGTTTTGAACCATTCCTGTGACACTAGTTATACATTCCGATGCTTCGCTTCAGTTTTACTGTATCCTTCCTACCTTCTTATTGACGATGAAACACATAAATTGCATCGGAATTAAATACAAAAGGCACAATGCCGACTCAAGTACAAGAAGACTGGCTATACTTCCTGTCTATGTTTTGAACCATTCCTGTGACACTAGTTATAGATTCTGATGCTTCACTTCAGGTTTACTGTATCCAGCTGACCATCTTATTGACGATGAAAAACAGAAATTGCATCGGAATTAAATACAAAAGGCACAATGCCGGCTTAAGTAAAAGAAAACTGACTCTTCCTACTGTCTATGTTTTGAACCATTCCTGTGACACTAGTTATATATTCCGATGCTTATCTACAGGTTTACTGTATCCAGCTGACCTTCTTATTGACGATGAATCACAGAAATTGCATCGGAAATTAATACAAAAGGCAGAATGCCGACTTAAATACAAGAAAACTGACTCTTCTTACTGTATATGTTTTGAACCATTCCTGTGACACTAGTTACAGATTCCGATGCTTCACTTCAGGTTTACTGTATCCCTCTGACCGTCGTACTGACGAAGAAACATAGAAATTGCATCGGAATTAAATACAAAAGGCATAATGCCGACTCAAGTACAAGAAGACTGGCTCTTCTTACTGTCAATGTTTTGAACCTTTCCTGTGAGACCGGTTTTAGAATCCGATGCTTCACTTCAGGTTTAATGTATCCCTTGGACCTTGTTATTGACGACGATACACAGAAATTGCATCGGAATTAAATAGAAGAGGCACAATGCCGACTCAAGTACAAGAAGACTGGCTATACTTCCTGTCTATGTTTTGAACCATTCCTGTGACACTAGTTATAGATTCTGATGCTTCACTTCAGGTTTACTGTATCCAGCTGACCATCTTATTGACGATGAAAAACAGAAATTGCATCGGAATTAAATACAAAACGCACAATGCTGACCCATGTAATAGAAGACTGGCTCTTCTTACTGTCTATGATTTAAACCTTTCCTCTGAGACCGGTTTTAGATTCCAATACTTCACTTCAGGTTTACTGTATCCCTTGGACCTTCTTATTGACGACGACACAGAAATTGCATCGGAATTAAATAAATAAGGCACAATGCCGACTTAAGTACAAAAAGACTGAGTCTTCTTACTGTCTATGTTTTGAACAGTTCCTGTGACACTAGTTACAGATTCCGATGCTTCACTTCAGGTTTACTGTATCCCACTGACCTTCTTATTGACGACGAAACACAGAAATTGCATCGGAATTAAATACAAAAGACACAATGCCGACTTAAGTACAAGAAAACCGACTCTTCCTACTGTCTATGTTTTAAACCATTCCTGTGACACTAGTAATAGATTCTGATGCTTCACTTCTGGTTAATTGTATCGCTCTAAACTTCTTATTGACGATGAAACACAGAAATTGCATCGGAGTTATGTACAAAAGGCACAATGCCGACTTATGTACAAAAAGACTGACTCTTCCTACTGTCTACGTTTTGAACCATTCCTGTGACACATGTTTTTGATTCCGATGCTTCACTTCAGGTTTACTGTATCCCTCTGACCGTCGTACTGACGATGAAACACAGAAATTGCATCGGAATTAAATACAAAATGCACAATGCCGACTCTAGTACAGGAAGACAGGCTCTTCTTACTGTCTATGTTTTGAACCTTTCCTGTGAGACCGGCTTTAGATTCCGATGCTTCACTTCAGGTTTACTGTTTCCCTCTGACCGTCGTATTGGCGATGAAACACAGAAATTGCATCGGAATTAAATACAAAAGGCACAATGCCGACTCAAGTACAAGAAGACTGGCTATACTTCCTGTCAATGTTTTGAACCATTCGTGGGACACTAGTTTGAGATTCCGATGCTTCACTTCAGGTTTACTGTATCCAGCTGCCCTTCTTATTGACGATGAAACATAGAAATTGCATCGGAATTACATACAAAAGGATTACTGTATCCCTCTGACAAGAAAACTGACTTTTCTTACTGTCTATGTTTTGAACCATTCCTGCGACACTAGTTATAGATTCCGAAGCTTCACTTCAGGTTTACTTTATCCCTCTGACCTCCTTATTGACGATGAAACACAGATATTGCATCGGAATTAAATACAAAAGGCACAATGCCGACTTAAGTACAAGAAAACTGACTCTTCTTACTGTCTATGTTTTGAACCATTCCTGTGACACTAGTTATAGATTCCGATGCTTCACTTCAGCTTTACTGTATCCCTCTGACCTTCTAATTGTTGATGAAACACAGAAATTGCATCGGAATTAAATACAAAAGACACAATGCCGACTTAAGTACAAGAAAACCGACTCTTTCTACTGTCTGTGTTTTGAACCATTCCTGTGACACTAGTTATAGATTCCGATGCTTCACTTCTGGTTTATTGTATCCCTCTGAGCTTCTTATTGACGATGAAACACAGAAATTGCATCGGAGTTATATACAAAAGGCACAATGCCGACTTATGTACAAGAAGACTGACTCTTGTTACTGTCTATGTTTTGAACCATTCCTGTGACACTAGTTATAGATTCCGATGCTTCACTTCAGCTTTACTGTATCCCTCTGACCTTCTAATTGTTGATGAAACACAGAAATTGCATCGGAATTAAATACAAAAGACACAATGCCGACTTAAGTACAAGAAAACCGACTCTTTCTACTGTCTGTGTTTTGAACCATTCCTGTGACACTAGTTATAGATTCCGATGCTTCACTTCTGGTTTATTGTATCCCTCTGAGCTTCTTATTGACGATGAAACACAGAAATTGCATCGGAGTTATATACAAAAGGCACAATGCCGACTTATGTACAAGAAGACTGACTCTTGTTACTGTCTATGTTTTGAACCATTCCTGTGACACTAGTCATAGATTCCGAAACATCACTTCAGGTTTACTGTATCCCTCTGACCCTCTTATTGACGATGAAACACAGAAAATGCATCGGAATTAAATACAAAAGGCACAATGCCGACTTAAGTACTAGGAGACTGACTCTTCTTACTGTCTATGTTTTGAACCATTCCTGTGACACTAGTTATAGATTCGGATGCTTCACTTCAGGTTTACTGTATCCCTCTGACCGTCGTATTGACGTTGAAACACAGAAATTGCATCGGTATTAAATAGAAAAGGCCCAATGGCGACTGAAGTACAAGCAAATTGACTCTTCTTACTGTCTATGTTTTGAACCATTCCTGTGACACTAGTTATAGATTCCGATGCTTCACTTCAGGTTTACGGTATCCCTCTGACCTTCTTATTGACGATGAAACACAGAAATTGCATCGGAATTACATACAAAAGGTTTACGGTATCCCTCTGACAAGAACACTGACTCTTCTTACTGTCTATGTTTTGAACCATTCCTGTGACACTAGTTATAAATTTCGATGCTTCATTTCAGGTTTACTGTATCCCTCTGACCTTCTTATTGACGATGATACACAGAAATTGAATCGGAATTAAATACAAAAGGCACAATGCCGACTCAAGTACAAGAAGACTGGCTCTTCTTACTGTCTATGGTTTGAACCATTTCTGTGACACTAGTTATAGGTTCCGATGCTTCACTTCAGGTTCACTGTATCCATCTGACCCTCTTATTGACGAAGAAACACAGATATTGCATCGGAATTAAATACAAAAGGCACAATGCCACTTAAGTACAAGGAGACTGACCCTTCTTACTGTCTATGTTTTAAACCATTCCTGTGACACTAGTTATAAATTCCGATGCTTCACTTCAGTTTTAATTAATCCCTCTGACCGTCTTATTGACGATGAAACACACAAATTGCATCGGAATTAAATACAAAAGGCACAAAGCCAAATCAAGTACTAGAAGACTGACTCTTCTTACTGCCTATGTTTTGAACCTTTCCTGTGGGACCGGTTTTAGATTCCGATGCTTCACTTCAGGTTTTCTGTATCCCTTGGGCCTTCTTATCGACGACGAACACAGAAATTGCATCGGAATTACATAGAAAATGCACAATGCCGACTTCAGTACAAGATAACTGTCTCTTTTTCCTGTCTTTGCTTTGAACCATTCCTGTGACACTAGTTATAGATTCCGATGCTTCACTTCATTATTACCTTATCCAGCTGACCTTCTTATTGACGATGAAACACAGAAATTGCATCGGAATTAAATACAAAAGGCACAATGCCGACTTAAGTACAAGAAGACTGACTCCTCCTACTGTCTATGTTTTGAACCACTCCTGTGACACTAGTTATAGATTCCGATGCTTCACTTCAGTTTTACTGTATCCTTCTGACCTTCTTATTGACGATGAAACACATAAATTGCATCGGAATTAAATACAAAAGGCACAATGCCGACTCAAGTACAAGAAGACTGACACTTCTTACTGTCTATGTTTTGAACCAATCCTATGACACTAGTTATAAATTCCGATGCTTCAATTCAGTTTTAATGAATCCCTGTGACCTTCCTATTGTTGATGAAACACAGATATTGCATCGGAATGAAATACAAAATACACAATGCCGACTTAAGTACAAGAAAACCGACTGTTCCTACTGTCTATGTTTTGAACCACTCCTGTGACACTAGTTATAGATTCCGATGCTTCACTTCAGGTTTACTGTATCCCTCTGACCGTCGTAATGACGTTGAAACACAGAAATTAGATTGGAATTAAATACAAAAGGCACAATGCCGACCCAACTACAAGAAAACTGACTCTTCTTACTGTTTATGTTTTGAACCATTCCTGTGACACTAGTTATAGATTCCGATGCTTCACTTCAGGTTTACAGTATCCCTGTGACATTCTTATTGTTGATGAAACACAGAAATTGCATCGGAATTAAATACAAAAGGCACAATGTCGACTTCAATACAAGAAAACTGACTCTTCCTACTGTCTATGTTTAGAACCGTTCCTGTGACACTAGTTATAGATTCCGATGCTTTACTACAGGTTTACTGTATCCAGCTGACCTTCTTATTGACGATGAATCACAGAAATTGCATCGGAATTACATACAAAAGGCACAATGCCGACTTAAGTACAAGAAAACAAACTCTTCTTACTGTCTATGTTTTGAACTATTACTGTGACACTAGTTGTAGACTCCGATGCTTCACTTCAGGTTTACTGTATCCCTCTGACCTTCTTATTGACGATGAAACACAGAAAGTGCATCTGAATTAAATACAAGAGGCACAATGCCGACTCAAGTACAAGAAGACTACCTCTTCTTATTGTCTATGTTTTGAACGTTTCCTGTGAGACCGGTTTTAGATTCTGATGCTTCACTTCAGGTTTACTGTATCCCTTGGAAATTCTTATTGACGCAGAAAAACACGGAAATTGCATCGGAATTAAATAGAAAAGGCACAATGCCGACGTAGGTACAAGAAAACTGACTCTTCTTACTGTCTATGTTTTGAACCATTCCTGTGACACTAGTAATAGATTCAGATGCTTCACTTCAGGTTTACTGTATCCCTCTGACCTTCTTATTGACGATGACACACAGAAATTGCATCGGAATTAAATACAAAGGCACAATGCCGACTTAAGTACAAGAAAACTGACTCTTCTTACTGTCTATGTTTTGAACCATTCCTGCGACCCTAGTTATAGATTCCGATGCTTAGCTTCAGGTTTACTATATCCCTCTGACCTTCTTATTGACGATGAGACACAGAAATTGCATCGGAATTAAATACAAAAGGCACAATTCCGACTTAAGTACAAGAAAACTGACTCTTCTTACTGTTTATGTTTTGAACATTCCTGTGACACTAGTTACAGATTCCGATGCTTCACATCATGTTTACTGTATCCCTGTGACCTTCTTATTGGCGATGAAGCACAGAAATTGCATCGGAATTAATTACAAAATGCACAATGCCGACTTCAGTACAAGAAAACTGACTATTCTTACTGTCTATGTTTTGAACCATTCCTGTGACACTAGTTATATATTCCGATGCTTTACTTCAGGTTTACTGTATCCCTCTGACCTTGTTATTGACGATGAAACACAGAAATTACATCGCAATTAAATACCAAAGGCACAATGCCGACTTAAGTACAAGAAGACTGACTCTTCCTACTATCTATGTTTTAAACATTCCTGTGACACTAGTTATAGATTCCGATGCTTCACTACAGGTTTACTGTATCCAGCTGACCTTCTTATTGACGATGAATCACAGAAATTGCATCGGAATTAAATGCAAAAGGCACAATGCCGACTTAAGTACAAGAAAACTGACTCTTCTTACTGTCTATGTTTTGCACCTTTCCTGTGACACTAGTTATAGGTTCCGATGCTTCACTTCAGTTTTACTGTATCCTTCTGACCTTCTTATTGACGATGAACCACAGAAATTGCATCGGAATTAAATACAAAAGGCACAATGCCGACCCAAGTACAAGTAGTCTGGCTATTCTTACTGTCTATGTTTTGAACATTTCCTGTGAGACCGGTTTCAGATTCCGATGCTTCACTTCAGGTTTACTGTATCCCTTGGACCTTCTTATTGACGACGAACACAGAAATTGCATCGGAATTATATAGAAAATGCACAATGCCGACTTCAGTACAACATAATTGTCTCTTTTTCCTGTCTTTGTTTTGAACCATTCCTGTGACACTAGTTATAGATTCCGATGCTTCACTTCAGGATTAAGTTATCCAGCTGACCCTCTTATTGACGATGAAACACAGAAATTGCATCGGAATTAAATACAAAAGGCACAATGCCGACTTTAGTACAAGAAGACTGACTCCTCCTACTGTCTATGTTTTGAACCACTCCTGTGACACTAGTTATACATTCCGATGCTTCACTTCTGTTTTACTGTATCCTTCTGACCTTCTTATTGACGATGAACCACAGAAATTGCATCGGAATTAAATACAAAAGGCACAATGCCGACTCAAGTACAAGAAGACTGACTCTTCTCACTTGCTATGTTTTGAACCATTCCTGTGACACTAGTTATAGATTCCGATGCTTCACTTCAGTTTCACTGTGTCCCTCTGACCGTCGTACTGACGATGAAACACAGAAATTGCATTGGAATTAAATACAAAAGGCACAATGCCGACTCAAGTACAAGAAGACTGTCTCTTCCTACTGTCTATGTTTTGAACCAATCTTGTGACGCTAGTTATTGATTCCGATGCTTCACTTCAGGTTTACTTTATCCCTCTGACCTCCTTATTGACGATGAAACACAGAAATTGCATCGGAATTACATACAAAAGGCACAATGCCGACTTAAGTACAAGAAAACTGACTCTTCTTATTGTCTATGATTTGAACCATTCCTGTGACACTAGTTATAGATTCCGGTGCTTAACTTCAGGTTTACTGTATCCCTCTGACTTTCTTATTGGTGATGAAACACAGAAATTGCATCGGAATTAAATACTAAAGGCACAATGCCGACTTAAGTACAAGAAAACTGACTCTTCCTACTGTCTATGTTTTGAGCCATTCCTGTGACACTAGTTTTAGATTCCGATGCTTCACTACAGGTTTACTGTATCCAGCTGACCTTCTTATTGACGATGAATCACAGAAATTGCATCGGCAATTAATACAAAAGGCACAATGCAGACTTAAGTACTAAAAAACTGACTCTTCTTACTGTCTCTGTTTTGAACCAAACCTGTGACACTAGTTATAAATTCCGATGCTTCACTTCAGTTTTAATGTATACCTGTGACCTTCTTATTGTTGATGAAACACAGAAATTGCATCGGAATTAAATACAAAATGCACAATGCCGACTTAAGCACAAGAAAACTGACTCTTCCTACTGTCTATGTTTTGAACCACTCCTGTGACACTAGTCATAGATTCCGATGCTTCACTTCAGGTTTACTGTATCACTCTGACCGTCTTACTGACGATGAAACACAGAAATTGCATTGGAATTAAATACAAAAGGCACAATGCCGACTCAAGTACAAGGAGACTGACTCTTCCTACTGTCTATGTTTTGAACCATTCCTGTGACACTAGTTATAGATTCCGATGCTTCACTTCAGGTTTGCTGTATCCCTCTGACCTTATTGACGATGAAACACAGAAATTGCATCGTAATTACATACAAAAGGCATAATGCCGACTTAAGTACAAGAAAACTGACTCTTCTTACTATCTATGTTTTGAACCATTCCTGTGACACTACTTATAGATTCCGATACTTCACTTCAGGTTTACTGTATCCCTCTGACCTTCGTATTGACGATGAAACACGTAAATTGCATCGGAATTAAATACAAAAGGCACAATGCCGACTTAAGTACAAGAAGACTGACTCTTCTTACTTTCTATGTTTTGAACCATTCCTGTGACACTAATTATAGATTCCGATGCTTCACTTCAGGTTTACTGTATCCCTCTGGCCTTCTCCTTGACGATGAGACACAGAAATTGCATCGGAGTTAAATACAAAAGGCACAATTCCGACTTATGTACAAGAAAACTGACTCTTCTTACTGTTTATGTCTTGAACATTCCTGTGACACTAGTTATAGATCCGATGCGTCACATTAGGTTTGCTGTATCCCTGTGACCTTCTTATTGACGATGAAACACAGAAATTGCATCGATATTAAATACAAAATGCACAATGCCGACTTAAGTACAAGAAAACTGACTCTTCTTACTGTCTATGTTTTGAACCATTCCTGTGACACTAGTTATATATTCCGATGCTTCACTTCAGGTTTACTGTATCCCTCTGACCTTCTTATTGACGATGAAACACAGAAATTACATCGGAATTAAATACGAAAGGCACAATGCCGACTTAAGCACAAGAAGACTGACTCTTCCTACTGTCTATGTATTAACCATTCCTGTTACACTAGTTATGGATTCCGATGCTTCACTTCAATATTAATGTATCCCTCTGACCGTCTTATTGACGATGAAACACAGAAATTGCATCGATATTAAATACAAAAGGCACAATGCCGACTCAAGTACAAGAAGACTGACTCCTCTTACTGCCTATGATTTGAACCACTCCTGTGACACTAGTTATAGATTCCGACGCTTCACTTCATGTTTACTGTATCCCTCTGACCTTCTTATTGACGATGAAACACAGACATTGCATCGGAATTAAATCCAAAAGGCACAATGCCGACCTAAGTACAAGAAAACTGACTCTTCTTAATGTTTATGTTTTGTACCATTCCTGTGACACTAGTTATAGATTCCGATGCTTCACTTCAGGTTTAATGTATCCCTGTGACCTTCTTATTATTGATGAAACACAGAAATTGCATCGGAATTAAATGCAAAAGGCACAATGCCGGCTTAAATCAAAGAAAACTGACTCTTCCTACTGTCTATGTTTTGAACCATTCCTGTGACACTAGTTATATATTCCGATGCTTCACTACAGGTTTACTGTATCCAGCTGACCTTCTTATTGACGATGAATCACAGAAATTGCATCGGAAATTAATACAAAAGGCACAATGCCGACTTAAATACAAGAAAACTGACTCTTCTTACTGTCTATGTTTGAACCAATCCTGTGACACTAGTAATTAATTACGATGCTTCACTTCAGTTCTAATGTATTCCTGTGACCTTCTTATTGTTGATGAAACTCAGAAATTGCATCGGAATTAAATACAAAGGCACAATGCCGACTTAAGTACAAGAAAACTGACTCTTCCTACTGTCTATGTTTTGAACCACTCCTGTAACACTAGTTATAGATTCCGATGCTTCACTTTAGGTTTACTATATCCCTCTGACCGTCGTACTGACGATGAAACACAGAAATTGCATTGGAATTAAATACAAAAGGCACAATGCCGACTCAAGTACAAGAAGACTGATTCTTCCTGCTGTCTATGTTTTGAACCATTCCTGTGACACTAGTTATAGATTCCGATGCTTCACTTCAGGTTTACTGTAACCCTCTGACCTTCTTATTGACGATGAAACACAGATATTGCATCGGAATAAAATTCGAAAGGCACAATGCCGACTCAAGTACAAGAAGACTGGCTCTTCTTACTGTCTATGTTTTGAACCATTTCTGTGACACTAGTTATAGATTCCGATGCTTCACTTCAGGTTTACTGTATCCCTCTGGCCTTCTTATTGACGAAGAAATACAGAAATTGCATCGGAATTAAATACAAAAGGCACAATGCCGACTTAAGTACAAGAAGACTGACCCTTCTTACTGTCTATGTTTTGAACAATCCCTGTGACAATGGTTATAGATTCCGATGCTTCACTTCAGGTTTACTGTATCCCTTGGACCTTCGTATTGACGATGAAACACAGAAATTGCATCGGAATAAAATACAAAAGGCACAATGCCGACTTAAGTACAAAAAGACTGACTCTTCTTACTGTATATGTTTTGAACCATTCCTGTGACACTAGTTACAGATTCCGATGCTTCACTTCAGGTTTACTGTATCCCTCTGACCGTCGTACTGACGAAGAAACATAGAAATTGCATCGGAATTAAATACAAAAGGCATAATGCCGACTCAAGTACAAGAAGACTGGCTCTTCTTACTGTCAATGTTTTGAACCTTTCCTGTGAGACCGGTTTTAGAATCCGATGCTTCACTTCAGATTTAATGTATCCCTTGGACCTTGTTATTGACGACGATACACAGAAATTGCATCGGAGTTAAATAGAAGAGGCACAATGCCGACTCAAGTACAAGAAGACTGGCTATACTTCCTGTCTATGTTTTGAACCATTCCTGTGACACTAGTTATAGATTCCGATGCTTCACTTCAGGTTTAATGTATCCCTGTGACCTTCTTATTATTGATGAAACACAGAAATTGCATCGGAATTAAATACAAAAGGCACAATGCCGGCTTAAGTAAAAGAAAACTGACTCTTCCTACTGTCTATGTTTTGAACCATTCCTGTGACACTAGTTATATATTCCGATGCTTCACTACAGGTTTACTGTATCCAGCTGACCTTTTTATTGACGATGAATCACAGAAATTGCATCGGAATTAAATAGAAAAGACACAATGCCGACTTAAGTACAAGAAAACCGACTCTTCCTACTGTCTATGTTTTGAACCATTCCTGTGACACTAGTAATACATTCTGATGCTTCACTTCTGGTTAATTGTATCCCTCTGAGCTTCTTATTGACGATAAAACACAGAAATTGCATCGGAGTTATGTACAAAAGGCACAATGCCAACTTAAGTACAAAAAGACTGACTCTTCTTACTGTCTATATTTTGAACCATTCCTGTGACACATGTTTTTGATTCCGATGCTTCACTTCAGGTTTACTGTATCCCTCTGACGGTCGTACTGACGATGAAACACAGAAATTGCATCGGAATTAAATACAAAATGCACAATGCCAAATCAAGTACAAGAAGACTGGCTCTTCTTACTGTCTATGTTTTGAACCTTTCCTGTGAGACCGGCTTTGGATTCCGATGCTTCACTTCAGGTTTACTGTGTCCCTTGGACCATGTTTCTGACGACGCAACACAGAAATTGCATCGGAATTAAATAGAAGAGGCACAATGCCGACTTATGTACAAGGAAACAGACTCTTCTTAATAACTATGTTTTGAACCATTTCTGTGACACTAGTCATAGATTCCGAAGCATCACTTCAGGTTTACTGTATCCCTCTATCCTCTCATTGACGATGAGACACAGAAAATGCATCGGAATTAAATTCAATAGGCACAATGCCGACTTAAGTACTAGAAGACTGACTCTTCTTACAGTCTATGTTTTGAACCATTCCTGTGACACTAGTTATAGATTCCGATGGTTCACTCCAGGTTTACTGTTTCCCTCTGACCGTCGTATTGGCGATGAAACACAGAAATTGCATCTGAATTAAATACAAAAGGCACAATGCCGACTCAAGTACGAGAAGACTGGCTATACTTCCTGTCATTGTTTTGAACCATTCGTGGGACACTAGTTTTAGATTCCGATGCTTCACTTCAGGTTTACTGTATCCAGCTGCCCTTCTTATTGACGATGAAACATAGAAATTGCATCGGAATTACATACAAAAGGTTTACTGTATCCCTCTGACAAGAAAACTGACTCTTCTTACTGTCTATGTTTTGAACCATTCCTGTGATACTAGTTATAGATTCCGATGCTTCACTTCAGGTTTACTGTACCCCTCTGACCTTCTTATTGACGATGAAACACAGAAATTGCATCGGAATTAAAGACAAAAGACACAATGCCGACTTAAGTACAAGAAAACTGACTCTTCTTACTATCTATGCTTTGAACCATTCCTGTGACACTAGTTATAAATTCCGATGCTTCACTTCAGATTTAATTAATCCCTCTGACCGTCTTATTGACGATGAAACACACAAATTGCATCGGAATTAAATACAAAAGGCACAATGCCGACCCAAGTGCAAGTAGTCTGGCTCTTCTTACTGTCTATGTTTTGAACCTTTCCTGTGGGACCGGTTTTAGATTCCGATGCGTCACTTCAGGTTTTCTGTATCCCTTGGGCCTTATTGACGACGAACACAGAAATTGCATCGGAATTATATAGAAAATGCACAATGCCGACTTCAGTACAAGATAACTGTCTCTTTTTCCTGCCTTTGTTTTGAACCATTCCTGTGACACTAGTTGTAGATTCCGATGCTTCACTTCATTATTACCTTATCCATCTGACCTTCTTATTGACGATGAAACACAGAAATTGCATCGGAATTAAATACAAAAGGCACAATGCCGACTTAAGTACAAGAAGACTGACTCCTCCTACTGTCTATGTTTTGAACCACTCCTGTGACACTAGTTATAGATTCCGATGCTTCACTTCAGTTTTACTGTATCCTTCTGACCTTCTTATTGACGATGAAACACAGAAATTGCATCGGAATTAAATACAAAAGGCACAATGCCGACTCAAGTACAAGAAGACTGACTCTTCTTACTATCTATGTTTTGAACCATTCCTGTGACACTAGTTATCGATTCCGATGCTTCACTTCAGTTTTACTGTATCCGTCTGACCTTCTCATTGACGATGAAACACAGAAATTGCATCAGAAATAAATACAAAAGGCACAATGCCGACACAAGTACAAGAAGACTGACACTTCTTACTGTCTATGTTTTGAACCATTCCTGTGACACTAGTTATAGATTCCGATGCTTCATTTCAGTTTTACTGTATCCCTCTGTCCGTCGTACTGACGATGAAGCACAGAAATTGCATTGGAATTAAATACAAAAGGCACAATGCCGACTCAAGCACAAGAAGACTGACTCTTCCTACTGTCTATGCTTTGAACCATTCCTGTGACACTTGTTATAGATTCCGATGCTTCACTTCAGGTTTACTTTATCCCTCTGACCTTCTTATTGACGATGAAACACAGAAATTGCATCGGAATTACATACAAAAGGCACAATGATGACTTAAGTACAAGAAAACTGACTCTTCTTACTGTCTATGTTTTGAACCATTCCTGTGACACTAGTTATAGATTCCGATGCTTCACTTCAGCTTTACCTTATCCCTCTGACCTTCTTATTGTTGATGAAACACAGAAATTGCATTGGAATTAAATACTAAAGGCACAATGCCGACTTAAGTACAAGAAAACTGACTCTTCCTACTGTCTATGTTTTGAACCACTCCCGTGACACTAGTTATAGATTCCGATGCTTCACTTCAGGTTTACTATATCCCTCTGAATTCTTATTGACGATGAAACACAGAAATTGCATCTGAATTAAATACAAGAGGCACAATGCCGAATCAAGTACAAGAAGACTACCTCTTCTTACTGTCTATGTTTTGAACCTTTCCTGTGACACCGGTTTTAGATTCTGATGCTTCACTTCAGGTTTACTGTATCCCTTGGACATTTTTATTGACGCAGGAAAACACGGAAATTGCATCGGAATTAAATAGAAAAGGCACAATGCCGACGTAGGTACAAGAAAACTGACTCTTCTTACTGTCTATGCTTTTGAACCATTCCTGTGACACTAGTAATAGATTCAGATGCTTCACTTCAGGTTTACTGTATCCCTCTGACCTTCTTATTGACGATGAAACACAGAAATTGCATCGGAATTAAATACAAAGGCACAATGCCGACTTAAGTACAAGAAAACTGACTCTTCTTACTGTCTATGATTTGAACCATTCCTGCGACCCTAGTTATAGATTCCGATGCTTCACTTCAGGTTTACTATATCCCTCTGACCTTCTTATTGACGATGAGACACAGAAATTGCATCGGAATTAAATACAAAAGGCACAATTCCGACTTAAGTACAAGAAAACTGACTCTTCTTACTGTTTATGTTTTGAACATTCCTGTGACACTAGTTATAGATTCCGATGCTTCACATCATGTTTACATTATCCCTGTGACCTTCTTATTGGCGATGAAGCTCAGAAATTGCATCGGAATTAAATACAAAATGCACAATGCCGACTTCAGTACAAGAAAACTGACTATTCTTACTGTCTATGTTTTGAACCACTCCTGTGACACTAGTTATATATTCCGATGCTTTACTTCAGGTTTACTGTATCCCTCTGACCTTGTTATTGACGATGAAACACAGAAATTACATCGCAATTAAATACCAAAGGCACAATGCCGACTTAAGTACAAGAAGACTGACTCTTCCTACTATCTATGTTTTAACCATTCCTGTGACACTAGTTATAGATTCCGATGCTTCACTACAGGTTTACTGTATCCAGCTGACCTTCTTATTGACGATGAATCACAGAAATTGCATCGGAATTAAATGCAAAAGGCACAATGCCGACTTAAGTACAAGAAAACTGACTCTTCTTACTGTCTATGTTTTGCACCATTCCTGTGACACTAGTTATAAATTCCGATGCTTCACTTCAGTTTTAATGAATCCCTCTGACCGTCTTATTGACGATGAAACACACAAATTGCATCGGAATTAAATACAAAAGGCACAATGCCGACCCAAGTTCAAGTAGTCTGGCTATTCTTACTGTCTATGTTTTGAACATTTCCTGTGAGACCGGTTTCAGATTCCGATGCTTCACTTCAGGTTTACTGTATCCCTTGGACCTTCTTATTGACGATGAAACACAGAAATTGCATCAGAAATAAATACAAAAGGCACAATGCCGACTCAAGTACAAGATGACTGACTCTTCTTACTGTCTATGTTTTGAACCATTCCTGTGACACTGGTTATAGTTTCCGATGCTTCACTTCATTTTTACTGTATCCTTCTGACCTTCTTATTGACGATGAAACACATAAATTGCATCGGAATTAAACACAAAAGGCACAATGCCGACTCAAGTAAGGAAGACTGACTCCTCTTACTGTCTATGTTTTGAACCACTCCTGTGACACTAGTTATAGATTCCGATGCTTCACTTCAGGTTTACTGTGTCCCTCTGACCGTCGTACTGACGATGAAACACAGAAATTGCATTGGAATTAAATACAAAAGGCACAATGCCGACTCAAGTACAAGAAGACTGACTCTTCCTACTGTCTATGTTTTGAACCATTCCTGTGACACTAGTTATAGATTCCGATACTTCATTTCAGGTTTACTGTATCCCTCTGACCTTCGTATTGGCGATGAAACACGTAAATTGCATCGGAATTAAAAACAAAAGCACAATGCCGACTTACGTACAAGAAAACTGACTCTTCTTACTGTTTATGTTTTGAACATTCCTGTGTCACTAGTTATAGATCCGATGCTTCAAATTAGGTTTGCTTTATCCCTGTGACCATCTTATTGACGATGAAACACAGAAATTGCATCGGAATTAAATACAAAATGCACAATGCCGACTTAAGTACAAGAAAACTGACTCTTCTTACTGTCTATGTTTTGAACCATTCCTGTGACACCAGTTATATATTCTGATGCTTCACTTCAGGTTACTGTATCCCTCTGACCTTCTTATTGACGATGAAACACAGAAATTACATCGGAATTAAATACGAAAGGCACAATGCCGACTTAAGCACAAGAAGACTGACTCTTCCTACTGTCTATGTATTAATAATTCCTGTGACACTAGTTATGGATTCCGATGCTTCACTTCAATATTAATGTATCCCTCTGACCGCCTTATTGACGATGAAACACACAATTTGCATCGGAATTAAATACAAAAGGCACAATGCCGTCTTAACTACAAGAAGACTGACTCCTCCTCCTGTCTATGTTTTGAACTACTCCTGTGACACTAGTTATAGATACCGATGCTTCACTTCAGTTTTACTGTATCCTTCCTACCTTCTTATTGACGATGAAACACATAAATTGCATCGGAATTAAATACAAAAGGCACAATGCCGACTCAAGTACAAGAAGACTGACTCCTCTTACTGCCTATGATTTGAACCACTCCTGTGACACTAGTTATAGATTCCGATGCTTCCCTTCAGGTTTACTGTATCCCTCTGACCGTCGTATTGACGATGAAACACAGACATTGCATTGGAATAAAATACAAAATGCACAATGCCGACTCAAGTACAAGAAGACTGACTCTTCCTACTGTCTACGTTTTGAACCATTCCTGTGACACTAGTTATAGATTCCGATGCTTCACTTCAGGTTTACTGTATCCCTCTGACCTTCTTATTGACGATGAAACACAGAAATTGCATCGGAATTAAATACAAAAGGTACAATGCCGACTCAACTAGAAGAAGACTGACTCTTCTTACTCTCTATGTTTTGAACCGTTCCTGTGACACTAGTTATAGATTCCGATGCTTCACTTCAGTTTTACTGTATCCTTCTGACCTTCTTATTGACGATGAAACACATAAATTGCATCGGAATTAAATACAAAAGGCACAATGCCGACTCAAGTACAAGAAGACTGACTCCTCTTACTGCCTATGATTTGAACCACTCCTGTGACACTAGTTATAGATTCCGATGCTTCACTTCAGGTTTACTGTATCCCTCTGACCGTCGTATTGACGATGAAACACAGAAATTACATTGGAATAAAATACAAAAGGCACAATGCCGACTCAAGTACAAGAAGACTGACTCTTCCTACTGTCAATGTTTTGAACCATTCCTGTGACACTAGTTATAGATTCCGAAGCTTCACTTCAGGTTTACTGTATCCCTCTGACCTTCTTATTGACGATGAAACACAGACATTGCATCGGAATTAAATCCAAAAGGCACAATGCCGACCTAAGTACAAGAAAACTGACTCTTCTTAATGTTTATGTTTTGTACCATTCCTGTGACACTAGTTATAGATTCCGATGCTTCACTTCAGGTTTACTGTATCCCTGTGACCCTCTTATCATTGATGAAACAAAGAAATTGCATCGGAATTAAAAACAAAAGGCACAATGCCTTCTTAAGTAAAAGAAAACTGACTCTTCCTACTGTCTATGTTTTGAACCATTCCTGTGACACTAGTTGTATATTCCGATGCTTCACTACAGGTTTACTGTATCCAGCTGACCTTCTTATTGACGATGAATCACAGAAATTGCATCGGAAATTAATACAAAAGGCAGAATGCCGACTTAAATACAAGAAAACTGACTCTTCTTACTGTCTATGTTTGAACCAATCCTGTGACACTAGTAATAAATTACGATGCTTCACTTCAGTTCTAATGTATTCCTGTGACCTTCTTATTGTTGATGAAGCACAGAAATTGCATCGGAATTAAATACAAAGGCACAATGCCGACTTAAGTACAAGAAGACTGACCCTTCTTACTGTCTATGTTTTGAACAATCCCTGTGACACTGGTTATAGATTCCGATGCTTCACTTCAGGTTTACTGTATCCCTCTGACCTTCGTATTGACGATGAAACACAGAAATTGCATCGGAATAAAATACAAAAGGCACAATGCCGACTTAAGTACAAAAAGACTGACTCTTCTTACTGTATATGTTTTGAACCATTCCTGTGATACTAGTTACAGATTCCGATGCTTCACTTCAGGTTTACTGTATCCCTCTGACCGTCGTACTGACGAAGAAACATAGAAATTGCATCGGAATTAAATACAAAAGGCATAATTCCGACTCAAGTACAAGAAGACTGGCTCTTCTTACTGTCAATGTTTCGAACCTTTCCTGTGAGACCGGTTTTAGAATCCGATGCTTCACTTCAGGTTTAATGTATCCCTTGGACCTTGTTATTGACGACGATACACAGAAATTGCATCGGAATTAAATAGAAGAGGCACAATGCCGACTCAAGTACAAGAAGACTGGCTATACTTCCTGTCTATGTTTTGAACCATTCCTGTGACACTAGTTATAGATTCTGATGCTTCACTTCAGGTTTACTGTATCCAGCTGACCATCTTATTGACGATGAAAAACAGAAATTGCATCGGAATTAAATACAAAACGCACAATGCTGACCCATGTAATAGAAGACTGGCTCTTCTTACTGTCTATGATTTAAACCTTTCCTCTGAGACCGGTTTTAGATTCCAATGCTTCACTTCAGGTTTACTGTATCCCTTGGACCTTCTTATTGACGACGACACAGAAATTGCATCGGAATTAAATAAAAAAGGCACAATGCCGACTTAAGTACAAAAAGACTGACTCTTCTTACTGTCTATGTTTTGAACAATTCCTGTGACACTAGTTACAGATTCCGATGCTTCACTTCAGGTTTACTGTATCCCACTGACCTTCTTATTGACGACGAAACACAGAAATTGCATCGGAATTAAATACAAAAGACACAATGCCGACTTAAGTACAAGAAAACCGACTCTTCCTACTGTCTATGTTTTGAACCATTCCTGTGACACTAGTAATAGATTCTGATGCTTCACTTCTGGTTAATTGTATCCCTCTAAACTTCTTATTGACGATGAAACACAGAAATTGCATCGCAGTTATGTACAAAAGGCACAATGCCGACTTAAGTACAAAAAGACTGACTCTTCTTACTGTCTACGTTTTGAACCATTCCTGTGACACATGTTTTTGATTCCGATGCTTCACTTCAGGTTTACTGTATCCCTCTGACCGTCGTACTGACGATGAAACACAGAAGTTGCATCGGAATTAAATACAAAATGCACAATGCCGACTCTAGTACAGGAAGACTGGCTCTTCTTACTGTCTATGTTTTGAACCTTTCCTGTGAGACGGGCTTTAGATTCCGATGCTTCACTTCAGGTTTACTGTTTCCCTCTGACCGTCGTATTGGCGATGAAACACAGAAATTGCATCGGAATTAAATACAAAAGGCACAATGCCGACTCAAGTACAAGAAGACTGGCTATACTTCCTGTCAATGTTTTGAACCATTCGTGGGACACTAGTTTTAGATTCCGATGCTTCACTTCAGGTTTACTGTATCCAGCTGCCCTTCTTATTGACGATGAAACATAGAAATTGCATCGGAATTACGTACAAAAGGTTTACTGTATCCCTCTGACAAGAAAACTGACTCTTCTTACTGTCTATGTTTTGAACCATTCCTGCGACACTAGTTATAGATTCCGAAGCTTCACTTCAAGTTTACTGTATCCCTCTGACCTTCTTATTGACGATGAACCACAGAAATTGCATCGGAATTAAATACAAGAGGCACAATGCCGACTCCTGTACAAGAAGACTGGCTATACTTCCTGTCAATGATTTGAACCATTCGTGGGACACTAGTTTTAGATTCCGATGCTTCACTTCAGGTTTACTATATCCAGCTGACCTGCTTGCTTACGATGAAACACAGAAATTGCATCGGAAAAATAATTCATAAGTCACAATGCCGACATAAGTACAAGAAAACTAACTCTTCATACTGTCTACGTTTTGAACCATTCCTGTGACACTAGTTATAGATTCCGATGCTTCACTTCAGTTTTACTGTATCCAGCTCACCTTCTTATTGACGATGAAGCACAGAAATTGCATCGGAATTAAATACAAAAGGCACAATGCCGACTTAAGTACAGGACGACTGACTCTTCCCACTGTCTGTGTTTTGAACCATTCCTGTGACACTAGTTATAGATTCCGATGATTCACTTCAGGTTTTCTGTATCCCTCTGTCCTCCTTATTGACGATGAAACACAGAAATTGCATCTTAATTAAACACAAAAGTCACAATGCCGACTTAAGTACAAGAAGACTGACTCTTCCTACTGTCAATGTTTTCTACCATTCCTGTGGCACTAGTTATAAATTCCGATGCTTCACTTAAGGCTTACTGTATCCCTCTGACCTTACTATTGACGATCAAACACAGAAAATTCATCGGAAATAAATACAAAAGGCACAATGCCGACTCAAGTACAAGAAGACTGACTCTTCTTTTATGTCTATGTTTTGAACCATTCCGGTGACACTAGTTATATATTCCGATGCTTCACTTCAGGTTTTCTGTATCCCCCTGACCTTCTTATTGACGATGACACACAGAAATTGCATCTTAATTGAATACAAAAGGCACAATGCTGACTTAAGTACAAGAAGACTGACTCTTCTTACTGTCTATGCTTTGAGCCCTTCCTGTGACACAAGTTATAGATTTCGATGCTTCACTTCATTTTTACTGTATCACCCTGACCTTCTTATTGACGATGAAACACAGAAATTGCATCGGAATTAAATACAAAAGGCACAATGCCGACTCAAGTATTAGAAGACTGACTCTTCTTACTGTCTAAGTTTTGAACCATTCGTGTGACCCTAGTTATAGATTCCGATGCTTCACTTCAGATTTACTGTATCCCCCTGACCGTCGTATTGACGATGAACACAGAAATTGCATCGGAATTAAATACAAAAGGCACAGTGCCGACTCAAGTACAAGAAGACTGGCTCTACCTCCTGTCTATGTTTTGAACCATTCCTGTGACACTAGTTATAGATTCAGATGCTTCACTTCAGGTTTACTGTATCCAGCTGACCTTCTTATAGACGATGAAACACAGGAATTGCATCGGAATTAAATACAAAAGGCACAATGGTGACTTAAGTACAAGAAGACTGACTCTTCTTACCGTCAATGTTTTGAACCATTACTGTGACACTAGTTCTACATTCCGATGCTTCACTCCAGGTTTCCTAAATCCCTCTGACCTCTTTATTGACGATGAAACACAGAAATTGCATCTTAATTGAATACAAAAGGCACAATTCCGACTTAAGTACAAGAAGACTGACTCTTCTTACTGTCTATGTTTTGTACCATTCCTGTGACACTAGTTATAGATTCCGATGCTTCACTTCAGGTTTACTGTATCCCTCTGACCTTCTTATTGACGATGAAACACAGAAATTGCATCTTAATTAAATACAAATGGCACAATGCCGACTTATGTACAAGAAGACTGACTCTTCTTAATGTCTATGCTTTGAACCATTGCTGTGACACTAGTTATAGATTCCGATGCGACACTTCGGGTTTACTGTATCCCTCTAACCTTCTTATTGACGATCAAACACAGAAAATTGATCGGAATTAAATACAAAAGGCACAATGCCGACTCAAGTACAAGAAGACTGGCTCTTCTTACTGTCTATGTTTTGAACCATTCCTCTGACACTAGTTATAGATTCCGATGCTTCACTTCAGGTTTACTGTATCCAGCTGACCTTCTTATTGACGATGAAGCTCAAAAATTGCATCGGAATTAAATACAAAACGCACAATGCCGACTTAAGTACAAGTAGACTGACTCTTCTTACTGTCTATGTTTTGAACAATTCCTGTGACACTAGTTATAGATTCCGATGCTACACTTCAGTTTTACTGTATCCCTCTGACCGTCTTGTTGATGATGAAACACAGAAATTGCATCGGAATTAAATACAAAGGGCACAATGTCGACTCAAGTACGAAAATTCTGGCTCTTCCTACTGTCTTTGTTTTGAACCTCTCCTATGAGCCCGGTTTTGGATTCCGATACTTCACTTAAGGCTGACTGTATCCCTTGGACTTTCTTATTGACGACGAAACACAGAGATTGCATCGGAATTAAATACAAAAGGCTCAATGCCGACTCATGTTCAAGTAGTCTAGCTCTTCTTACTGTCTATGTTTTGAACCTTTCCTGTGAGACCGCTTTTAGATTCCGAAACTTCACTTCAGGTTTACTGTCTCCCTTAGACCTTCTTATTGACGACGAATTACAGAAATTGCATCGGAATTAAATAGAAAAGGCACAATGCCGACTTAAGTACAAAAATACAGACTCTTCTTAATATCTATGTTTTGAACCGTTCCTGTGACACTAGCTATAGATTCCGATGCTTCACTTCATGTTTAGTGTATGCAGCTGACATGGTTATTGACGATGAAACACTGAAATTGCATCGGAATTAAATACAAAAGGCACAATGCCGACTTAAGTACAAGAAGACCGACACTTCTTACTGTCTATGTTTTGAACCATTCCTGTGACACTAGTTATAGATTCCGATGCTTCACTGCATTTTTACTGTATCCCCCTGACCTTCTTATTGACGATGAAAGACAGACGTTGCAACGGAATTAAATACAAAAGGCACAATGCCGACTCAAGTACTAGAAGACTGACTCTTCTTACTGTCTAAGATTTGAACCATTCCTGTAGCACTAGTTATAGATTCCGATGCTTCACTTCAGATTTACTGTATCCCCCTGACCGTCGTATTGACGATGAACACAGAAATTGCATCGGAATTAAATACAAAAAGGCACCTTGCCGACTCAAGTACAAGAAGACTTGCTCTTCTTCCTGTCTATGATTTGAACCATTCCTGTGACACTAGTTATAGATTCCGATGCTTCACTTCAGGTTTACTGTATCCAGCTGACCTTCGTATTGACGATGAAACACAGAATGTGCATCGGAATTAAATACAAAAGGCACAATGCACACTCAAGTACAAGAAGACTGGCTCTTCTTACCGTCTATGTTTTGAACCGTTCCTGTGAGACCAGTTTTAGATTCCGATGCTTCACTTCAGGTTTACTGTATCCCTCTGACCGTCTTATTGACGATGAAACACAGAGATTGCATCGGAATTAAATACAGAATGCACAATGCCGACTCAGGTACAAGAAGTCTGGCTCTTCTTCCTGTCTATGTTTCGAACCTTTCCTGTGAGACCGGTTTTAGATTCCGATGCTTGACATCAGGTTTACTGTCTCCCTTGGACCTACTTATTGCCGACGAAACACAGAAATTGCATCGGAATTAAATAGAAAAGGCACAATGCCGACTTAAGTACAAGAAAACTGACTCTTCTTAATATCTATGTTTTGAACCATTCCTGTGACACAAGTTATAGATTCCGATGCTTCACTTCAGGTTTACTGTATCCAGCTGACCTTCTTATTGACGATGAAACACAGAAATTACGTCGGAATTAAATACAAAAGGCACATTGGCGACTTAAGTACAAGGAGACTGACTCTTCTTACTGTCTATGTTTTGAACCATTCCTGTGACACTAGTTATTGTTTCGGATGCTTCACTTCAGGTTTACTGTATCCCTTGGACGTTCTTGTTGACTACGAAACATAGAAATTGCATCGGAATTAAATAGAAAATACACAATGCCGACTTAAGTACAAGAAAACAGACTCTTCTAAATATCTATGATTTGAACCATTCCTGTGACACTAGTTTTAGATTCCGATGCTTCACTTCAGGTTTACTGTATCCCTCTAACCTTCTTATTGACGATCAAACACAGAAAATTGACGGGAATTAAATACAAAAGGCACAATGCCGACTCTAGTACAAGAAGACTGGCTCTTCTTACTCTCTATGTTTTGAACCATTCCTGTGACACTAGTCATAGATTCCGATGCTTCACTTCATGTTTACTGTATCCAGCTGACCTTCTTATCGACGATGAAACACAGAAATTGCATCGGAATTAAATACAAAAGGCACAATGCCGACTTTAGTACAAGAAAACCGCCTCTTCCTACTGTCTATGTTTTAAACCATTCCTGTGACACTAGTTTTAGATTCCGATGCTTCACTTCAGGTTTACTGTATCCCTCAGACCTTCTTATAGACGATGAAACACAGAAATTGCATCGGAATTATATAAAAAAGGCACAATGCCGGGTTCAGTACAAGAAGACTGACTCTTCTTTCTGTCTATGATTTGAGCCATTCCTGAGACACTAGTTATAGATTCCGATGCTTCACTTCAGTTTTACTGTATCCCTCTGACCTTCTTATTGACGATGAAACACAGAAATTGCATCGGAATTAAATACAAACGGCACAATGCCGACTCAAGTACTAGAAGACTGACTCTTCTTACTGTCTACGTTTTACCCATTCCTGTGACACTAGTTATAGAATGCGATGCTTCACTTCAGGTTTACTGCATCCCTCTGACCGTCGTATTGACGATGAAACACAGAAATTGTAACGGAATTAAACACAAAATGCACAATGTCGACTTAAGTACAAGAAAACTGATTCTTCTTACTGTCTACGATTTGAACCATTCCTGTGACACTAGTTATTGATTCCGATGCTTCACTTCAGGTTTACTGTATCCCTCTGACCGTCTTATTGACGAAGAAACACAGAAATTGCATCGGAATTAAATACAAAAGGCACAATGCGACTAAAGTACAAGAAGACTGGCGCTTCTTACTGTCTATGTTTTGAACCTTTCCTGTGATACTGGTTTTAGATTCCGATGCTTCACGTCAGGTTTACTGTATCCCTTGGTCCTTCTTATTGACGACGAAACACAGAAACTGAGTCGGAATTAAATACAAAATGCACAATGCAGACTTTTGTACAAGAAAACTGACTCCTCTTACTGTCTATGTTTTGAACCATTCCTGTGACACTAGTAAAAAATTCCAATGCATCACTTCAGGTTCACTGTATCGCTCTGACCTTCATATTGACGATGAAACACAGAAATTGCATCGGAATTAAATACATGAGGCACAATGCCGACTTCTGTATAAGAAAACTGACTCTTCTTACTGTCTATGCTTTGAACCATTCCTGTGACACTAATTATAGATTCCGATGCTGCACTTCAGGTTTACTGTATCCCTCTGACCTTCTTATTGACGATGAAACACAGATATTGCATCGGAATTAAATACAAAAGGCACAATGCCGACCTTTCTACAAGAAAACTGACTCTTCTTACTGTCTATGTTTTGAACCATTCCTGTGACACTAGTTATAGATTCCGATGCTTCATTTCAGGTTTACTGAATCCCTCTGACCTTCTTATTGACGATGAAATACAGATATTGCATCGGAATTATATGCAAAAGGTACAATGCCGACTTAAGTACAAGAAGACTGACTCTTCTTACTGTCTATGTTACGAACCATTCCTGCGACACTAGTTATAGATTCCGATGTTTCACTTCAATTTTACTGTATCCCTTTGACATTCTTATTGACGATGAAACACAGAAATTGCATCGGCATTAAATACAATAGGCACAATGCCGACTTAAGTACAAGAAAACCGACTGTTCTTAGCGACTATGTTTTGAACCATTCCTGTGACACAAGTTATAGATTCCGATGCTTCACTTCAGTTTTGCTGTATCCCTCTGACCTTCTTATTGACGATGAAACACAGAAATTGCATCGGAATTAAATACAAAAGGCACAATGCCGACTTAAGTACAAGAGGACTGACTCTTCCTACTGCCTATGCTTTGAACCATTCCTGTGACACTAGTTTTAGATTCCGATGCTTCACTTCAGGTTTACTGTAACCCTCCGACCGTCGTACTGACGATGAAACACAGAAATTGCATCGGAATTAAATACAAAAGGCACAATGCCGACTGGAGTACAAGAAGACTGGCTCTTCTTACTGTCTATGTTTTGAACCATTCCTGTGACAGTAGTTATAGATTCCGATGCTTCACTTCAGGTTTACTGAATCCCTCTGACCTTCTTATTGACGATGAAATACAGATATTGCATCGGAATTATATGCAAAAGGCACAATGCCGACTTAAGTACAAGAAGACTGACTCTTCTTACTGTCTATGATTTGAACCATTCCTGTGACTCTAGTTTTAGATTCCGATGCTTCACTTCAGGTTTACTGTATCCCTCTGACCTTCTTATTGATGATCAAACGCAGAAAATTGAATGGAATAAAATACAAAAGGCACAATGCGGACTCAAGGACTAGAAGACTGGCTCTTCTTACTGTCTATGTTTTGAACCATTCCTGTGACACTAGTCATAGATTCTGATGCTTCACTTCAGGTTTACTGTATCCAGCTGACCTTCTTATTGACGATGAAACACAGAAATTGCATCGGAATTAAATACAAAAGGCACAATGCCGACTTATGTACAAGAAGAGTGACTCTTCTTACTGTCTATGCTTTGAACCATTCCTGTGACACTAGTTATAGATTCCGATGCGACACTTCAGGTTTACTGTATCCCTCTGACCTTCTTATTGACGATCAAACACAGAAAATTGATCGGAATTAAATACAAAACGCACAATGCCGACTCAAGTACAAGAAGACTGGCTCTTCTTACTGTCTATGATTTGAACTATTCCTGTGACACTAATTATAGATTCCGATGCTTCACTTCAGGTTTACTGTATCCCTCTGACAGTCTTATTGACGATGAAACACAGAAATCGCATCGGAATTAAATACAAAAGGCACAATGAAGATTGAAATACAAGCTGTCTTGCTCTTCTTACTGTCTATATTTTGAACCTTTCCTGTGATACCGGTTCTATATTCCGATGCTTCACTTCAGGTTTACTGTATCCCTTGGACCTCCTTAATGACAACGAAACACAGAAATTGCATCGGAATTAAATTGAAAAGGCACAATGCCGACTTAAGTGCAAGAAAACTGAATCTTCTTCCTGTCTATGTATTGAACCACTACTGTGACACTAGTTATAGATTCCGATGCATCACTTCAGTTTCACTGTATCCCTCTGACGTTCTTATTGACGATGAAAGACAGAAATTGCCTCGGAATTAAATACAAAAGGCACAATGTCGACTTAAGTACAAGAAAACTGATTCTTCTTACTGTCTATGTTTTAAACCATTCCTGTGTCACTAGTTATAGATTCCGATGCTTCACTTCAGGTTTACTGTATCCCTCTGACCTTCATATTGACGATGAAACACAGATATTGCATCGGTATTGAATACAAAAGGCACAATGAAGAGTGAAGTACAAGCAATCTTGCTCTTCTTACTGTCTATATTTTGAACCTTTCCTGTGATACCGGTTCTATATTCCGATGCTTTACTTCAGGTTTACTGTATCCCTTGGACCTTCTTAATGACGACGAAACACAGAAATTGCATCGGAATTAAATAGAAAAGGAACAATGCCGACTTAAGTGCAAGAGAACTGAATCTTCTTCCTGTCTATGTTATGAACCACTACTGTGACACTAGTTACAGGTTCCGATGCATCACTTCAGGTTTACTGTATCCCGCTGACCTTCTTATTGACGATGAAACACAGAAATTGCATCGGAATTAATTACAAAAGGCACAATGCCGACTTAAGTACAAGAAAACTGACTCTTCATGTTGTCTATATTTTGAACCATTCCTGTGACACTAGTTATAGATTCCGATGCTTCACTTCAGGTTTACTGTATCCCTCAGACCTTCTTACTGACGATGAAACACAGAAATTGCATCGGAATTAAATACAAAAGGCACAATGCCGACTTATGTACAAGAAAACTGACTCTTCTTACTGTCTATGCTTTGAACCATTCCTGTGACACTTGTTAAAGATTCCGATGCGACACTTCAGGTTTACTATATCCCTCTGACCTTCTTATTGACGATCAAACACAGAAAATTGATCGGAATTAAATACAAAAGACACAATGCCGACTCAAGTACAAGAAGACTGGCTCTTCTTACTGTCTATGCTTTGAACCATTCCTGTGACACTAGTTATAGATTCCGATGCTTCACTTCAGGTTTACTGTATCCCTCTGGCAGTCTTATAGACGATGAAACACAGAAATTGCATCGGAATTAAATATAAAAGGCACAATAAAGAGTGAAGTACAAGCAGTCTTGCTCTTCTTACTGTCTATTTTTTGAACCTTTCCTGTGATACCGGTTCTATATTCCGATGCTTTACCTCAGGTTTACTGTATCCCTTGGACCTTCTTAATGACGACGAAACACAGAAATTGCATCGGAATTAAATAGAAAAGGCACAATGCCGACATAAGTGCAAGAGAACTGAATTTTCTTCCCGTCTATGTTTTGAACCACTACTGTGACACTAGTTATAGGTTCCGATGCATCACTTCAAGTTTACTGTATCCCGCTGACCTTCTTATTGGCGATGAACCACAGAAATTGCATCGGAATTAATTACAAAAGGCACAATGCCGACTTAAGTACAAGAAAACTGACTCTTCTTACTGTCTATATTTTGAACCATTCCTGTGACACTAGTTATAGATTCCGATGCTTCACTTCAGGTTTACTGTATCCCTCTGACCTTCTTATTGACGACGACACACAGAAATTGCATCGGAATTAAATACAAAAGGCACAATGCCGACTTAAGTACAAGAAAACTGACTCTTCTTACTGTCTATGTTTTGAACAATTCCTGTGACACTAGTTATAGATTCCGATGCTACACTTCAGTTTTACTGTATCCCTCTGACCGTCTTATTGATGATGAAACACAGAAATTGCATCGGAATTAAATACAAAGGGCACAATGTCGACTCAAGTACGAAAATTCTGGCTCTTCCTACTGTCTTTGTTTTGAACCTTTCCTATGAGCCCGGTTTTGGATTCCGATACTTCACTTCAGGCTTACTGTATCCCTTGGACTTTCTTATTGACGACGAAACACAGAAATTGCATCGGAATTAAATAGAAAATGCACAATGCCGACTTAAGTACAAGAAAACTGACTCTTCCTCCTGTCTATGTTTTGAACCATTCCTGTGACACTAGTTATAGATTCCGATGCTTCACTTCAGGTTAACTGTATCTCTCTGACCGTCTTATTGACGATGAAACACAGAGATTGCATCGGAATTAAATAAAAAAGGCACAATGCCGACTCATGTTCAAGAAGTCTAGCTCTTCTTACTGTCTATGTTTTGAACCTTTCCTGTGAGATCGCTTTTAGATTCCGAAGCTTCACTTCAGGTTTACTGTCTCCCTTGGACCTTCTTATTGACGACGAATTACAGAAATTGCATCGGAATTAAATAGAAAAGGCACAATGCCGACTTAAGTACAAAAATACAGACTCTTCTTAATATCTATGTTTTGAACCGTTCCTGTGACACTAGTTATAGATTCCGATGCTTCTATTGATGTTTAGTGTATGCAGCTGACATGGTTATTGACGATGAAACACTGAAATTGCATCGGAATTAAATACACAAGGCACAATGCCAACTTAAGTACAAGAAGACCGACTCTTCTTACTGTCTATGTTTTGAACCATTCCTGTGACACTAGTTATAGATTCCGATGCTTCACTGCATTTTTTCTGTATCCCCCTGACCTTCTTATTAACGATGAAAGACAGACGTTGCATCGGAATTAAATACAAAAGGCACAATGCCGACTCAAGTACTAGAAGACTGACTCTTCTTACTGTCTAAGATTTGAACCATTCCTGTAACACTAGTAATAGATTCCGATGCTTCACTTCAGATTTACTGTATCCCCCTGACCGTCGTTTTGACGATGAACACAGAAATTGCATCGGAATTAAATACAAAAAGGCACAATGCCGACTCAAGTACAAGAAGACTTGCTCTTCTTCCTGTCTATGATTTGAACCATTCCTGTGACACTAGTTAGAGATTCCGATGCTTCACTTCAGGTTTACTGTATCCAGCTGACCTTCGTATTGACGATGAAACACAGAATGTGCATCGGAATTAAATACAAAAGGCACAATGCACACTCAAGTACAAGAAGACTGGCTCTTCCTACCGTCTATGTATTGAACGGTTCCTGTGAGACCAGTTTTAGATTCCGATGCTTAACTTCAGGTTTACTGTATCACTTGGACTTTCTTATTGACGACGAAACTCAGAAATTGCATCGGAATTAAATAGAAAAGGCACTATGCCGACTTATGTAGAAGAAAGCTGATTCTTATTCCTGTCTATGTTTTGAACCATTCCTGTGACACTAGTTATAGATTCCGATGCTTCACTTCAGGTTTACTGTATCCCTCTGACCGTCTTATTGACGATGAAACACAGAGATTGCATCGGAATTAAATACAGAATGCACAATGCCGACTCAGGTACAAGAAGTCTGGCTCTTCTTCCTGTCTATGCTTTGAACCTTTCCTGTGAGACCGGTTTTAGATTCCGATGCTTCACATCAGGTTTACTGTCTCCCTTGGACCTACTTATTGACGACGAAACACAGAAATTGCATCGGAATTAAATAGAAAAGGCACAATGCCGACTTAAGTACAAGAAAACTGACTCTTCTTAATATCTATGTTTTGAACCATTCCTGTGACACAAGTTATAGATTCCGATGCTTCACTTCAGGTTTACTGTATCCAGCTGACCTTCTTATTGACGATGAAACACAGAAATTGCGTCGGAATTAAATACAAAAGGCACAATGGCGACTTAAGTACAAGGAGACTGACTCTATTTACTGTCTATGTTTTGAACCATTCCTGTGACACTAGTTATTGATTCCGATGCTTCACTTCAGGTGTACTGTATCCTTTGGACGTTCTTGTTGTCTACGAAATATAGAAACTGCATCGGAATTAAATAGAAAATACACAATGCCGACTTAAGTACAAGAAAACAGACTCTTCTAAATATCTATGTTTTGAACCATTCCTGTGACACTAGTTTTAGATTCCGATGCTTCACTTCAGGTTTACTGTATCCCTCTGACCTTCTTATTGACGATCAAACACAGAAAATTGACCGGAATTAAATACAAAAGGCACAATGCCGACTCTAGTACAAGAAGACTGGCTCTTCTTACTCTCTATGCTTTGAACCATTCCTGTGACACTAGTCATAGATTCCGATGCTTCACTTCATGTTTACTGTATCCAGCTGACCTTCTTATCGACGATGAAACACAGAAATTGCATCGGAATTAAATACAAAAGGCACAATGCCGACTTTAGTACAAGAAGACTGACTCTTCCTACTGTCTATGTTTTAAACCATTCCTGTGTCACTAGTTTCAGATTCCGATGCTTCACTTCAGGTTTACTGTATCCCTCAGACCTTCTTATAGACGATGAAACACAGAAATTGCATCGGAATTATATAAAAAAGGCACAATGCCGGCTTCAGTACAAGAAGACTGACTCTTCTTCTGTCTATGATTTGAACCATTCCTGTGACACTAGTAATAGATTCCGATGCTTCACTTCAGTTTTACTGTATCCCTCTGACCTTCTTATTGACGATGAAAAACAGAAATTGCATCGGAATTAAATACAAACGGCACAATGCCGACTCAAGTACTAGAAGACTGACTCTTCTTACTGTCTACGTTTTACCCATTCCTGTGACAGTAGTTATAGTATGCGATGCTTCACTTCAGGTTTACTGCATCCCTCTGACCGTCGTATTGACGATGAAACACAGAAATTGTAACGGAATTAAACACAAAATGCACAATGTCGACTTAAGTACAAGAAAACTGATTCTTCTTACTGTCTACGATTTGAACCATTCCTGTGACACTAGTTATTGATTCCGATGCTTCACTTCAGGTTTACTGTATCCCTCTGACCGTCTTATTGACGAAGAAACACAGAAATTGCATCGGAATTAAATACAAAAGGCACAATGCGACTAAAGTACAAGAAGACTGGCGCTTCTTACTGTCTATGTTTTGAACCTTTCCTGCGATACCGGTTTTAGATTCCGATGCTTCACGTCAGGTTTACTGTATCCCTTGGTCCTTCTTATTGACGACGAAACATAGAAACTGCGTCGGAATTAAATACAAAATGCACAATGCAGACTTTTGTACAAGAAAACAGACTCCTCTTACTGTCTATGTTTTGAACCATTCCTGTGACACTAGTAATAGGTTCCAATGCATCACTTCAGGTTTACTGTATCCCTCTGACCTTCATATTGACGATGAAACACAGAAATTGCATCGGAATTAAATACATGAGGCACAATGCCGACTTCTGTATTGAAAACTGACTCTTCTTACTGTCTATGCTTTGAACCATTCCTGTGACACTAATTATAGATTCCGATGCTTCACTTCAGGTTTACTGTATCCGTCTGACCTTCTTATTGACGATGAAACACAGAAATTGCATCGGAATTAGATACAAAAGGCACAATGCCGACCTTTCTACAAGAAAACTGACTCTTCTTACTGTCTATGTTTTCAACCATTCCTGTGACACTAGTTATAGATTCCGATGCTTCACTTTAGGTTTACTGAATCCCTCTGACCTTCTTATTGACGATGAAATACAGATATTGCATCGGAATTATATGCAAAAGGCACAATGCCGACTTAAGTACAAGAAGACTGACTCTTCCTACTGTCTATGTTATGAACCATTCCTGCGACACTAGTTATAGATTCCGATGTTTCACTTCAGGTTTACTGTATCCCTTTGACATTCTTATTGACGATGAATCACAGAAATTGCATCGGCATTAAATACAATAGGCACAATGCCGACTTAAGTACAAGAAAACCGACTCTTCTTAGCGACTATGTTTTGAACCATTCCTGTGACACAAGTTATAGATTCCGATGCTTCACTTCAGTTTTGCTGTATCCCTCTGACCTTCTTATTGACGATGAAACACAGAAATTGCATCGGAATTAAATACAAAAGGCACAATGCCGACTTATGTACAAGAAGACTGACTCTTCCTACTGCCTATGCTTTGAACCATTCCTGTGACACTAGTTTTAGATTCCGATGCTTCACTTCAGGTTTACTGTAACCCTCTGACCGTCGTACTGACGATGAAACACAGAAATTGCATCGGAATTAAATACAAAAGGCACAATGCCGACTCGAGTACAAGAAGACTGGCTCTTCTTACTGTCTATGTTTTGAACCATTCCTTTGACAGTAGTTATAGATTTCGATGCTTCACTTCAGGTTTACTGAATCCCTCTGACCTTCTTATTGACGATGAAATACAGATATTGCATCGGAATTATATGCAAAAGGCACAATGCCGACTTAAGTACAAGAAGACTGACTCTTCTTACTGTCTATGATTTGAACCATTCCTGTGACTCTAGTTTAAGATTCCGATGCTTCACTTCAGGTTTACTGTATCCCTCTGACCTTCTTATTGATGATCAAACGCAGAAAATTGATTGGAACAAAATACAAAAGGCACAATGCGGGCTCAAGTACAAGAAGAATGGCTCTTCTTACTGTCTATGTTTTGAACCATTCCTGTGACACTAGTCATAGATTCTGATGCTTCACTTCAGGTTTACTGTATCCAGCTGACCTTCTTATTGACGATGAAACACAGAAATTGCATCGGAATTAAACACAAAAGGCACAATGCCGACTTATGTACAAGAAGACTGACTCTTCTTACTCTCTATGCTTTGAACCATTCCTGTGACACTAGTTATAGATTCCGATGCGACACTTCAGGTTTACTGTATCCCTCTGACCTTCTTATTGATGATCAAACGCAGAAAATTGATTGGAATAAAATACAAAAGGCACAATGCGGGCTCAAGTACAAGAAGACTGGCTCTTCTTACTGTCTATGTTTTGAACCATTCCTGTGACACTAGTCATAGATTCTGATGCTTCACTTCAGGTTTACTGTATCCAGCTGTCCTTCTTATTGACGATGAAACACAGAAATTGCATCGGAATTAAATACAAAAGGCACAATGCCGACTTATGTACAAGAAGACTGACTCTTCTTACTGTCTATGCTTTGAACTATTCCTGTGACACTAGTTATAGATTCCGATGCTTCACTTCAGGTTTACTGTATCCCTCTGACAGTCTTATTGACGATGAAACACAGAAATCGCATCGGAATTAAATACAAAAGGCACAATGAAGAGTGAAATACAAGCTGTCTTGCTCTTCTTACTGTCTATATTTTGAACCTTTCCTGTGATACCGGTTCTATATTCCGATGCTTCACTTCAGGTTTACTGTATTCCTTGGCCCTCCTTAATGACAACGAAACACAGAAATTGCATCGGAATTAAATTGAAAAGGCACAATGCCGACTTAAGTGCAAGAGAACTGAATCTTCTTCCTGTCTATGTATTGAACCACTACTGTGACACTAGTTATAGATTCCGATGCATCACTTCAGGTTCACTGTATCCCTCTGACCTTATTGACGATGAAACACAGAAATTGCCTCGGAATTAAATACAAAAGGCCCAATGTCGACTTAAGTACAAGAAAACTGATTCTTCTTACTGTCTATGTTTTAAACCATTCCTGTGACACTAGTTATAGATTCCGATGCTTCACTTCAGGTTTACTGTATCCCTCTGACCTTCATATTGACGATGAACCGCAGAAATTGCATCGGAATTAAATACAAAAGGCACTATGCCGACTCAAGTACAAGAAGACTGGCTCTTCTTAGTGTCTATGCTTTGAACCATTCCTGTGACACTAGTTATAGATTCCGATGCTTCACTTCAGGTTTACTGTATCCGTCTGACAGTCTTATTGACGATGAAACACAGAAATTGCATCGGAATTAAATACAAAAGCACAACGAAGAGTGAAGTACAAGCAGTCTTGCTCTTCTTACTGTCTATATTTTGAACCTTTCCTGTGATACCGGTTCTATATTCCGATGCTTCACTTCAGGTTTACTGTATTCCTTGGACCTTCTTAATGACAACGAAACACAGAAATTGCATCGGAAATAAATAGAAAAGGCACAATGCCGACTTAAGTGCAAGAGAACTAAATCTTCCTCCTGTCTATGCCTTGAACCACTACTGTGACACTAGTTATAGATTCCGATGCATCACTTCAGGTTCACTGTATCCCTCTGACCTTCTTATTGACGATGAAACACAGAAATTGCCTCGGAATTAAATACAAAAGGCCCAATGTCGACTTCAGTACAAGAAAACTGATTCTTCTTACTGTCTATGTTTTAAACCATTCCAGTGACACTAGTTGTAGATTCCGATGCATCACTTCAGGTTTACTGTATCCCGCTGACCATCTTATTGACGATGAAACACAGAAATTGCATCGGAATTAATTACAAAAGGCACAATGCCGACTTAAGTACAAGAAAACTGACTCTTCTTGCTGTCTATATTTTGAACCATTCCTGTGACACTAGTTATAGATTCCGATGCTTCACTTCAGGTTTACTGTATCCCTCAGACCTTCTTATTGACGATGAAACACAGAAATTGCATCGGAATTAAATACACAAGGCACAATGCCGACTTAAGTACAAGAAGACTGGCTCTTCTTACTGTCTATGTTTAGAACCATTCCTGTGACACTAGTCATAGATTCTGATGCTTCACTTCAGGTTTACTGTATCCAGCTGACCTTCTTATTGACGATGAAACACAGAAATTGCATCGGAATTAAATACAAAAGGCACAATGCCGACTCAAGTACAAGAAGACTGGCTCTTCTTACTGTCTATGCTTTGAACTATTCCTGTGACACTAGTTATAGATTCCGATGCTTCACTTCAGGTTTACTGTATCCCTCTGACAGTCTTATTGACGATGAAACACAGAAATTGCATCGGAATTAAATACAAAAGGCACAATGAAGAATGAAGTACAAGCAGTCTTGCTCTTCTTACTGTCTATATTTTGAACCTTTCCTGTGATACCGGTTCTATATTCCGATGCTTCACTTCAGGTTTACTGTATCCCTTGGACCTTCTTAATGACAACGAAACACAGAAATTGCATGGGAATTAAATAGAAAAGGCACAATGCCGACTTAAGTGCAAGAGAACTAAATCTTCTTCCTGTCTAGGTTTTGATCCACTACCGTGACACTAGTTATAGATTCCGATGCATCACTTCAGGTTCACTGTATCCCTCTGACCTTCTTATTGACGATGAAACACAGAAATTGCATCGGAATTAAATACAAAAGGCCCAATGTCGACTTAAGTGCAAGGAAACTGATTCTTCTTACTGTCTATGTTTTAAACCATTCCTGTGACACTAGTTATAGATTACGATGCTTCACTTCAGGTTTACTGTATCCCTCTGACCTTCATATTGACGATGAAACACAGAAATTGCATCGGAATTAAATACAAAACGCACAATGAAGAGTGAAGTACAAGCAGTCTTGCTCTTCTTACTGTCTATATTTTGAACCTTTCCTGTGATACCGGTTCTATATTCCGATGCTTCACCTCAGGTTTACTGTATCCCTTGGACATTCTTAATGACGACGAAACACAGAAATTGCATCGGAATTAAATAGAAAAGGCACAATGCCGACTTAAGTGCAAGAGAACTGAATCTTCTTCCTGTCTATGTTTTGAACCACTACTGTGACACTAGTTATAGGTTCCGATGCATCACTTCAGGTTTACTGTATCCCGCTGACCTTCTTGTTGACGATGAACCACAGATATTGCATCGGAATTAAATACAAAAGGCATAATGCCGACTTAAGTACAAGATGACTGACTCTTCTTACTGTCTATGTTTTGAGCCATTCCTGTGACACTAGTTATATATTCCGATACTTCACTTCAGGTTTACTGTATCCCTTTGACCTTGTTATTGAGGATGAAACACAGAAATTGCATCGGAATTTGATACAAAATGGCACAATGCTAACTTTAGTACAGGAAAACTGACTCTTCTTACTGTCTATGTTTTGAACCATTCCTGTGACACTAGTTATAGATTCCGATGCTTCACATCAGGTTTACAGTTTCCCTCTGACCTTCTTATTAACGATGAAACGCAGAATTTGCATCGGAATTAAATACAAAAGGTACAATGCCCTACTTAAGTACAATAAGACTGACTCATCTTACTGTCTATGTTTTGAATCACTCCTGTGACACAAGTTATAGATTCCGATGCTTCACTTCAGCTTTACTGTGTCCCTCTGACCTTCTTATTGACGATGAAACACAGAAATTGCATCGGAATTAAATACAAAAAGCAGAATGCCGTCTTAAGTACAAGAAGACTGACTCTTCCTACTGCCTATGTTTTGAACCATTCCTGTGACACTAGATTTTGATTCGGATGCTTCACTTCGGGTTTACTGTATCATCCTGACCTTCATATTGACGATGAAACACAGAAATTGCATCGGAATTAAATACAAAAGGCACAATGCCGACTCAAGTACTAGAAGACTGACTTTGCTTACTGCCTATGTTTTGAACCATTCCTGTGACACTAGTTATAGACTCCGATGCTTCACATCAGGTTTACTGTATCCCTCAGACCGTCGTATTGACGATGAAACTCAGAAACTGCATCGGAATTAAATACAAGAAGCACAATGCCGACTCGAGAACAAAAAGACTGGCTCTTCTTCCTGTCTATGTTTTGAACCATTCCTGTGACACTAGTTATAGATTCCGATGCTTCACTTCAGGTCTACTGTATCCAGATGACCTTCTTATTGCCAATGAAACACAGAAATTGCATCGGGATTAAATACAAATGGCACAATGCCGACTTAAGTACAAGAAGACTGACTCTTCTTACTGTCTATGCTTTGAACCATTTCTGTGACGCTAGTTATAGATTCCCAAGCTTCACTTCAGTTTAACTGTATCCCTCTGACCTTCGTATTGACGATGAAACACAGATATTGCATCGGAATTATATACAAAAGGCACAAAGCCAAATCAAGTACTAGAAGACTGACTCTTCTTACTGTCTATGTTTTGAACTATTCCTGTGAGACCGGTTTTAGATTCCGATGCTTCACTGCAGGTTTACTGTATTTCTTGGACCTTCTTAATGACGACGAAAAATACAGAATTTGCATCGGAATTAATTAGAAAAGGCACAACGCCGACTTAAGTACAAGAAAACTAACTCTTCTTACTGTCTATGTTTTGAACTATTCCTGTGACACTAGTCATAGATTCCGATGCTTCACTTCAGGTTTACTGTATCCCTCTGACCTTCTTATTGATGATGAAACACAGAAATTGCATCGGAATTAAATGCAAAAGGCACAATGCCGACTTAAGTACAAGAAAACTGATTCTTCTTACTGTCTATGTTTTTAACCATTCCTGTGACACTAGTTATAGATTCCGGTGCTTCACTTCAGGTTTACTGTATCCCTCTGACCTTCTTATTGACGATGAAACACAGAAATTGCATCGGAATTATATACAAAAGGCACAATGCCGACTTAAGTACAAGAAGACTGACTCTTCTTACTGTCTATGTTTTGAATCATTCCTGTGGCACTAGTTATAGATTCCGATGCTTCACTTCAGATTTACTGTATCCCTTGGACCTTCTTATTGACGACGAAACACAGAAATTGCATCGGAATTAAATACAAAAGGCACAATGGCGACTTAAGTACAAGAAAACTGACTCTTCTTACTGTCTATGTTATGAACCATTCCTGTGACACTAGTTATAGATTCCGATGCCTCACTTCAGGTTTACTGTATCCCTCTGACCTTCTTATTGACGATGAAACACAGAAATTGCATCGGAATTAAATGCAAAAGGCACAATGCCGACTTAAGTACAAGAAAACTGATTCTTCTTACTGTCTATGTTTTTAACCATTCCTGTGACACTAGTTATAGATTCCGATGCTTCACTTCAGGTTTACTGTATCCCTCTGACCTTCTTATTGACGATCAAACACAGAAAATTGATCGGAATTAAATACAAAAGGCACAATGCCGACTCAAGTACAAGAAGACTGGCTCTTCTTACTGTCTATACTTTGAACCATTCCTGTGACACTAGTTATAGATTAAGATGCTTCACTTCAGGTTTACTGTATCCCTCTGACAGTCTTATTGACGATGAAACACAGAAATTGCATCGGAATTAAATACAAAAGGCACATTGAAGAGTGAAGTACAAGCAGTCTTGCTCTTCTTACTGTCTATATTTTGAACCTTTCCTGTGATACCGGTTCTATATTCCGATGCTTCACTTAAGGTTTACTGTATCCCTTGGACCTTCTTAATGACAACGAAACACAGAAACTGCATCGGAATTAAATAGAAAAGGCACAATGCCGACTTAATTGCAAGAGAACTGAATCTTCTTCCTGTCTATGTTTTGAACCACTACTGTGACACTAGTTATAGATTCCGATGCATCACTTCAGGTTCACTGTATCTCTCTGACCTTCTTATTGACGATGAAACACAGAAATTGCATCGGAATTAAATACAAAAGGCCCAATGTCGACTTAAGAAGAAGAAAACTGATTCTTTTTACTGTCTATGTTTTAAACCATTCCTGTGACACTAGTTATAGATTCCGATGCTTCACTTCAGGTTTACTGTATCCCTCTGACCTTCATATTAACGATGAAACACAGATATTGCATCGGAATTAAATACAAAAGGCACAATGAAGAGTGAAGTACAAGCAGTCTTGCTCTTCTTACTATCTATATTTTGAACCTTTCCTGTGATACCGGTTCTATATTCCGATGCTTCACTTCAGGTTTACTGTATCCCTTGCACCTTCTTAATGACAACGAAACACAGAAATTGCATCCGAATTAAATAGAAAAGGCACAATGCCGACTTAAGTGCAAGAGAACTGAATCTTCTTCCTGTCTATGTTTTGAACCACCACTGTGACACTAGTTATAGGTTCCGATGCATCACTTCAGGTTTACTGTATCCCGCTGACCTTCTTATTGACGATGAACCACAGAAATTGCATCGGAATTAATTACAAAAGGCACAATGCCGACTTAAGTACAAGAAAACTGACTCTTCTTACTGTCTATACTTTGAACCATTCCTGTGACACTAGTTATAGATTCCGATGCTTCACTTCAGGTTTACTGTATCCCTCTGACATTCTTATTGACGATGAAACACAGAAATTGCATCGGAATTAAATACAAAAGGCACAATGCCGACGTATGTACAAGAAGACTGGCTCTTCTTACTGTCTATGTTTTGAACCACTCCTGTGACACTAGTTATAGATTCCGAAGCTTCACTTCAGGTTTACTGTATCCCTCTGATCTTTTTAATGACGATGAAACACAGGTATTGCATCGAAATTAAATTCAAATGGCATAATGCCGACTTAAGTACAAGATGACTGACTCTTCTTTCTGTCTATGTCTTGAACCGTTCCTGTGACACTAGTTATAGATTCCGATGTTTCACTTCAGGTTTACTGTTTCCCTCTAACATTCTTATTGACGACGAAACACAGAAATTGCATCGAAATTAAATACAAAAGGCACAATGCCGACTTAAGTACCAAAAGACTGACTCTTCTTACTCTCTATATTTTGAACCATTCCTGTGACACTAGTTATAGATTCCGATACTTCACTTCAGGTTTACTGTATCCCTCTGACCTTCTTATTGAGGATGAAACACAGAAATTGCATCGGAATTAAATACAAAAGGCACAATGCTAACGTTAGTACAAGAAAACTGGCTCTTCTTACTGTCTATGTTTTGAACCATTCCTGTGACACTAGTTATAGATTCCGATGATTCACTTCAGGTTTACAGTATCCCTCTGACCTTCTTATTGTCGATGAAACACAGAAATTGCATCGGAATTATATACAAAAGGCACAAGGCCGACTCAAGTACAAGAAGCCTGGCTCTACTTACTTTCTATGTTTTGAACCTTTCCTGTGAGACCGGTTTTAGATTCCGATGCTTCACTACAGGTTTACTGTATCCCTTGGACCTTCTTATTGACGACGAAACACAGAAATTGCATCGGAATTAAATACAAAAAGCACAATGGCGACATAAGTACAAGAAAACTGACTCTTCTTACTGTCTATGTTATGAACCATTCCTGTGACACTAGTTATAGATTCCGATGCTTCACTTCAGGTTTACTGTATCCCTCTGACCTTCTTATTGACGATGAAACACAGAAATTGCATCGGAATTAAATACAAAAGGCACAATGCCGACTTAAGTACAGGAAAACTGACTCTTCCTACTGTCAATGTTTTGAACCATTCCTGTGACACTAGTTATAGATTATGATGCTTGACTTCAGGTTTACTGTATCCCTCTGACCTTCTTATTGACGATGAAACACAGAAATTGCATCGGAATTAAATACAAAAGGCACAATGACGACTCAAGTACTAGAACACAGGCTCTTCTTACTGTCTATGTTTTGAACCTTTCCTGGGTTACCGGTTTTAGATTCCGACCCTTCACTTCAGGTTTACTGTATCCCTTAGGCCTTCTTATTGACAACGAAACACAGAAACTGCATTGGAAGTAAATAGAAAAGGCACAATGTCGACTTAAGTACAAGAAAACTGACTCTTCTTACTGTCTATGATTTGAACAATTCCTGTGACACTAGTTTTAGATTCCGATGCTTCACTTCAGGTTTACTGTATCCCTTGGACCTTCTTATTGACGACGAAACACAGAAATTGAGTCAGAATTAAATACAAAAGGCACAATGCCGAGTTAAGTACAAGAAACTGACTCTTCTTAGTGTCTATGTTATGAACCATTCCTGTGACACTAGTTATAGATTCCGATGCTTCACTTCAGGTTTACTGTATCCCTCTGACCTTCTTATTGACGATCAAACACAGAAAATTGATCGGAATTAAATACAAAAGGCACAAAGCCGACTCAAGTACAAGAAGACTGGCTCTTCTTACTGTCTATGCTTTGAACCATTCCTGTGACACTAGTTATAGATTCCGATGCTTCACTTCAGGTTTACTGTATCCCTCTGACAGTCTTATTGACGATGAAACACAGAAATTGCATCGGAATTAAATACCAAAGGCACAATGAAGAGTGAAGTACAAGCAGTCTTGCTCTTCTTACTGTCTATATTTTGAACCTTTCCTGTGATACCGGTTCTATATTCCGATGCTTCACTTCAGGTTTACTGTATCCCTTGGACCTTCTTAATGACAACGAAACACAGAAATTGCATCGGAATTAAATAGAAAAGACACAATGCCGAAATAAGTGCAAGAGAACTGAATCTTCTTCCTGTCTATGTTTTGAACCACTACTGTGACACTAGTAATAGATTCCGATGCATCACTTCAGGTTCACTGTATCCCTCTGACCTTCTTATTGACGATGAAACACAGAAATTGCATCGGAATTAAATACAAAAGGCCCAATGTCGACTTAAGTACAAGAAAACTGATTCTTCTTACTGTCTATGTTTTAAACCATTCCTGTGACACTAGTTATAGATTCCGATGTTCACTTCAGGTTTACTGTATCCCTCTGACCTTCATATTGACGATGAAACACAGATATTGCATCGGAATTAAATACAAAAGGCACAATGAAGAGTGAAGTACAAGCAGTCTTGCTCTTCTTACTGTCTATATTTTGAGCCTTTCCTGTGATACCGGTTCTATATTCCGATGCTTCACCTCAGGTTTACTGTATCCCTTGGACCTTCTTAATGACGACGAAACACAGAAATTGCATCGGAATTAAATAGAAAAGGCACAATGCCGACTTAAGTGCAAGAGAACTGAATCTTCTTCCTGTCTATGTTTTGAACCACTACTGTGACACTAGTTATAGGTTCCGATGCATCACTTCAGGTTTACTGTATCCCGCTGACCTTTTTATTGACGATGAACCACAGAAATTGCATCGGAATTAATTACAAAAGGCACAATGCCGACTAAAGTACAAGAAAACTGACTCTTCTTACTGTCTATGATTTGAACAATTCCTGTGACACTAGTTTTAGATTCCGATGCTTCACTTCAGGTTTACTGTATCCCTTGGACCTTCTTATTGACGACGAAACACAGAAATTGAGTCAGAATTAAATACAAAAGGCACAATGCCGAGTTAAGTACAAGAAACTGACTCTTCTTAGTGTCTATGTTATGAACCATTCCTGTGACACTAGTTATAGATTCCGATGCTTCACTTCAGGTTTACTGTATCCCTCTGACATTCTTATTGACGATCAAACACAGAAAATTGATCGGAATTAAATACAAAAGGCACAAAGCCGACTCAAGTACAAGAAGACTGGCTCTTCTTACTGTCTATGCTTTGAACCATTCCTGTGACACTAGTTATAGATTCCGATGCTTCACTTCAGGTTTACTGTATCCCTCTGACAGTCTTATTGACGATGAAACACAGAAATTGCATCGGAATTAAATATCAAAGGCACAATGAAGAGTGAAGTACAAGCAGTCTTGCTCTTCTTACTGTCTATATTTTGAACCTTTCCTGTGATACCGGTTCTATATTCCGATGCTTCACTTCAGGTTTACTGTATCCCTTGGACCTTCTTAATGACAACGAAACACAGAAATTGCATCGGAATTAAATAGAAAAGACACAATGCCGAAATAAGTGCAAGAGAACTGAATCTTCTTCCTGTCTATGTTTTGAACCACTACTGTGACACTAGTAATAGATTCCGATGCATCACTTCAGGTTCACTGTATCCCTCTGACCTTCTTATTGACGATGAAACACAGAAATTGCATCGGAATTAAATACAAAAGGCCCAATGTCGACTTAAGTACAAGAAAACTGATTCTTCTTACTGTCTATGTTTTAAACCATTCCTGTGACACTAGTTATAGATTCCGATGTTCACTTCAGGTTTACTGTATCCCTCTGACCTTCATATTGACGATGAAACACAGATATTGCATCGGAATTAAATAAAAAAGGCACAATGAAGAGTGAAGTACAAGCAGTCTTGCTCTTCTTACTGTCTATATTTTGAACCTTTCCTGTGATACCGGTTCTATATTCCGATGCTTCACCTCAGGTTTACTGTATCCCTTGGACCTTCTTAATGACGACGAAACACAGAAATTGCATCGGAATTAAATAGAAAAGGCACAATGCCGACTTAAGTGCAAGAGAACTGAATCTTCTTCCTGTCTATGTTTTGAACCACTACTGTGACACTAGTTATAGGTTCCGATGCATCACTTCAGGTTTACTGTATCCCGCTGACCTTCTTATTGACGATGAACCACAGAAATTGCATCGGAATTAATTACAAAAGGCACAATGCCGACTTAAGTACAAGAAAACTGACTCTTCTTACTGTCTATATTTTGAACCATTCCTGTGACACTAGTTATAGATTCCGATGCTTCACTTCAGGTTTACTGTATCCCTCTGACCTTCTTATTGACGATGAAACACAGAAAATTGATCGGAATTAAATACTAAAGGGACAATGCCGACTCAAGTACAAGAAGATTGGATCTTCTTACTGTCTATGTTTTGAACCATTCCTGTGACACTAGTTATAGATTCCGAAGCTTCACTTCAGTTTTACTGTATCCATCTGACCTTCGTATTGACGATGAAACACAGACATTGCATCGGAATTAAATTCAAAAGCCAATGCCGACTCAAGCACAAGAAGACTGGCTTTTCTTACTGCCTATATTTTGAACCTTTCCTGTGAGACCGGTTTTAGATTCCGATGCTTCACTTCAGGTTTACTGTATCCCTTGGACCTTCTTATTGACGACGAAAAATACAAAAATTGCATCGGAATTAAATAGAAAGGGCACAATGCCGACTTAAGTACAAGAAAACTAACTCTTCTTACTGTCTATGTTTTGAACTATTCCTGTGACACTAGTTATAGACTCCGATGCTTCAGTTCAGGTTTACTGTTTCCCTCTGACCTTCTTATTATCGATGAAACACAGAAATTGCATCTGAATTAAATACAAAAGTTACAATGCCGACTCAAGTACAAGAAGACTGGCTCTTCTTACTGTCTATGTTTTGATCCTTTCCTGTGAGACCGGTTTTAGATTCCGATACTTCACTTGAGGTTTACTGTATCCCTGGACCTTCTTATTGACGATCAAACACAGAAATTGGATCGGAATTAAATACATAAAGCACAATGCCGACTTAAGTACAAGGAGACTGACTCTTCTTACTGTCTATGTTTTGAACCGTTCCTGTGAGACCAGTCTTTGATTTCGATGCTTGACTTCAGGTTTACTGTATCCCTTGGACCTTCTTATTGACGACGAAACACAGAAATTGCATCGGAATTAAGTAGAGAAGGCACAATGCCGATATTAGAACAAGAAAAGAGAGTCTTCTTACTATCTATGTTTGAACCATTCCTGTGTCACTAGTTATAGATTCCGATGCTTCACTTCAGGTTTACTGTATCCCTCTGACCTTCTTAGTGACGATGAAACACAGAAATTGCATCGGAATTAAATGCAAAAGGCACAATTCCGACTTAAGTACAAGAAAACTGATTCTTCTTACTGTCTATATTTTTAACCATTCCTGTGACACTAGTTATAGATTCCGATGCTTCACTTCAGGTTTACTGTATCCCTCTGACCGTCTTATTGACGATGAAACACAGAAATTGCATCGGAATTAAATACAAAAGGCACAATGCCGACTCAAGTACTAGAACACAGGCACTTATTACTGTCTATGATTTGAACCTTTCCTGGGTTAGAGGTTTTAGATTCCGACCCTTCACTTCAGGTTTACTGTATCCCTTGGACCTTCTTATTGACAACGAAACACAGAAACTGCATCGGAAGTAAATAGAAAAGGCACAATGTCGACTTAAGTACAAGAAAACTGACTCTTCTTACTGTCTATGATTTGAACAATTCCTGTGACACTAGTTTTAGATTCCGATGCTTCACTTCAGGTTTACTGTATCCCTTGGACCTTCTTATTGACGACGAAACACAGAAATTGAATCAGAATTAAATACAAAAGGCACAATGCCGAGTTAAGTACAAGAAACTGACTCTTCTTAGTGTCTATGTTATGAACCATTCCTGTGACACCAGTTATAGATTCCGATGCTTCACTTCAGGTTTACTGTATCCCTCTGACCTTCTTATTGACGATCAAACACAGAAAATTGATCGGAATTCAATACAAAAGGCACAATGCCGACTCAAGTACAAGAAGACTGGCTCTTCTTACTGTCTATACTTTGAACCGTTCCTGTCACACTAGTTATAGCTTAAGATGCTTCACTTCAGGTTTACTGTATCCCTCTGACAGTCTTATTGACGATGAAACACAGAAATCGCATCGGAATTAAATACAAAAGGCACAATGAAGAGTGAAGTACAAGCAGTCTTGCTCTTCTTTCTGTCTATATTTTGAACCTTTCCTGTGATACCGGTTCTATATTCCGATGCTTCACTTCAGGTTTACTGTATCCCTTGGACCTTCTTAATGACAACGAAACACAGAAATTGCATCGGAATTAAATAGAAAAGGCACAATGCCGACTTAAGTGCAAGAGAACTGAATCTTCTTCCTGTCTATGTTTTGAACCACTACTGTGTCACTAGTTATAGATTCCGATGCATCACGTCAGGTTCACTGTATCTCTCTGACCTTCTTATTGACGATGAAACACAGAAATTGCATCGGAATTAAATACAAAAGGCCCAATGTCGACTTAAGAAGAAGAAAACTGATTCTTCTTACTGTTATGTTTTAAACCATTCCTGTGACACTAGTTATAGATTCCGATGCTTCACTTCAGGTTTACTGTATCCCTCTGACCTTCATATTAACGATGAAACACAGATATTGCATCGGAATTAAATACAAAAGGCACAATGAAGAGTGAAGTACAAGCAGTCTTGCTCTTCTTACTGTCTATATTTTGAACCTTTCCTGTGATACCGGTTCTATATTCCGATGCTTCACTTCAGGTTTACTGTATCCCTTGGACCTTCTTAATGACAACGAAACACAGAAATTGCATCCGAATTAAATAGAAAAGGCACAATGCCGACTTAAGTGCAAGAGAACTGAATCTTCTTCCTGTGTATGTTTTGAACCACTACTGTGACACTAGTTATAGGTTCCGATGCATCACTTCAGGTTTACTGTATCCCGCTGACCTTCTTAATGACGATGAACCACAGAAATTGCATCGGAATTAATTACAAAAGGCACAATGCCGACTTAAGTACAAGAAAACTGACTCTTCTTACTGTCTATATTTTGAACCATTCCTGTGACACTAGTTATAGATTTCGATGCTTCACTTCAGGTTTACTGTATCCCTCTGTCCTTCTTATTGACGATGAAACACAGAAATTGCATCGGAATTAAATACAAAAGGCACAATGCCGACGTAAGTACGAGAAGACTGGCTCTTCTTACTGTCTATGTTTTGAACCACTCCTGTGACACTAGTTATAGATTCCGAAGCTTCACTTCAGGTTTGCTGTATCCCTCTGATCTTTTTATTGACGATGAAACACAGATATTGCATCGGAATTAAATTCAAATGGCATAATGCCGACTTAAGTACAAGATGACTGACTCTTCTTTCTGTCTATGTTTTGAACCGTTCCTGTGACACTAGTTATAGATTCCGATGTTTCACTTCAGGTTTACTGTTTCCCTCTAACAATCTTATTGACGACGAAACACAGAAATTGCATCGAAATTAAATACAAAAGGCACAATGCCGACTTAAGTACCAAAAGACTGACTCTTCTTACTCTCTATATTTTGAACCATTCCTGTGACACTAGTTATAGATTCCGATACTTCACTTCAGGTTTACTGTATCCCTCTGACCTTCTTATTGAGGATGAAACACAGAAATTGCATCGGAATTAAATACAAAAGGCACAATGCTAACTTTAGTACAAGAAAACTGGCTCTTCTTACTGTCTATGTTTTGAACCATTCCTGTGACACTAGTTATAGATTCCGATGATTCACTTCAGGTTTACAGTATCCCTCTGACCTTCTTATTGTCGATGAAACACAGAAATTGCATCGGAATTATATACAAAAGGCACAATGCCGACTCAAGTACAAGAAGCCTGGCTCTACTTACTTTCTATGTTTTGAACCTTTCCTGTGAGACCGGTTTTAGATTCCGATGCTTCACTACAGGTTTACTGTATCCCTTGGACCTTCTTATTGAGGACGAAACACAGAAATTGCATCGGAATTAAATACAAAAAGCACAATGGCGACTTAAGTACAAGAAAACTGACTCTTCTTACTGTCTATGTTATGAACCATTCCTGTGACACTCGTTATAGATTCCGATGCTTCACTTCAGGTTTACTGTATCCCTCTGACCTTCTTATTAACGATGAAACACAGAAATTGCATCGGAATTAAATACAAAACGCACAATGACGACTCAAGTACTAGAACACAGGCTCTTCTTACTGTCTATGTTTTGAACCTTTCCTGGGTTACCGGTTTTAGATTCCGACCCTTCACTTCAGGTTTACTGTCTCCCTTAGACCTTCTTATTGACAACGAAACACAGAAACTGCATCGGAAGTAAATAGAAAAGGCACAATGTCGACTTAAGTACAAGAAAACTGACTCTTCTTACTGTCTATGATTTGAACAATTCCTGTGACACTAGTTTTAGATTCCGATGCTTCACTTCAGGTTTACTGTATCCCTTGGACCTTCTTATTGACGACGAAACACAGAAATTGAGTCAGAATTAAATACAAAAGGCACAATGCCAAGTTAAGTACAAGAAACTGACTCTTCTTAGTGTCTATGTTATGAACCATTCCTGTGAGACCGGTTTTAGATTCCGAAGCTTCACTTCAGGTTTACTGTATCCCTTGGACCTTCTTATTGACGACGAAAAATACAGAAATTGCATCGGAATTAAATAGAAACGGCACAATGCCGACTTAAGTACAAGAAAACTAACTCTTCTTACTGTCTATGTTTTGAACTATTCCTGTGACACTAGTTATAGATTCCGATGCTTCACTTCAGGTTTACTGTTTCCCTCTGACCTTCTTATTGACGATGAAACACAGAAATTGCATCTGAATTAAATACAAAAGGCACAATGCCGACTCAAGTACAAGAAGACTGCCTCTTCTTACTGTCTATGTTTTGAACCTTATCTGTGAGACCGGTTTTAGATTCCGATGCTTCACTTCACGTTTACTGTATCCCTGGGACCATCTTATTGACGATCAAACACAGAAATCGCATCGGAATTAAATACAAAAGGCCCAATGCCGACTTAAGTACAAGAAGACTGACTCTTCTTACTGTCTATGCTTTGAACCATTCCTGTGACACTAGTTATAGATTCCGATACTTCACTTCAGGTTTACTGTATCCCTTGGACCTTCTAATTGACGACGAAACACAGAAATTGCATCGGAATTAAACACAAAAGGCACAATGCCGACTTAAGTACAAGAAATCTGATTCATCTTACTATGTTTTGAACCTTTCCTGTGAGACTAGTCTTTGATTTTGATGCTTGACTTCAGGTTTACAGTATCCCTTGGACCTTCTTATTGACGACGAAACACAGAAATTGCATCGGAATTAAATAGAAAAGGCACAATGCCGACTTTAGAACAAGAAAACAGAGTCTTCTTACTGTCTATGTTTGAACCACTCCTGTGACACTAGTTATAGATTCCGATGCTTCACTTCAGGTTTACTGTATCCCTCTCACCTTCTTATTGACGATGAAACACAGAAATTGCATCAGAATTAAATACAAAAGGCACAATGCCGACTCAAGTAAAAGAAGACTGTCTCTACTTACTTTCTATGATTTGAACCTTTCCTGTGAGACCGGTTTTAGATTCCGATGCTTCACTTCACGTTTACTGTATCCCTTGGACCTTCTTATTGACGACGAAACACAGAAATTGCATCGGAATTAAACACAAAAGGCACAATGCCGACTTAAGTACCAAGACACTGACTCTTCTTACTCTCTATATTTTGAACCATTCCTGTGACACTAGTTATAGATTCCGATACTTCACTTCAGGTTTACTGTATCCCTCCGACCTTCTTATTGAGGATGAATCACGGAAATTGCATCGGAATTAAACACAAAAGGCACAATGCCGACTTTAGTACAAGAAAACTGATTCTTCTTACTGTCTGTGTTTTGAACCATTCCTGTGACACTAGTTATAGATTCCGATGCTTCACTTCAGGTTTACTGTATCCGTCTGACCTTCTCATTGACGATGAAACACAGAAATTGCATCGGAATTGAATACAAGAGGAACAATGCCGACTTAAGTACCAAAAGACTGACTCTTCTTACTCTCTATATTTTGAACCATTCCTGTGACACTAGTTATAGATTCCGATACTTCACTTCAGGTTTACTGTATCCCTCTGTCCTTCTTATTGAGGATGAAACACAGAAATTGCATCGGAATTAAATACAAAAGGCACAATGCTAACTTTAGTACAAGAAAACTGGCTCTTCTTACTGTCTATGTTTTGAACCATTCCTGTGACACTAGTTATAGATTCCGATGATTCACTTCAGGTTTACAGTATCCCTCTGACCTTATTGTCGATGAAACACAGAAATTGCATCGGAATTATATACAAAAGGCACAATGCCGACTCAAGTACAAGAAGCCTGGCTCTACTTACTTTCTATGTTTTGAACCTTTCCTGTGAGACCGGTTTTAGATTCCGATGCTTCACTACAGGTTTACTGTATCCCTTGGACCTTCTTATTGAGGACGAAACACAGAAATTGCATCGGAATTAAATACAAAAAGCACAATGGCGACTTAAGTACAAGAAAACTGACTCTTCTTACTGTCTATGTTATGAACCATTCCTGTGACACTAGTTATAGATTCCGATGCTTCACTTCAGGTTTACTGTATCCCTCTGACCTTCTTATTGACGATGAAACACAGAAATTGCATCGGAATTAAATACAAAAGGCACAATGCCGACTTAAGTACAAGAAAACTGACTCTTCCTACTGTCAATGTTTTGAACCATTCCTGTGACACTAGTTATAGATTCCGATGCTTGACTTCAGGTTTACTGTATCCCTCTGACCTTCTTATTGACGATGAAACACAGAAATTGCATCGGAATTAAATACAAAAGGCACAATGACGACTCAAGTACTAGAACACAGGCTCTTCTTACTGTCTATGTTTTGAACCTTTCCTGGGTTACCGGTTTTAGATTCCGACCCTTCACTTCAGGTTTACTGTATCCCTTAGACCTTCTTATTGACAACGAAACACAGAAACTGCATCGGAAGTAAATAGAAAAGGCACAATGTCGACTTAAGTACAAGAAAAGTGACTCTTCTTACTGTCTATGATTTGAACAATTCCTGTGACACTAGTTTTAGATTCCGATGCTTCACTTCAGGTTTACTGTATCCCTTGGACCTTCTTATTGACGACGAAACACAGAAATTGAGTCAGAATTAAATACAAAAGGCACAATGCCAAGTTAAGTACAAGAAACTGACTCTTCTTAGTGTCTATGTTATGAACCATTCCTGTGAGACCGGTTTTAGATTCCGAAGCTTCACTTCAGGTTTACTGTATCCCTTGGACCTTCTTATTGACGACGAAAAATACAGAAATTGCATCGGAATCAAATAGAAACGGCACAATGCCGACTTAAGTACAAGAAAACTAACTCTTCTTACTGTCTATGTTTTGAACTATTCCTGTGACACTAGTTATAGATTCCGATGCTTCACTTCAGGTTTACTGTTTCCCTCTGACCTTCTTATTGACGATGAAACACAGAAATTGCATCTGAATTAAATACAAAAGGCACAATGCCGACTCAAGTACAAGAAGACTGCCTCTTCTTACTGTCTATGTTTTGAACCTTATCTGTGAGACCGGTTTTAGATTCCGATGCTTCACTTCACGTTTACTGTATCCCTGGGACCTTCTTATTGACGATCAAACACAGAAATCGCATCGGAATTAAATACAAAAGGCCCAATGCCGACTTAAGTACAAGAAGACTGACTCTTCTTACTGTCTATGCTTTGAACCATTCCTGTGACACTAGTTATAGATTCCGATACTTCACTTCAGGTTTACTGTATCCCTTGGACCTTCTTATTGACGACGAAACACAGAAATTGCATCGGAATTAAACACAAAAGGCACAATGCCGACTTAAGTACAAGAAATCTGATTCTTCTTACTATGTTTTGAACCTTTCCTGTGAGACCAGTCTTTGATTTTGATGCTTGTCTTCAGGTTTACAGTATCCCTTGGACCTTCTTATTGACGACGAAACGCAGAAATTGCATCGGAATTAAATAGAAAAGGCACAATGCCGACTTTAGAACAAGAAAACAGAGTCTTCTTACTGTCTATGTTTGAACCACTCCTGTGACACTAGTTATAGATTCCGATGCTTCACTTCAGGTTTACTGTATCCCTCTCACCTTCTTATTGACGATGAAACACAGAAATTGCATCAGAATTAAATACAAAAGGCACAATGCCGACTCAAGTAAAAGAAGACTGTCTCTACTTACTTTCTATGATTTGAACCTTTCCTGTGAGACCGGTTTTAGATTCCGATGCTTCACTTCACGTTTACTGTATCCCTTGGACCTTCTTATTGACGACGAAACACAGAAATTGCATCGGAATTAAACACAAAAGGCACAATGCCGACTTAAGTACCAAGACACTGACTCTTCTTACTCTCTATATTTTGAACCATTCCTGTGACACTAGTTATAGATTCCGATACTTCACTTCAGGTTTACTGTATCCCTCCGACTTTCTTATTGAGGATGAATCACGGAAATTGCATCGGAATTAAACACAAAAGGCACAATGCCGACTTCAGTACAAAAAAACTGATTCTTCTTACTGTCTATGTTTTGAACCATTCCTGTGACACTAGTTATAGATTCCGATGCTTCACTTCAGGTTTACTGTATCCGTCTGACCTTCTTATTGACGATGAAACACAGAAATTGCATCGGAATTGAATACAAGAGGAACAATGCCGACTCAAGCACAAGAAGACTGGCTCTTCTTACTGTCTATGTTTTGAACCATTCCTGTGACACTAGTTATAGATTCCGATGCTTCACTTCAGGTTTACAGTATCCCTCTGACCTTCTTATTGACGATGAAACACAGAAATTGCATCGGAATTATATACAAAAGGCACAATACCGACTTAAGTACAAGAAGACTGACTCTTCTCACTGTCTATGTTTTGAATCATTCCTGTGGCACTAGTTATAGATTCCGATGCTTCATTTCAGGTTTACTGTATCCCTCTTACCTTCTTATTGACGATCAAACACAGAAAATTGATCGGATTAAGTACTAAAGGCACAGTGCCGACTCAAGTACAAGAAGACTGGCTCTTCTAACTGTCTATGTTTTGAACCATTCCTGTGACACTAGTTATAGATTCCGATGCTACACTTCAGGTTTACTGTATCCAGCTGACCTTCTTATTGACGATGAAACGCAGAAATTGCATCGGAATTAAATACAAAAGGTACAATGCCCTACTTAAGTACAAGAAGACTGACTCATCTTACTGTCTATGTTTTGAATCACTCCTGTGACACAAGTTATAGATTCCGATGCTCAACTTCAGGTTTACAGTATCCCTCTGACCTTCATATTGACGATGAAAGACAGATATTGCATCGGAATTAAATACAAAAGGCACAATGAAGAGTGAAGTACAAGCAGTCTTGCTCTTCTTACTGTCTATATTTTGAACCTTTCCTGTGATACCGGTTCTATATTCCAGTGCTTCACCTCAGGTTTACTGTATCCCTTGGCCCTTCTTAATGACGACGAAACACAGAAATTGCATCGGAATTAAATAGAAAAGGCACAATGCCGACTTAAGTGCAAGAGAACTGAATCTTCTTCCTGTCTATGTTTTGAACCACTACTGTGACACTAGTTATACGATCCGATGCATCACTTCAGGTTTACTATATCCCGCTGACCTTCTTATTGACGATGAACCACAGAAATTGCATCGGAATTAATTACAAAAGGCACAATGCCGACTTAAGTACAAGAAAACTGACTCTTCTTACTGTCTATATTTTGAACCATTCCTGTGACACTAGTTATAGATTCCGATGCTTCACTTCAGGTTTACTGTATCCCTCTGATCTTTTTATTGACGATGAAACACAGATATTGCATCGGAATTAAATTCAAAAGGCATAATGCCGACTTAAGTACAAGATGACTGACTCTTCTTTCTGTCTATGTTTTGAACCGTTCCTGTGACACTAGTTATAGATTCCGATGTTTCGCTTCAGGTTTACTGTTTCCCTCTAACATTCTTATTGACGACGAAACACAGAAATTGCATCGAAATTAAATACAAAAGGCACAATGCCGACTCAAGTACTAGAAGACTGACTTTTCTTACTGCCTATGTTTTGAACCATTCCTGTGACACTAGTTATAGACTCCGATGCTTCACATCAGGTTTACTGTATCCCTCAGACCGTTGTATTGACGATGAAACACAGAAATTGCATCGGAATTAAATACAAAAGGCACAATGCCGACTCGAGTACAAGAAGACTGGCTCTTCTTCCTGTCTATGTTTTGAACCATTCCTGCGACACTAGTTATAGATTCCGATGCTTCACTTCAGGACTACTGTATCCAGCTGACCTTCTTATTGACGATGAAACACAGAAATTGCATCGGAAATAAATACAAATGGCACAATGCTGACTTAAGTACAAGAAGACTGACGCTTCTTACTGTCTATGCTTTGAACCATTCCTGTGACACTAGTTATAGATTCCGAAGCTTCACTTCAGTTTTACTGTATCCCTCTGACCTTCGTATTGACGATGAAACACAGATATTGCATCGGAATTAAATTCAAAAGCACAATGCCGACTCAAGCACAAGAAGACTGGCTCTTCTTACTGCCTATGTTTTGAACCTTTCCTGTGAGACCGGTTTTAGATTCCGATGCTTCACTTCAGGTTTACTGTATCCCTTGGACCTTCTTATTGACGACGAAAAATACAGCAATTGCATCGGAATTAAATAGCAAAGGCACAATGCCGACTTAAGTACAAGAAAACTAACACTTCTTACTGTCTATGTTTTGAACTATTCCTGTGACACTAGTTATAGACTCCGATTCTTCACTTCAGGCTTACTGTTTCCCTCTGACCTTCTTATTGACGATGAAACACAGAAATTCCATCTGAATTAAATACAAAAGGCACAATGCCGACTCAAATACAAGAAGACTGGCTCTTCTTACTGTCAATGTTTTGAACCTTTCCTGTGAGACCGGTTTTAGATTCCGATGCTTCACTTCAGGTTTACTGTATCCATGGACCTTCTTATTGACGATCAAACACAGAAATTGCATCGGAATTAAATAAAAAACGCACAATGCCGACTTAAGTACAAGAAGACTGGCTCTACTTACTTTCTATGTTTTGAACCTTTCCTGTGAGACCGGTTTTAGATTCCGATGCTTCACTTCAGGTTTACTGTATCTCTTGGACCTTCTTATTGACGACGAAACACAGAAATTGCATCGGAATTAAATGCAAAAGGCACAATGCCGACTTAAGTACAAGAAAACTGACTCTTCTTACTGTCTATGCTTTGAACCATTCCTGTGACACTAGTTATAGATTCCGATGCTTCACTTCAGGTTTACTGTATCCCTCTGACCTTCTTATTGACGATGAATTACAGAAATTGCATCAGAATTAAATACAAAAGGCACAATGCCGACTTAAGTACAAGAAAACTGATTCTTCTTACTGACTATGCTTTGAACCTTTCCTGTGAGACCAGTCTTTGATTTTGATGCTTGACTTCAGGTTTACAGCATCCCTTGGACCTTCTTATTGACGACAAAACACAGAAATTGCATCGGAATTAAATAGAGGAGGCACAATGCCTACTTTAGAACAAGAAAACAGAGTCTTCTTACTGTCTATGTTTGAACCATTCCTGTGACACTAGTTATAGATTCCGATGCTTCACTTCAGGTTTACTGTATCCCTGTGACTTTCTTATTGACAATGAAACAGGAATTGCATCAGAATTAAATACAAAAGGCACAATGCCGACTCAAGTACAAGAAGACTGGCTCTACTTACTTTCTATGTTTTGAACCTTTCCTGTGAGACCGGTTTTAGATTCCGTAGCTTCACTTCAGGTTAACTGTATCTCTTGGACCTTCTTATTGACGACGAAACACAGAAATTGCATCGGAATTAAATACAAAAGGCCCAATGCCGACTTAAGTACAAGAAAACTGACTCTTCTTACTGTCTATGTTATGAACCATTCCTGTGACACTAGTTATAAATTCCGATGCTTCACTTCAGGTTTACTGTATCCCTCTGACCTTCTTATTGACGATGAAACACAGAAATTGCATCGGAATTAAACACAAAAGGCACAATGCCGACTTAAGTACAAGAAAACTGATTCTTCTTACTGTCTATGTTTTTAACCATTCCTGTGACACTAGTTATAGATTCCGATGCTTCACTTCAGGTTTACTGTATCTCTCTGACCGTCTTATTGACGATGAAACACAGAAATTGCATCGGAATTAAATACAAAAGGCACAATGCCGACTCAAGTACTAGAAGACAGGCTCTTCTTACTGTCTATGTTTTAACCTTTCCTGGGTTACCGGTTTTAGATTCAGACCGTTCACTTCAGGTTTACTGTATCCCTTGGACCTTCTTATTGACAACGAAACACAGAAACTGCATCGGAAGTAAATAGAAAAGGCACACTGTCGACATAAGTACAAGAAAACTGACTCTTCTTACTGTCTATGATTTGAACAATTCCTGTGACACTAGTTTTAGATTCCGATGCTTCACTTCAGGTTTACTGTATCCCTTGGACCTTCTTATTGACGACGAAACACAGAAATTGAATCGGAATTAAATACAAAAGGCACAATGCCGACTTAAGTACAAGAAACTGACTTTTCTTACTGTCTATGTTATGAACCATTCCTGGGACACTAGTTATAGATTCCGATGCTTCACTTCAGGTTTACTGTATCCCTCTGACCATTTTATTGACGATAAAACACAGAAATTGCATCGGAATTAAATACAAAAGGCACAATGCCGACTTAAGTACAAGAAAACTGATTCTTGTTACTGTCTATGTTTTTAACTATTCCTGTGACACTAGTTATAGATTCCGATGCTTCCCTTCAGGTTTACTGTATCCCTCTGACCGTCTTATTGACGATGAAACGCAGAAATGGCATCGGAATTAAATACAAAAGGCACAATGCCGACTTAAGTACAAGAAAATTAATTCTTCTTATTGCCTATGTTTTGAACCATTCCTGTGACACTAGTTATAGATTCCGATGACTCACTTCAGGAATACTGTATCCCTCTGACCTTCTTATTGACGATGAAACACAGAAATTGCATCGGAATTATATACAAAAGGCACAATGCCGACTGAAGTACAAGAAGACTGACTCTTCTTACTGTCTATTTTTTGAATCATTCCTGTGGCACTAGGTATCGATTCCGATGCTTCACTTCAGGTTTACTGTATCCCTCTTACCTTCTTATTGACGATCAAACACAGAAAATTGATCGGAATTAAATACGAAATGCACAATGCCGCCTCAAGTACAAGAAGACTGGCTCTTCTCACTGTCTATGTTTTAAACCATTCCTGTGGCACTAGTTATAGATTCCGATGCTTCACTTCAGGTTTACTGTATCCAGCTGACCTTCTTATTGACGATGGAACGCAGAAATTGCATCGGAATTAAATACAAAAGGTACAATGCCCTACTTAAGTACAAGAAGACTGACTCAACTTACTGTCTATGTTTTGAATCACTCCTGTGACACAAGTTAAAGATTCCGATGCTTCACTTCAATTTTACTGTATCCCTCTGACCTTCTTATTGACGATGAAACACAGAAATTGCATCGGAATTAAATACAAAAAGCTGAATGCCGTCTTAAGTACAAGAAGACAGACTCTTCCTACTGCCTATGTTTTGAACCATTCCTGTGACACTAGTTTTAGATTCGGATGCTTCACTTCAGGTTTACCGTATCCCCCTGACCTTCATATTGACGATGAAACACAGAAATTGCATCGGAATTAAATACAAAAGGCACAATGCCGACTTAAGTACAAGAAAACTGATTCTTCCTACTGTCTATGTTTTGAACCTTTCCTGTGAGACCAGTCTTTGATTTTGATGCTTGACTTCAGGTTTACAGTATCCCTTGGACCTTCTTATTGACGACGAAACACAGAAACTGCATCGGAAGTAAATACAAAAGGCACAATGCCGACTCGAGTGCAAGAAGGCTGGTTCTTCTTCCTGTCTATGTTTTGAACCATTCCTGTGACACTAGTTACAGATTCCGATGCTTCACTTCAGGTCTACTGTATCCAGCTGACCTTCTTATTGACGATGAAACACAGAAATTGCATCGGAATTAAATACAAATGGCACAATCCCCACTTAAGTACAAGAAGACTGACTCTTCTTACTGTCTATGTTTTGAACCATTCCTGTGACACTACTTATAGATTGTGATGCTTCACTTCAGGTTTACTGTTTCCCTCTGACCTTCTTATTGACGATGAAACACAGAAATTGCATCTGAATTAAGTACAAAAGGCACACTGCCGACTGAAGTACAAGAAGACTGGCTGTTCTTACTGTCTATGTTTTCAACCTTTCCAGTGAGTCCGGTTTTAGATTCCGATGCTTCACTTCAGGTTTACTGTATCCCTTGGACCTTCTTATTGACGATCAAACACAGAAATTGCATCGGAATTAAATACAAAAAGCACAATGCCGACTTAAGTACAAGAAGACCGACTCTTCTTACTGTCTATGCTTTGAACCGTTCCTGTGACACTAGTTGTAGATTCCGATGCTTCACTTCAGGTATACTGTATCCCTCTGCCCTTCTTATTGACGATGAAACACAGAAATTACATCGGAATTAAATACAGAAGGCACAATGCCGACTTAAGTATAAAAAAACCGACTCTTCTTACTGTCTATGCTTTGAACCATTCCTGTGACACTAGTTATAGATTCCGATGCTTCACTTCAGGTTTACTATGTCCCTCTGACCTTCTTATTGACGATGAAACACAGAAATTGCATCGGAATTAAATACAAAAGGCACAATGCCGACTCAAGTACAAGAAGACTGGCTCTTCTTACTGTCAATGTTTTGAACCATTCCTGTGATACCGGTTTTAGTTGCGGATGATTCACTTCAGGTTTACTGTATCCTTTGGACCTTCTTTTGCCGACGAAACACAGAAACTGCATCGGAATTAAATAGAAAAGGCACAATGTCGACTTAAGTACAGGAAAACTGACTCTTCTTACTGTCTATGCTTTGAACCATTCCTGTGACACTAGTTATAGATTCCGATGCTTCACTTCAGGTTTACTGTATCCCTCTGACTTTGGTATTGACGATGAAACACAGAAATTGCATCGGATTTAAATACAAAAGGCACAATGCCGACACAAGTACTAGAAGACAGGCTCTTCTTACTGTCTATGTTTTGAACCTTTCCTGGGTTACCGGTTTTAGATTCCGACCCTTCACTTCAGGTTTTCTTTATCCCTTGGACCTTCTTATTGACGACGAAACACAGAAACTACATCGGAAGTAAATAGAAAAGGCACAATCTCGACTTAAGTACAAGAAAACTGACTCTTCTTACTGTCTATGATTTGAACCATTCCTGTGACACTAGGTATAGGTTCCGATGCATCACTTCAGGTTTACTGTATCCCTCTGCCCTTCTTATTGAGGATGAAACACAGAATTTGCATCGGAATTAAATACAAAAGGCACAATGCCGACTTAAGTATAAGAAAACCGACTCTTCTTACTGTCTATGCTTTGAACCATTCCTGTGACAATAGTTATAGATTCCGTTGCTTCACTTCAGCTTTACTGTATCCCTCTCACCTTCTTAATGACGATGAAACACAGAAATTGCATCGGAATTATATACAAAGGGCACAATGCCGACTCAAGCATGAGAAGACTGGCTCTTCGTACTGTCTATATTTTGAACCTTTCCTGTGATACCGGTTTTAGATTCCGATGCTTCACTTCAGGTTTACTGTATCCCTTGGACCTTCTTATTGACGACGAAACACAGAAACTGCATCGGAATTAAATGGAAAAGGCACAGTGTCGACTTAAGTACAAGTAAACTGACTCTTCTTACTGTCTATGGTTTGAACCATTCCTGTGACACTAGTTATAGGTTCTGATGCATCACTTCGGGTTTACTGTATCCCTCTGACCTTATTGACGATGAAACACAGAAATTACATCGGAATTAAATACAAAAGGCACAAAGCCGACTCAAGTACAAGAAAACCGACTCTTCTTACTGTCTATGCTTTGAACCATTCCTGTGACAATAGTTATAGATTCCGTTGCTTCACTTCAGCTTTACTGTATCCCTCTCACCTTCTTAATGACGATGAAACACAGAAATTGCATCGGAATTATATACAAAGGGCACAATGCCGACTCAAGCATGAGAAGACTGGCTCTTCGTACTGTCTATAATTTGAACCTTTCCTGTGATACCGGTTTTAGATTCCGATGCTTCACTTCAGGTTTACTGTATCCCTTGCACTTTCTCATTGACGACGAAACACAGAAATTGCATCGGAATTCAATAGAAAAGGCACAATGCCGACTTAAGAACAAGAAAACTGACTCCTCTTACTGTCTATGTTTTTAACCATTCCTGTGACACTAGTTATGGATTCCGACGCTTCACTTCAGGTTTACTGTATCCCTCTGACCTTCTTATTGACGATGAAACACAGAAATTGCATCGGAATTAAATACAAAAGGCACAATCCCGACTCTAGTACAAGAAGACTGGCTCTTCCTACTGTCTATATTCTGTACCTTACCTGTGAGACCGGTTTTAGATTCCGATGCTTCGCTTCAGGTATACTGCATCGCTCTGACCTTCTTAATGACGATGAAACGCAGAAATTGCATCGGAATACAAACAAAAGGCACAATGCCGACTTAAGTAAAGGAAGACTGACTCTTCTTACTGTCGATGCTTTGAACCATTCCTGTGTCGTTAGTTATAGATTCCGATGCTTCACTTCAGGTTTACTGTATCCCTTGAACCTTCTTATTGACGACGAAACACAGAAATTGCGTCGGAAATAAATATAAAAGCTCAATGCTGACTTAAGTACAAGAAAACTGATTCTTCTTACTGTCTATGTCTTTAACCATTCCTGTGACACTAGTTATAGATTCCGATTCTTCACTTCAGGCTTACTGTACCCCTTGGACTTTCTTATTGACGACGAAACACAGAAATTGCATCGGAATTAAATAGAAAAGCACAATGCCGACTTAAGTACAAGAAAACTGACTCTTCTTACTGTCTATATTTTGAACCACTCCTGTGACACTTATTATAGATTTTGATGCTTCACTTCATCTTTACTGTATCCCTCTGACCGTCTTATTGCCCATGAAACACAGAAATTGCATCGGAATTAAATAGAAAAGCACAATGCCGACGTAAGAACAAGAAAACTGACTCTTCTTACTGTCTATGTTTTGAACCACTCCTGTGACACTAGTTATAGATTCCGATGCTTCACTTCAGGTTTACTGTATCCCTCTGACCTTCTTATTGACAATGAAACACAGAAATTGCATCGGAATACAAACAAAAGGCACAATGCCGACTTAAGGACAAGAAGACTGACTCTTCTTACTGTCTATGTTTTGAAGCATTCCTGTGACACGAGTTATTCATTCCGATGGTTCACTTCAGGTTTAATGTATCCCTCTGACCTTCTTATTGACGATGAAACACAGAAATTGCATCGGAATTAAATACAAAAGGCACAATGCCAACTCAAGTACAAGAAGACTGACTCTTCTTACTGCCTATGTTTTGAACCATTCCTGTGACACTAGTTATAGATTCCGATGTTTCACTTCACGTTTACTGTATCCCTCACACGTTCTTATTGACGTGAAACACAGAATTTGCATCGTAATTAAATACAAAAGGCACAATAAAGACTAAAGTACAAGAAGACTGGCTCATCTTACTGTCTATGCTTTGAACCTCTCCTGTGAGATCGGTTTTAGATTCCGATGCTTGACTTAAGGTTTAGTGTATCCCTTGCACCTTCTTATTGACGATGAAACACAGAAATTGCATCGGAATTAAATACATAAAGCACAATGCCGACTTAAGTACAAGAAAACTGACTCTTCTTACTGTCTATGTTTTGAACCTTTCCTGTGACACTAGTTATAGATTCCGATGCTTCACTTCAGGTTTACCGTACCCCTCCGACCTTCTTATTGATGATGTAACACAAAAATTGCATCGGAATTAAACAGAAAAGGCACAATGACGACTTAAGTACAAGAAAACTGACTCTTCTTACTGTCTATGGTTTTAACCATTCCTGTGACACTTGTTATAGATTCCGATGATTCACTTCATGTATACTAAATCCCTTGGACCTTATTATTGACGATGGATCACAGAAATTGCATCGGAAATAAATACAAAAGGCACAATGCAGACATAAGTACAAGAAAACTGACTCTTCTTACTCTCTACGTTTTGAACCATTCCTGTGACACTAGTTATAGATTCCGAAGCTTCACTTCATTTTTACTGTACCCCTTCGACATTCTTATTGATGATGAAACGCAGAATTTGCATCGGAATTAAACAGAAAAGGCACAACGCCGACTTAAGTACCAGAAAACTGACTCTTCTTACTGTCTATGGTTTTAACCTATCCTGTGACACTAGTTATATATTCCGATGCTTCACTTCAGGATTACTGTATCCCTCTGACCCTCTTATTGAAGATGAAACAGAGAAATTGCATCGGAATTAATTATAAAAGGCACAATGGCGACTTAAGTACAGAAAACTGACTCTTATTACTGTCTATATTTTGAACAATTCCTGTGTCATTAGTTATAGACTCCGATGCTTCACTTCAGGTTTACTGTATCCCTTGGACCTTCTTATTGGCGACGAAACACAGAAATTGCATGGGAAATAAATAGAAAAGCACAATGCCGACTTAAGTACAAGAAAACTGACTCTTCTTACTGTCTATGTTTTGAACCACTCCTGTGACACTTATTATAGATTCCGATGCTTCACTTCAGGTTTACTGTATCCCTCTGACCGTCGTATTGCCCATGAAACACAGAAATTGCATCGGAATTAAATAGAAAAGCACAATGCCGACATAAGTACAAGAAAACTGACTCTTCTTACTGTCTATGTTTTGAACCACTTCTGTGACACTAGTTATAGATTCCGATGCTTCACATCAGGTTTACTCTATCACTCTGACCTTCCTATTGACGATAAAACACAGAAATTGCATCGGAATACAAACAAAAGGCACAATGCCGACTTAAGTACAAGAAGACTGACTCTTCTTACTGTCTATGTTTTGAACCATTCCTGTGACACGAGTTATTGATTCCGATGGCTCACTTCAGGATTACTGTATCTCTCTGACCCTCTTATTGACGATGAAACACAGAAATTGCATCGGAATTAAATACAAAAGGCACAAAGCCAACTCAAGTACAAGAAGACTGTCTCTTCTTACTGTCTATGTTTTGAACCATTCCTGTGACACTAGTTATAGATTCCGATGTTTCACTTCAGGTTTACTGTATCCCTATGACCTTCTTATTGACGATGATATACAGAAATTGCATCGGAATTAAATACAAAAGGCACAATGCCGACTTCAGTACAAGAAAACTGACTCTTCTTACTGTCTATGCCTTGAACCATTCCCGTGACACTAGTTATAGATTCCGATTCTTCACTTTAGGTTTACTGTATGCCGCCGACCTTCTTATTGACGACCAAACACAGAAATTGCATCGGAATTAAATAGAAAAGGCACAATGCCGACTTAAGCACACGGAAACTCACTCTTCTTACTGCTATGATTCGAACCATTCCTGTGACACTAGTTATGGATTCCGATGCTTCACTTCAGGTTTACTGTATCCCTCTGACCGTCTTATTGACGATGAAACACAGAAATTGCACCGGAATTAAATACAAAAGGCACAATGCTGACTCAAGTACAATAAGACTGGCTCTTCTTACTGTCTATGATTTGAACCTTTTCTGTGAGACCGGTTTTAGATTCCGATGCTTCACTTCAGGTTTACTGTATCCCTCTGACCTTCTTATTGACGATGAAACACAAAAATTGCATCGGAATTAAATACAAAAGGCACAATCCCGAATCTAGTACAAGAAGACTGGCTCTTCTTACTGTCTATATTCTGTACCTTTCCCGCGAGACCGGTTTTAGATTCCGATGCTTCGCTTCTGGTATACTGCATCGCTCTGACTTTCTTAATGACGATGAAACGCAGAAATTGCATCGGAATAGAAACAAATGGCACAATGCCGACTTAAGTACAAGAAGACTGACTCTTCTTACTGTCTATGCTTTGAACCATTCCTGTGACGCTAGTTATGGATTCCGATGGTTCACTTCAGGTTTACTGTATCCCTCTGACCTTCTTATTGACGATGAAACATAGGAATTGCATCGGAATTAAACAGAAAAGGCACAATGTTGACTTAAGTACAAGAAAACTGACTCTTCTTACTGTCTATGGTTTTAACCATTCCTGTGACACTAGTTATAGATTCCGAAGCTTCACTTCAGTTTTACTGTATCCCTCTGACCGTCGTATTGACGATGAAACGCCGAAATTGCATCGGAATTAAATTCAAAAGCCATTGCCGACTCAAGCACAAGAAGACTGGCTTTTCTTACTGCCTATATTTTGAACCTTTCCTGTGAGACCGGTTTTAGATTCCGATGCTTCACTTCAGGTTTACTGTATCCCTTGGACCTTCTTATTGACGACGAAAAATACAAAAATTGCATCGGAATTAAATAGAAAGGGCACAATGCCGACTTAAGTACAAGAAAACTAACTCTTCTTACTGTCTATGTTTTGAACTATTCCTGTGACACTAGTTATAGACTCCGATGCTTCAGTTCAGGTTTACTGTTTCCCTCTGACCTTCTTATTATCGATGAAACACAGAAATTGCATCTGAATTAAATACAAAAGGCACAATGCCGACTCAAGTACAAGAAGACTGGCTCTTCTTACTGTCTATGTTTTGATCCTTTCCTGTGAGACCGGTTTTAGATTCCGATACTTCACTTGAGGTTTACTGTATCCCTGGACCTTCTTATTGACGATCAAACACAGAAATTGGATCGGAATTAAATACATAAAGCACAATGCCGACTTAAGTACAAGGAGACTGACTCTTCTTACTGTCTATGTTTTGAACCGTTCCTGTGAGACCAGTCTTTGATTTCGATGCTTGACTTCAGGTTTACAGTATCCCTTGGACCTTCTTATTGACGACGAAACACAGAAATTGCATCGGATTTAAGTAGAGAAGGCACAATGCCGATATTAGAACAAGAAAAGAGATTCTTCTTACTGTCTATGTTTGAACCATTCCTGTGTCACTAGTTATAGATTCCGATGCTTCACTTCAGGTTTACTGTATCCCTCTGAACTTCTTAGTGACGATGAAACACAGAAAATGCATCAGAATTAAATACAAAAGGTACAATGCCGACTCAAGTACAAGAAGCCTGGCTCTACTTACTTTCTATATTTTGAACCTTTCCTGTGAGACCGGTTTTAGATTCCGATGCTTCACTACAGGTTTACTGTATCCCTTGGACCTTCTTATTGACGACGAAACACAGAAATTGCATCGGAATTAAATACAAAAGGCACAATGGCGACTTAAGTACAAGAAAACTGACTCTTCTTACTGTCTATGTTATGAACCATTCCTGTGACACTAGTTATAGATTCCGATGCCTCACTTCAGGTTTACTGTATCCCTCTGACCTTCTTATTGACGATGAAACACAGAAATTGCATCGGAATTAAATGCAAAAGGCACAATGCCGACTTAAGTACAAGAAAACTGATTCTTCTTACTGTCTATGTTTTTAACCATTCCTGTGACACTAGTTATAGATTCCGATGCTTCACTTCAGGTTTACTGTATCCCTCTGACCGTCTTATTGACGATGAAACACAGAAATTGCATCGGAATTAAATACAAAAGGCACAATGCCGACTCAAGTACTAGAAGACAGGCTCTTATTACTGTCTATGTTTTGAACCTTTCCTGGGTTACCGGTTTTAGATTCCGACCCTTCACTTCAGGTTTACTGTATCCCTTGGACCTTCTTATTGACAACGAAACACAGAAACTGCATCGGAAGTAAATAGAATGGCACAATGTCGACTTAAGTACAAGAAAACTGACTCTTCTTACTGTCTATGATTTGAACAATTCCTGTGACACTAGTTATAGATTCCGATGCTTCACTTCAGGTTTACTGTATCCCTTGGACCTTCTTATTGACGACGAAACACAGAAATTGAATCAGAATTAAATACAAAAGGCACAATGCCGAGTTAAGTACAAGAAACTGACTCTTGTTAGTGTCTATGTTATGAACCATTCCTGTGACACTAGTTATAGATTCCGATGCTTCACTTCAGGTTTACTGTATCCCTCTGACCTTCTTATTGACGATCAAACACAGAAAATTGATCGGAATTAAATACAAAAGGCCCAATGTCGACTTAAGAAGAAGAAAACTGATTCTTCTTACTGTCTATGTTTTAAACCATTCCTGTGACACTAGTTATAGATTCCGATGCTTCACTTCAGGTTTACTGTATCCCTCTGACCTTCATATTAACGATGAAACACAGATATTGCATCGGAATTAAATACAAAAGGCACAATAAAGAGTGAAGTACAAGCAGTCTTGCTCTTCTTACTGTCTATATTTTGAACCTTTCCTGTGATACCGGTTCTATATTCCGATGCTTCACTTCAGGTTTACTGTATCCCTTGGACCTTCTTAATGACAACGAAACACAGAAATTGCATCCGAATTAAATAGAAAAGGCACAATGCCGACTTAAGTGCAAGAGAACTGAATCTTCTTCCTGTCTATGTTTTGAACCACTACTGTGACACTAGTTATAGGTTCCGATGCATCACTTCATGTTTACTGTATCCCGCTGACCTTCTTATTGACGATGAACCACAGAAATTGCATCGGAATTAATTACAAAAGGCACAATGCCGACTTAAGTACAAGAAAACTGACTCTTCTTACTGTCTATATTTTGAACCATTCCTGTGACACTAGTTATAGATTCCGATGCTTCACTTCAGGTTTACTGTATCCCTCTGACCTTCTTATTGACGATGAAACACAGAAATTGCATCGGAATTAAATACAAAAGGCACAATGCCGACGTAAGTACAAGAAGACTGGCTCTTCTTACTGTCTATGTTTTGAACCACTCCTGTGACACTAGTTATAGATTCCGAAGCTTCACTTCAGGTTTACTGTATCCCTCTGATCTTTTTATTGACGATGAAACACAGATATTGCATCGGAATTAAATACAAAAGGCACAATGCTAACTTTAGTACAAGAAAACTGGCTCTTCTTACTGTCTATGTTTTGAACCATTCCTGTGACACTAGTTATAGATTCCGATGATTCACTTCAGGTTTACAGTATCCCTCTGACCTTCTTATTGTCGATGAAACACAGAAATTGCATCGGAATTATATACAAAAGGCACAATGCCGACTCAAGTACAAGAAGCCTGGCTCTACTTACTTTCTATGTTTTGAACCTTTCCTGTGAGACCGGTTTTAGATTCCGATGCTTCACTACAGGTTTACTGTATCCCTTGGACCTTCTTATTGACGACGAAACACAGAAATTGCATCGGAATTAAATACAAAAAGGACAATGGCGACTTAAGTACAAGAAAACTGACTCTTCTTACTGTCTATGTTATGAACCACTCCTGTGACACTACTTATAGATTCCGATGCTTCACTTCAGGTTTACTGTATCCCTCTGACCTTCTTATTGACGATGAAACACAGAAATTGCATCGGAATTAAATTCAAAAGGCACAATGCCGACTTAAGTACAAGAAAACTGACTCTTCCTACTGTCAATGTTTTGAACCATTCCTGTGACACTAGTTATAGATTCCGATGCTTGACTTCAGGTTTACTGTATCCCTCTGACCTTCTTATTGACGATGAAACACAGAAATTGCATCGGAATTAAATACAAAAGGCACAATGACGTCTCAAGTACTAGAACACAGGCTCTTCTTACTGTCTATGTTTTGAACCTTTCCTGGGTTACCGGTTTTAGATTCCGACCCTTCACTTCAGGTTTACTGTATCCCTTAGACCTTCTTATTGACAACGAAACACAGAAACTGCATCGGAAGTAAATAGAAAAGGCACAGTGTCGACTTAAGTACAAGAAAACTGACTCCTCTTACTGTCTATGATTTGAACAATTCCTGTGACACTAGTTTTAGATTCCGATGCTTCACTTCAGGTTTACTGTATCCCTTGGACCTTCTTATTGACGACGAAACACAGAAATTGAGTCAGAATTAAATACAAAAGGCACAATGCCGAGTTAAGTACAAGAAACTGACTCTTCTTAGTGTCTATGTTATGAACCATTCCTGTGACACTAGTTATAGATTCCGATGCTTCACTTCAGGTTTACTGTATCCCTCTGACCTTCTTATTGACGATCAAACACAGAAAATTGATCGGAATTAAATACAAAAGGCACAATGCCGACTCAAGTACAAGAAGACTGGCTCTTCTTACTGTCTATGCTTTGAACCATTCCTGTGACACTAGTTATAGATTCCGATGCTTCACTTCAGGTTTACTGTATCCCTCTGACAGTCTTATTGACGATGAAACACAGAAATTGCATCGGAATTAAATACCAAAGGCACAATGAAGAGTGAAGTACAAGCAGTCTTGCTCTTCTTACTGTCTATACTTTGAACCTTTCCTGTGATACCGGTTCTATATTCCGATGCTTCACTTCAGGTTTACTGTATCCCTTGGACCTTCTTAATGACAACGAAACACAGAAATTGCATCGGAATTAAATAGAAAAGGCACAATGCCGACTTAAGTGCAAGAGAACTGAATCTTCTTCCTGTCTATGTTTTGAACCACTACTGTGACACTAGTAATAGATTCCGATGCATCACTTCAGGTTCACTGTATCCCTCTGACCTTCTTATTGACGATGAAACACAGAAATTGCATCGGAATTAAATACAAAAGGCCCAATGTCGACTTAAGTACAAGAAAACTGATTCTTCTTACTGTCTATGTTTTAAACCATTCCTGTGACACTAGTTATAGATTCCGATGCTTCACTTCAGGTTTACTGTATCCCTCTGACCTTCATATTGACGATGAAACACAGATATTGCATCGGAATTAAATACAAAAGGCACAATGAAGAGTGAAGTACAAGCAGTCTTGCTCTTCTTACTGTCTATATTTTGATCCTTTCCTGTGATACCGGTTCTATATTCCGATGCTTCACCTCAGGTTTACTGTATCCGTTGGACCTTCTTAATGTCGACGAAACACAGAAATTGCATCGGAATTAAATAGAAAAGGCACAATGCCGACTTAAGTGCAAGAGAACTGAATCTTCTTCCTGTCTATGTTTTGAACCACTACTGTGACACTAGTTCTAGGTTCCGATGCATCACTTCAGGTTTACTGTATCCCGCTGACCTTCTTATTGACGATGAACCACAGAAATTGCATCGGAATTAATTACAAAAGGCACAATGCCGACTTAAGTACATGAAAACAAACTCTTCTTACTGTCTATATTTTGAACCATTCCTGTGACACTAGTTATAGATTCCGATGCTTCACTTCAGGTTTACTGTATCCCTCTGACCTTCTTATTGACGATGAAACACAGAAATTGCATCGGAATTAAATACAAAAGGCACAATGCCGACGTAAGTACAAGAAGACTGGCTCTTCTTACTGTCTATGTTTTGAACCACTCCTGTGACACTAGTTATAGATTCCGATGCTTCACTTCAGGTTTACTGTATCCCTCTGATCTTTTTATTGACGATGAAACACAGATATTGCATCGGAATTAAATTCAAAAGGCATAATGCCGACTTAAGTACAAGATGACTGACTCTTCTTTCTGTCTATGTTTTGAACCGTTCCTGTGACACTAGTTATAGATTCCGATGTTTCACTTCAGGTTTACTGTTTCCCTCTAACATTCTTATTGACGACGAAACACAGAAATTGCATCGAAATTAAATACAAAAGGCACAATGCCGACTTAAGTACCAAAAGACTGACTCTTCTTACTGTCTATGTTTTGAATCATTCCTGTGGCACTAGTTATAGATTCCGATGCTTCACTTTAGGTTTACTGCATCTATCTTACCTTCTTTTTGACGATCCAACACAGAAAATTGATCGGAATTAAATACGAAAGACACAATGCCGACTCAAGTACAAGAAGACTGGCTCTTCTTACTGTCTATGTTTTAAACCATTCCTGTGACACTAGTTATAGATTCCGATGCTTCACTTCAGGTTTACTGTACACAGCTGAGCTTCTTATTGACGATGAAACGCAGAAATTGCATCGGAATTAAATACAAATGTACAATGCCCTACATAAGTACAAGAAGACTGACTATTCTAACTGTCTATGTTTTGAATCACTCCTGTGACACAAGTTATAGATTCCGATGCTTCACTTCAGTTTTACTGTATCCCTCTGACCTTCTTATTGACGATGAAACACAGAAATTGCATCGGAATTAAATACAAAAAGCAGAATGCCGTCTTAAGTACAAGAAGACTGACTCTTCCTACTGCCTATGTTTTGAACCATTCCTGTGACACAAGTTTTAGATTCGGATGCTTCACTTCGGGTTCACTGTATCCCCCTGACCTTCATATTGACGAAGAAACACAGAAATTGCATCGGAATTAAATACAAATGGCACAATGCCGACTCAAGTACTAGAAGACTGACTTAGCTTACTGCCTATGTTTTGAACCATTCCTATGACACTAGTTATAGACTCCGATGCTTCACTTCAGGTTTACTGTTTCCCTCTGACCTTCTTATTGACGATGAAACACAGAAATTGCATCTGAATTAAATACAAAAGGCACAATGCCGACTCAAGTACAAGAAGACTGCCTCTTCTTACTGTCTATGTTTTGAACCTTATCTGTGAGACCGGTTTTAGATTCCGATGCTTCACTTCACGTTTACTGTATCCCTGGGACCTTCTTATTGACGATCAAACACAGAAATCGCATCGGAATTAAATACAAAAGGCCCAATGCCGACTTAAGTACAAGAAGACTGACTCTTCTTACTGTCTATGCTTTGAACCATTCCTGTGACACTAGTTATAGATTCCGATACTTCACTTCAGGTTTACTGTATCCTTTGGACCTTCTTATTGACGACGAAACACAGGAATTGCATCGGAATTAAACACAAAAGGCACAATGCTGACTTAAGTACAAGAAATCTGATTCTTCTTACTGTCTATGTTTTGAACCTTTCCTGTGAGACCAGTCTTTGATTTTGATGCTTGACTTCTGGTTTACAGTATCCCTTGGACCTTCTTATTGACGACGAAACACAGAAATTGCATCGGAATTAAATAGAAAAGGCACAATGCCGACTTTAGAACAAGAAAACAGAGTCTTCTTACTGTCCATGTTTGAACCACTCCTGTGACACTAGTTATAGATTCCGATGCTTCACTTCAGGTTTACTGTATCCCTCTGACCTTCTTATTGACGATGAAACACAGAAATTGCATCAGAATTAAATACAAAAGGCACAATGCCGACTCAAGTAAAAGAAGACTGGCTCTACTTACATTCTATGATTTGAACCTTTCCTGTGAGACCGGTTTTAGATTCCGATGCTTCACTTCAGGTTTACTGTATCCCTTGGACCTTCTTATTGACGACGAAACACAGAAATTGCATCGGAATTAAACACAAAAGGCACAATGCCGACTTAAGTACCAAGACACTGACTCTTCTTACTCTCAATATTTTGAACCATTCCTGTGACACTAGTTATAGATTCCGATACTTCACTTCAGGTTTACTGTACCCTCTGACCTTCTTATTGATGATGAATCACGGAAATTGCATCGGAATTAAACACAAAAGGCACAATGCCGACTTTAGTACAAGAAAACTGATTCTTCTTACTGTCTATGTTTTGAACCATTCCTGTGACACTAGTTATAGATTCCGATGCTTCACTTCAGGTTTACTGTATCCGTCTGACCTTCTTATTGACGATGAAACACAGAAATTGCATCGGAATTGAATACAAGAGGAACAATGCCGACTCAAGCACAAGAAGACTGGCTCTTCTTACTGTCTATGTTTTGAACCATTCCTGTGACACTAGTTATAGATTCCGATGCTTCACTTCAGGTTTACAGTATCCCTCTGACCTTCTTATTGACGATGAAACACAGAAATTGCATCGGAATTATATACAAAAGGCACAATGCCGACTTAAGTACAAGAAGACTGACTCTTCTTACTGTCTATGATTTGAATCATTCCTGTGGCACTAGTTATAGATTCCGATGCTTCATTTCAGGTTTACTGTATCCCTCTTACCTTCTTATTGACGATCAAACACAGAAAATTGATCGGATTAAATACTAAAGGCACAGTGCCGACTCAAGTACAAGAAGACTGGCTCTTCTAACTGTCTATGTTTTGAACCATTCCTGTGACACTAGTTATAGATTCCGATGCTTCACTTCAGGTTTACTGTATCCAGCTGACCTTCTTATTGACGATGAAACGCAGAAATTGCATCGGAATTAAATACAAAAGGTACAATGCCCTACTTAAGTACAAGAAGACTGACTCATCTTACTGTCTATGTTTTGAATCACTTCTGTGACACAAGTTATAGATTCCGATGCTCAACTTCAAGTATACTGTATCCCTCTGACCTTCATATTGACGATGAAACACAGATATTGCATCGGAATTAAATACAAAAGGCACAATGAAGAGTGAAGTACAAGCAGTCTTGCTCTTCTTACTGTCTATATTTTGAACCTTTCCTGTGATACCGGTTCTATATTCCGATGCTTCACCTCAGGTTTACTGTATCCCTTGGCCCTTCTCAATGACGACGAAACACAGAAATTGCATCGGGATTAAATAGAAAAGGCACAATGCCGACTTAAGTACAAGAAGACTGACTCTTCTTACTGTCTATGCTTTGAACCATTCCTGTGACACTAGTTATAGATTCCGATACTTCACTTCAGGTTTACTGTATCCTTTGGACCTTCTTATTGACGACGAAACACAGGAATTGCATCGGAATTAAACACAAAAGGCACAATGCTGACTTAAGTACAAGAAATCTGATTCTTCTTACTGTCTATGTTTTGAACCTTTCCTGTGAGACCAGTCTTTGATTTTGATGCTTGACTTCTGGTTTACAGTATCCCTTGGACCTTCTTATTGACGACGAAACACAGAAATTGCATCGGAATTAAATAGAAAAGGCACAATGCCGACTTTAGAACAAGAAAACAGAGTCTTCTTACTGTCCATGTTTGAACCACTCCTGTGACACTAGTTATAGATTCCGATGCTTCACTTCAGGTTTACTGTATCCCTCTGACCTTCTTATTGACGATGAAACACAGAAATTGCATCAGAATTAAATACAAAAGGCACAATGCCGACTCAAGTAAAAGAAGACTGGCTCTACTTACATTCTATGATTTGAACCTTTCCTGTGAGACCGGTTTTAGATTCCGATGCTTCACTTCAGGTTTACTGTATCCCTTGGACCTTCTTATTGACGACGAAACACAGAAATTGCATCGGAATTAAACACAAAAGGCACAATGCCGACTTAAGTACCAAGACACTGACTCTTCTTACTCTCAATATTTTGAACCATTCCTGTGACACTAGTTATAGATTCCGATACTTCACTTCAGGTTTACTGTACCCTCTGACCTTCTTATTGATGATGAATCACGGAAATTGCATCGGAATTAAACACAAAAGGCACAATGCCGACTTTAGTACAAGAAAACTGATTCTTCTTACTGTCTATGTTTTGAACCATTCCTGTGACACTAGTTATAGATTCCGATGCTTCACTTCAGGTTTACTGTATCCGTCTGACCTTCTTATTGACGATGAAACACAGAAATTGCATCGGAATTGAATACAAGAGGAACAATGCCGACTCAAGCACAAGAAGACTGGCTCTTCTTACTGTCTATGTTTTGAACCATTCCTGTGACACTAGTTATAGATTCCGATGCTTCACTTCAGGTTTACAGTATCCCTCTGACCTTCTTATTGACGATGAAACACAGAAATCGCATCGGAATTAAATACAAAAGGCCCAATGCCGACTTAAGTACAAGAAGACTGACTCTTCTTACTGTCTATGCTTTGAACCATTCCTGTGACACTAGTTATAGATTCCGATACTTCACTTCAGGTTTACTGTATCCTTTGGACCTTCTTATTGACGACGAAACACAGGAATTGCATCGGAATTAAACACAAAAGGCACAATGCTGACTTAAGTACAAGAAATCTGATTCTTCTTACTGTCTATGTTTTGAACCTTTCCTGTGAGACCAGTCTTTGATTTTGATGCTTGACTTCTGGTTTACAGTATCCCTTGGACCTTCTTATTGACGACGAAACACAGAAATTGCATCGGAATTAAATAGAAAAGGCACAATGCCGACTTTAGAACAAGAAAACAGAGTCTTCTTACTGTCCATGTTTGAACCACTCCTGTGACACTAGTTATAGATTCCGATGCTTCACTTCAGGTTTACTGTATCCCTCTGACCTTCTTATTGACGATGAAACACAGAAATTGCATCAGAATTAAATACAAAAGGCACAATGCCGACTCAAGTAAAAGAAGACTGGCTCTACTTACATTCTATGATTTGAACCTTTCCTGTGAGACCGGTTTTAGATTCCGATGCTTCACTTCAGGTTTACTGTATCCCTTGGACCTTCTTATTGACGACGAAACACAGAAATTGCATCGGAATTAAACACAAAAGGCACAATGCCGACTTAAGTACCAAGACACTGACTCTTCTTACTCTCAATATTTTGAACCATTCCTGTGACACTAGTTATAGATTCCGATACTTCACTTCAGGTTTACTGTACCCTCTGACCTTCTTATTGATGATGAATCACGGAAATTGCATCGGAATTAAACACAAAAGGCACAATGCCGACTTTAGTACAAGAAAACTGATTCTTCTTACTGTCTATGTTTTGAACCATTCCTGTGACACTAGTTATAGATTCCGATGCTTCACTTCAGGTTTACTGTATCCGTCTGACCTTCTTATTGACGATGAAACACAGAAATTGCATCGGAATTGAATACAAGAGGAACAATGCCGACTCAAGCACAAGAAGACTGGCTCTTCTTACTGTCTATGTTTTGAACCATTCCTGTGACACTAGTTATAGATTCCGATGCTTCACTTCAGGTTTACAGTATCCCTCTGACCTTCTTATTGACGATGAAACACAGAAATTGCATCGGAATTATATACAAAAGGCACAATGCCGACTTAAGTACAAGAAGACTGACTCTTCTTACTGTCTATGATTTGAATCATTCCTGTGGCACTAGTTATAGATTCCGATGCTTCATTTCAGGTTTACTGTATCCCTCTTACCTTCTTATTGACGATCAAACACAGAAAATTGATCGGATTAAATACTAAAGGCACAGTGCCGACTCAAGTACAAGAAGACTGGCTCTTCTAACTGTCTATGTTTTGAACCATTCCTGTGACACTAGTTATAGATTCCGATGCTTCACTTCAGGTTTACTGTATCCAGCTGACCTTCTTATTGACGATGAAACGCAGAAATTGCATCGGAATTAAATACAAAAGGTACAATGCCCTACTTAAGTACAAGAAGACTGACTCATCTTACTGTCTATGTTTTGAATCACTTCTGTGACACAAGTTATAGATTCCGATGCTCAACTTCAAGTTTACTGTATCCCTCTGACCTTCATATTGACGATGAAACACAGATATTGCATCGGAATTAAATACAAAAGGCACAATGAAGAGTGAAGTACAAGCAGTCTTGCTCTTCTTACTGTCTATATTTTGAACCTTTCCTGTGATACCGGTTCTATATTCCGATGCTTCACCTCAGGTTTACTGTATCCCTTGGCCCTTCTCAATGACGACGAAACACAGAAATTGCATCGGGATTAAATAGAAAAGGCACAATGCCGACTTAAGTGCAAGAGAACTGAATCTTCTTCCTGTCTATGTTTTGAACCACTACTGTGACACTAGTTATAGGTTCCGATGCATCACTTCAGGTTTACTATATCCCGCTGACCTTCTTATTGACGATGAACCACAGAAATTGCATCGGAATTAATTACAAAAGGCACAATGCCGACTTAAGTACAAGAAAACTGACTCTTCTTACTGTCTATATTTTGAACCATTCCTGTGACACTAGTTATAGATTCCGATGCTTCACTTCAGGTTTACTGTATCCCTCCGATCTTTTTATTGACGATGAAACACAGATATTGCATCGGAATTAAATTCAAAAGGCATAATGCCGACTTAAGTACAAGATGACTGACTCTTCTTTCTGTCTATGTTTTGAACCGTTCCTGTGACACTAGTTATAGATTCCGATGTTTCACTTCAGGTTTACTGTTTCCCTCTAACATTCTTATTGACGACGAAACACAGAAATTGCATCGAAATTAAATACAAAAGGCACAATGCCGACTTAAGTACCAAAAGACTGACTCTTCTTACTGTCTATGCTTTGAACCATTCCTGTGGCACTAGTTATAGATTCCGATGCTTCACTTTAGGTTTACTGCGTCCCTCTTACCTTCTTTTTGACGATCCAACACAGAAAATTGATCGGAATTAAATACGAAAGACACAATGCCGACTCAAGTACAAGAAGACTGGCTCTTCTTACTGTCTATGTTTTAAACCATTCCTGTGACACTAGTTATAGATTCCGATGCTTCACTTCAGGTTTACTGTACACAGCTGAGCTTCTTATTGACGATGAAACGCAGAAATTGCATCGGAATTAAATACAAATGTACAATGCCCTACTTAAGTACAAGAAGACTGACTATTCTGTCTATGTTTTGAATCACTCGTGTGACACAAGTTATAGATTCCGATGCTTCACTTCAGTTTTACTGTATCCCTCTGACCTTCTTATTGACGATGAAACACAGATATTGCACCGGAATTAAATACAAAAAGCAGAATGCCGTCTTAAGTACAAGAAGACTGACTCTTCCTACTGCCTATGTTTTGAACCATTCCTGTGACACAAGTTTTAGATTCGGATGCTTCACTTCGGGTTCACTGTATCCCCCTGACCTTCATATTGACGAAGAAACACAGAAATTGCATCGGAATTAAATACAAATGGCACAATGCCGACTCAAGTACTAGAAGACTGACTTAGCTTACTGCCTATGTTTTGAACCATTCCTATGACACTAGTTATAGACTCCGATGCTTCACATCAGGTTTACTGTATCCCTCAGACCGTCGTATTGACGATGAAACACAGAAATTGCATCGGAATTACATACAAAAGGCACAATGCCGACTCGAGTACAAGAAGACTGGCTCTTCTTCCTGTCTATGTTTTGAACCATTCCTGTGACACTTGTTATAGATTCCGATGCTCCACTTCAGGTCTACTGTATCCAGATGACCTTCTTATTGACGATGAAACACAGAAATTGCATCGGAATTAAATACAAATGGCACAATGCCGACTTAAGTACAAGAAGACTGACTCTTCTTACTGTCTATGCTTTGAACCATTCCTGTGACACTAGTTATAGATTCCGAAGCTTCACTTCAGTTTTACTGTATCCCTCTGACCTTCGTATTGACGTTGAAACACAGATATAGCATCGGAATTATATACAAAAGGCACAAAGCCAAATCAAGTACTAGAAGACTGACTCTTCTTACTGTCTGTGTTTTGAACCATTCCTGTGAGACCGGTTTTAGATTCCGAAGCTTCACTTCAGGTTTACTGTATCCCTTGGACCTTCTTATTGACGACGAAAAATACAGAAATTGCATCGGAATTAAATAGAAACGGCACAATGCCGACTTAAGTACAAGAAAACTAACTCTTCTTACTGTCTATGTTTTGAACTATTCCTGTGACACTAGTTATAGATTCCGATGCTTCACTTCAGGTTTACTGTTTCCCTCTGACCTTCTTATTGACGATGAAACACAGAAATTGCATCTGAATTAAATACAAAAGGCACAATGCCGACTCAAGTACAAGAAGACTGCCTCTTCTTACTGTCTATGTTTTGAACCTTATCTGTGAGACCGGTTTTAGATTCCGATGCTTCACTTCACGTTTACTGTATCCCTGGGACCTTCTTATTGACGATCAAACACAGAAATCGCATCGGAATTAAATACAAAAGGCCCAATGCCGACTTAAGTACAAGAAGACTGACTCTTCTTACTGTCTATGCTTTGAACCATTCCTGTGACACTAGTTATAGATTCCGATACTTCACTTCAGGTTTACTGTATCCTTTGGACCTTCTTATTGACGACGAAACACAGAAATTGCATCGGAATTAAACACAAAAGGCACAATGCTGACTTAAGTACAAGAAATCTGATTCTTCTTACTGTCTATGTTTTGAACCTTTCCTGTGAGACCAGTCTTTGATTTTGATGCTTGACTTCTGGTTTACAGTATCCCTTGGACCTTCTTATTGACGACGAAACACAGAAATTGCATCGGAATTAAATAGAAAAGGCACAATGCCGACTTTAGAACAAGAAAACAGAGTCTTCTTACTGTCCATGTTTGAACCACTCCTGTGACACTAGTTATAGATTCCGATGCTTCACTTCAGGTTTACTGTATCCCTCTGACCTTCTTATTGACGATGAAACACAGAAATTGCATCAGAATTAAATACAAAAGGCACAATGCCGACTCAAGTAAAAGAAGACTGGCTCTACTTACATTCTATGATTTGAACCTTTCCTGTGAGACCGGTTTTAGATTCCGATGCTTCACTTCAGGTTTACTGTATCCCTTGGACCTTCTTATTGACGACGAAACACAGAAATTGCATCGGAATTAAACACAAAAGGCACAATGCCGACTTAAGTACCAAGACACTGACTCTTCTTACTCTCTATATTTTGAACCATTCCTGTGACACTAGTTATAGATTCCGATACTTCACTTCAGGTTTACTGTTCCCTCTGACCTTCTTATTGATGATGAATCACGGAAATTGCATCGGAATTAAACACAAAAGGCACAATGCCGACTTTAGTACAAGAAAACTGATTCTTCTTACTGTCTATGTTTTGAACCATTCCTGTGACACTAGTTATAGATTCCGATGCTTCACTTCAGGTTTACTGTATCCGTCTGACCTTCTTATTGACGATGAAACACAGAAATTGCATCGGAATTGAATACAAGAGGAACAATGCCGACTCAAGCACAAGAAGACTGGCTCTTCTTACTGTCTATGTTTTGAACCATTCCTGTGACACTAGTTATAGATTCCGATGCTTCACTTCAGGTTTACAGTATCCCTCTGACCTTCTTATTGACGATGAAACACAGAAATTGCATCGGAATTATATACAAAAGGCACAATGCCGACTTAAGTACAAGAAGACTGACTCTTCTTACTGTCTATGATTTGAATCATTCCTGTGGCACTAGTTATAGATTCCGATGCTTCATTTCAGGTTTACTGTATCCCTCTTACCTTCTTATTGACGATCAAACACAGAAAATTGATCGGATTAAATACTAAAGGCACAGTGCCGACTCAAGTACAAGAAGACTGGCTCTTCTAACTGTCTATGTTTTGAACCATTCCTGTGACACTAGTTATAGATTCCGATGCTTCACTTCAGGTTTACTGTATCCAGCTGACCTTCTTATTGACGATGAAACGCAGAAATTGCATCGGAATTAAATACAAAAGGTACAATGCCCTACTTAAGTACAAGAAGACTGACTCATCTTACTGTCTATGTTTTGAATCACTTCTGTGACACAAGTTATAGATTCCGATGCTCAACTTCAAGTTTACTGTATCCCTCTGACCTTCATATTGACGATGAAACACAGATATTGCATCGGAATTAAATACAAAAGGCACAATGAAGAGTGAAGTACAAGCAGTCTTGCTCTTCTTCCTGTCTATATTTTGAACCTTTCCTGTGATACCGGTTCTATATTCCGATGCTTCACCTCAGGTTTACTGTATCCCTTGGCCCTTCTCAATGACGACGAAACACAGAAATTGCATCGGGATTAAATAGAAAAGGCACAATGCCGACTTAAGTGCAAGAGAACTGAATCTTCTTCCTGTCTATGTTTTGAACCACTACTGTGACACTAGTTATAGGTTCCGATGCATCACTTCAGGTTTACTATATCCCGCTGACCTTCTTATTGACGATGAACCACAGAAATTGCATCGGAATTAATTACAAAAGGCACAATGCCGACTTAAGTACAAGAAAACTGACTCTTCTTACTGTCTATATTTTGAACCATTCCTGTGACACTAGTTATAGATTCCGATGTTTCACTTCAGGTTTACTGTTTCCCTCTAACATTCTTATTGACGACGAAACACAGAAATTGCATCGAAATTAAATACAAAAGGCACAATGCCGACTTAAGTACCAAAAGACTGACTCTTCTTACTGTCTATGCTTTGAACCATTCCTGTGGCACTAGTTATAGATTCCGATGCTTCACTTTAGGTTTACTGCATCCCTGTTACCTTCTTTTTGACGATCCAACACAGAAAATTGATCGGAATTAAATACGAAAGACACAATGCCGACTCAAGTACAAGAAGACTGGCTCTTCTTACTGTCTATGTTTTAAACCATTCCTGTGACACTAGTTATAGATTCCGATGCTTCACTTCAGGTTTACTGTACACAGCTGAGCTTCTTATTGACGATGAAACGCAGAAATTGCATCGGAATTAAATACAAATGTACAATGCCCTACTTAAGTACAAGAAGACTGACTATTCTGTCTATGTTTTGAATCACTCCTGTGACACAAGTTATAGATTCCGATGCTTCACTTCAGTTTTACTGTATCCCTCTGACCTTCTTATTGACGATGAAACACAGATATTGCACCGGAATTAAATACAAAAAGCAGAATGCCGTCTTAAGTACAAGAAGACTGACTCTTCCTACTGCCTATGTTTTGAACCATTCCTGTGACACAAGTTTTAGATTCGGATGCTTCACTTCGGGTTCACTGTATCCCCCTGACCTTCATATTGACGAAGAAACACAGAAATTGCATCGGAATTAAATACAAATGGCACAATGCCGACTCAAGTACTAGAAGACTGACTTAGCTTACTGCCTATGTTTTGAACCATTCCTATGACACTAGTTATAGACTCCGATGCTTCACATCAGGTTTACTGTATCCCTCAGACCGTCGTATTGACGATGAAACACAGAAATTGCATCGGAATTACATACAAAAAGGCACAATGCCGACTCGAGTACAAGAAGACTGGCTCTTCTTCCTGTCTATGTTTTGAACCATTCCTGTGACACTTGTTATAGATTCCGATGCTTCACTTCAGGTTTACAGTATCCCTCTGACCTTCTTATTGACGATGAAACACAGAAATTGCATCGGAATTATATACAAAAGGCACAATGCCGACTTAAGTACAAGAAGACTGACTCTTCTTACTGTCTATGATTTGAATCATTCCTGTGGCACTAGTTATAGATTCCGATGCTTCATTTCAGGTTTACTGTATCCCTCTTACCTTCTTATTGACGATCAAACACAGAAAATTGATCGGATTAAATACTAAAGGCACAGTGCCGACTCAAGTACAAGAAGACTGGCTCTTCTAACTGTCTATGTTTTGAACCATTCCTGTGACACTAGTTATAGATTCCGATGCTTCACTTCAGGTTTACTGTATCCAGCTGACCTTCTTATTGACGATGAAACGCAGAAATTGCATCGGAATTAAATACAAAAGGTACAATGCCCTACTTAAGTACAAGAAGACTGACTCATCTTACTGTCTATGTTTTGAATCACTTCTGTGACACAAGTTATAGATTCCGATGCTCAACTTCAAGTTTACTGTATCCCTCTGACCTTCATATTGACGATGAAACACAGATATTGCATCGGAATTAAATACAAAAGGCACAATGAAGAGTGAAGTGCAAGCAGTCTTGCTCTTCTTACTGTCTATATTTTGAACCTTTCCTGTGATACCGGTTCTATATTCCGATGCTTCACCTCAGGTTTACTGTATCCCTTGGCCCTTCTCAATGACGACGAAACACAGAAATTGCATCGGGATTAAATAGAAAAGGCACAATGCCGACTTAAGTGCAAGAGAACTGAATCTTCTTCCTGTCTATGTTTTGAACCACTACTGTGACACTAGTTATAGGTTCCGATGCATCACTTCAGGTTTACTATATCCCGCTGACCTTCTTATTGACGATGAACCACAGAAATTGCATCGGAATTAATTACAAAAGGCACAATGCCGACTTAAGTACAAGAAAACTGACTCTTCTTACTGTCTATATTTTGAACCATTCCTGTGACACTAGTTATAGATTCCGATGCTTCACTTCAGGTTTACTGTATCCCTCCGATCTTTTTATTGACGATGAAACACAGATATTGCATCGGAATTAAATTCAAAAGGCATAATGCCGACTTAAGTACAAGATGACTGACTCTTCTTTCTGTCTATGTTTTGAACCGTTCCTGTGACACTAGTTATAGATTCCGATGTTTCACTTCAGGTTTACTGTTTCCCTCTAACATTCTTATTGACGACGAAACACAGAAATTGCATCGAAATTAAATACAAAAGGCACAATGCCGACTTAAGTACCAAAAGACTGACTCTTCTTACTGTCTATGCTTTGAACCATTCCTGTGGCACTAGTTATAGATTCCGATGCTTCACTTTAGGTTTACTGCATCCCTCTTACCTTCTTTTTGACGATCCAACACAGAAAATTGATCGGAATTAAATACGAAAGACACAATGCCGACTCAAGTACAAGAAGACTGGCTCTTCTTACTGTCTATGTTTTAAACCATTCCTGTGACACTAGTTATAGATTCCGATGCTTCACTTCAGTTTTACTGTATCCCTCTGACCTTCTTATTGACGATGAAACACAGATATTGCACCGGAATTAAATACAAAAAGCAGAATGCCGTCTTAAGTACAAGAAGACTGACTCTTCCTACTGCCTATGTTTTGAACCATTCCTGTGACACAAGTTTTAGATTCGGATGCTTCACTTCGGGTTCACTGTATCCCCCTGACCTTCATATTGACGAAGAAACACAGAAATTGCATCGGAATTAAATACAAATGGCACAATGCCGACTCAAGTACTAGAAGACTGACTTAGCTTACTGCCTATGTTTTGAACCATTCCTATGACACTAGTTATAGACTCCGATGCTTCACATCAGGTTTACTGTATCCCTCAGACCGTCGTATTGACGATGAAACACAGAAATTGCATCGGAATTACATACAAAAAGGCACAATGCCGACTCGAGTACAAGAAGACTGGCTCTTCTTCCTGTCTATGTTTTGAACCATTCCTGTGACACTTGTTATAGATTCCGATGCTTCACTTCAGGTCTACTGTATCCAGATGACCTTCTTATTGACGATGAAACACAGAAATTGCATCGGAATTAAATACAAATGGCACAATGCCGACTTAAGTACAAGAAGACTGACTCTTCTTACTGTCTATGCTTTGAACCATTCCTGTGGCACTAGTTGTAGATTCCGAAGCTTCACTTCAGTTTTACTGTATCCCTCTGACCTTCGTATTGACGTTGAAACACAGATATAGCATCGGAATTATATACAAAAGGCACAAAGCCAAATCAAGTACTAGAAGACTGACTCTTCTTACTGTCTGTGTTTTGAACCATTCCTGTGAGACCGGTTTTAGATTCCGAAGCTTCACTTCAGGTTTACTGTATCCCTTGGACCTTCTTATTGACGACGAAAAATACAGAAATTGCATCGGAATTAAATAGAAACGGCACAAAGCCGACTTAAGTACAAGAAAACTAACTCTTCTTACTGTCTATGTTTTGAACTATTCCTGTGACACTAGTTATAGATTCCGATGCTTCACTTCAGGTTTACTGTTTCCCTCTGACCTTCTTATTGACGATGAAACACAGAAATTGCATCTGAATTAAATACAAAAGGCACAATGCCGACTCAAGTACAAGAAGACTGCCTCTTCTTACTGTCTATGTTTTGAACCTTATCTGTGAGACCGGTTTTAGATTCCGATGCTTCACTTCACGTTTACTGTATCCCTGGGACCTTCTTATTGACGATCAAACACAGAAATCGCATCGGAATTAAATACAAAAGGCCCAATGCCGACTTAAGTACAAGAAGACTGACTCTTCTTACTGTCTATGCTTTGAACCATTCCTGTGACACTAGTTATAGATTCCGATACTTCACTTCAGGTTTACTGTATCCTTTGGACCTTCTTATTGACGACGAAACACAGAAATTGCATCGGAATTAAACACAAAAGGCACAATGCCGACTTAAGTACAAGAAATCTGATTCTTCTTACTGTCTATGTTTTGAACCTTTCCTGTGAGACCAGTCTTTGATTTTGATGCTTCACTTCTGGTTTACAGTATCCCTTGGACCTTCTTATTGACGACGAAACACAGAAATTGCATCGGAATTAAATAGAAAAGGCACAATGCCGACTTTAGAACAAGAAAACAGAGTCTTCTTACTGTCCATGTTTGAACCACTCCTGTGACACTAGTTATAGATTCCGATGCTTCACTTCAGGTTTACTGTATCCCTCTGACCTTCTTATTGACGATGAAACACAGAAATTGCATCAGAATTAAATACAAAAGGCACAATGCCGACTCAAGTAAAAGAAGACTGGCTCTACTTACTTTCTATGATTTGAACCTTTCCTGTGAGACCGGTTTTAGATTCCGATGCTTCACTTCAGGTTTACTGTATCCCTTGGACCTTCTTATTGACGACGAAACACAGAAATTGCATCGGAATTAAACACAAAAGGCACAATGCCGACTTAAGTACCAAGACACTGACTCTTCTTACTCTCTATATTTTGAACCATTCCTGTGACACTAGTTATAGATTCCGATACTTCACTTCAGGTTAACTGTATCCCTCTGACCTTCTTATTGATGATGAATCACGGAAATTGCATCGGAATTAAACACAAAAGGCACAATGCCGACTTTAGTACAAGAAAACTGATTCTTCTTACTGTCTATGTTTTGAACCATTCCTGTGACACTAGTTATAGATTCCGATGCTTCACTTCAGGTTTACTGTATCCGTCTGACCTTCTTATTGACGATGAAACACAGAAATTGCATCGGAATTGAATACAAGAGGAACAATGCCGACTCAAGCACAAGAAGACTGGCTCTTCTTACTGTCTATGTTTTGAACCATTCCTGTGACACTAGTTATAGATTCCGATGCTTCACTTCAGGTTTACAGTATCCCTCTGACCTTCTTATTGACGATGAAACACAGAAATTGCATCGGAATTATATACAAAAGGCACAATGCCGACTTAAGTACAAGAAGACTGACTCTTCTTACTGTCTATGATTTGAATCATTCCTGTGGCACTAGTTATAGATTCCGATGCTTCATTTCAGGTTTACTGTATCCCTCTTACCTTCTTATTGACGATCAAACACAGAAAATTGATCGGATTAAATACTAAAGGCACAGTGCCGACTCAAGTACAAGAAGACTGGCTCTTCTAACTGTCTATGTTTTGAACCATTCCTGTGACACTAGTTATAGTTTCCGATGCTTCACTTCAGGTTTACTGTATCCAGCTGACCTTCTTATTGACGATGAAACGCAGAAATTGCATCGGAATTAAATACAAAAGGTACAATGCCCTACTTAAGTACAAGAAGACTGACTCATCTTACTGTCTATGTTTTGAATCACTTCTGTGACACAAGTTATAGATTCCGATGCTCAACTTCAGGTTTACTGTATCCCTCTGACCTTCATATTGACGATGAAACACAGATATTGCATCGGAATTAAATACAAAAGGCACAATGAAGAGTGAAGTACAAGCAGTCTTGCTCTTCTTACTGTCTATATTTTGAACCTTTCCTGTGATACCGGTTCTATATTCCGATGCTTCACCTCAGGTTTACTGTATCCCTTGGCCCTTCTTAATGACGACGAAACACAGAAATTGCATCGGGATTAAATAGAAAAGGCACAATGCCGACTTAAGTGCAAGAGAACTGAATCTTCTTCCTGTCTATGTTTTGAACCACTACTGTGACACTAGTTATAGGTTCCGATGCATCACTTCAGGTTTACTATATCCCGCTGACCTTCTTATTGACGATGAACCACAGAAATTGCATCGGAATTAATTACAAAAGGCACAATGCCGACTTAAGTACAAGAAAACTGACTCTTCTTACTGTCTATATTTTGAACCATTCCTGTGACACTAGTTATAGATTCCGATGCTTCACTTCAGGTTTACTGTATCCCTCCGATCTTTTTATTGACGATGAAACACAGATATTGCATCGGAATTAAATTCAAAAGGCATAATGCCGACTTAAGTACAAGATGACTGACTCTTCTTTCTGTCTATGTTTTGAACCGTTCCTGTGACACTAGTTATAGATTCCGATGTTTCACTTCAGGTTTACTGTTTCCCTCTAACATTCTTATTGACGACGAAACACAGAAATTGCATCGAAATTAAATACAAAAGGCACAATGCCGACTCAAGTACTAGAAGACTGACTTTTCTTACTGCCTATGTTTTGAACCATTCCTGTGACACTAGTTATAGACTCCGATGCTTCACATCAGGTTTACTGTATCCCTCAGACCGTTGTATTGACGATGAAACACAGAAATTGCATCGGAATTAAATACAAAAGGCACAATGCCGACTCGAGTACAAGAAGACTGGCTCTTCTTCCTGTCTATGTTTTGAACCATTCCTGCGACACTAGTTATAGATTCCGATGCTTCACTTCAGGAGTACTGTATCCAGCTGACCTTCTTATTGACGATGAAACACAGAAATTGCATCGGAAATAAATACAAATGGCACAATGCTGACTTAAGTACAAGAAGACTGACGCTTCTTACTGTCTATGACTTGAACCATTCCTGTGACACTAGTTATAGATTCCGAAGCTTCACTTCAGTTTTACTGTATCCCTCTGACCTTCGTATTGACGATGAAACACAGATATTGCATCGGAATTAAATTCAAAAGCACAATGCCGACTCAAGCAACAGAAGACTGGCTCTTCTTACTGCCTATGTTCTGAACCTTTCCTGTGAGACCGGTTTTAGATTCCGATGCTTCACTTCAGGTTTACTGTATCCCGTGGACCTTCTTATTGACGACGAAAAATACAGCAATTGCATCGGAATTAAATAGCAAAGGCACAATGCCGACTTAAGTACAAGAAAACTAACACTTCTTACTGTCTATGTTTTGAACTATTCCTGTGACACTAGTTATAGACTCCGATTCTTCACTTCAGGCTTACTGTTTCCCTCTGACCTTCTTATTGACGATGAAACACAGAAATTGCATCTGAATTAAATACAAAAGGCACAATGCCGACTCAAATACAAGAAGACTGGCTCTTCTTACTGTCAATGTTTTGAACCTTTCCTGTGTGACCGGTTTTAGATTCCGATGCTTCACTTCAGGTTTACTGTATCCATGGACCTTCTTATTGACGATCAAACACAGAAATTGCATCGGAATTAAATACAAAACGCACAATGCCGACTTAAGTACAAGAAGACTGGCTCTACTAACTTTCTATGTTTTGAACCTTTCCTGTGAGACCGGTTTTAGATTCCGATGCTTCACTTCAGGTTTACTGTATCTCTTGGACCTTCTTATTGACGACGAAACACAGAAATTGCATCGGAATTAAATACAAAAGGCACAATGCCGACTTAAGTACAAGAAAACTGACTTTTCTTACTGTCTATGCTTTGAACCATTCCTGTGACACTAGTTATAGATTCCGATGCTTCACTTCAGGTTTACTGTATCCCTCTGACCTTCTTATTGACGATGAAATACAGAAATTGCATCAGAATTAAATACAAAAGGCACAATGCCGACTTAAGTACAAGAAAACTGATTCTTCTTACTGACTATGCTTTGAACCTTTCCTGTGAGACCAGTCTTTGATTTTGATGCTTGACTTCAGGTTTACAGCATCCCTTGGACCTTCTTATTGACGACAAAACACAGAAATTGCATCGGAATTAAATAGAGAAGGCACAATGCCTACTTTAGAACAAGAAAACAGAGTCTTCTTACTGTCTATGTTTGAACCATTCCTGTGACACTAGTTATAGATTCCGATGCTTCACTTCAGGTTTACAGTATCCCTGTGACCTTCTTATTGACAATGAAACACAGAAATTGCATCAGAATTAAATACAAAAGGCACAATGCCGACTCAAGTACAAGAAGACTGGCTCTACTTACTTTCTATGTTTTGAACCTCTTCGGTGAGACCGGTTTTAGATTCCGATGCTTCACTTCAAGTTTACTGTATCTCTTGGACCTTCTTATTGACGACGAAACACAGAAATTGCATCGGAATTAAATACAAAAGGCACAATGCCGACTTAAGTACAAGAAAACTGACTCTTCTTACTGTCTATGTTATGAACCATTCCTGTGACACTAGTTATAAATTCCGATGCTTCACTTCAGGTTTACTGTATCCCTCTGACCTTCTTATTGACGATGAAACACAGAAATTGCATCGGAATTAAACACAAAAGGCACAATGCCGACTTAAGTACAAGAAAACTGATTCTTCTTACTGTCTATGTTTTTAACCATTCCGGTGACACTAGTTATAGATTCCGATGCTTCACTTCAGGTTTACTGTATCCCTCTGACCGTCTTATTGACGATGAAACACAGAATATGCATCGGAATTGAATACAAAAGGCACAATGCCGACTCAAGTACTAGAAGACAGGCTCTTCTTACTGTCTATGTTTTGAACCTTTCCTGGGTTATCGGTTTTAGATTCAGACCGTTCACTTCAGGTTTACTGTATCCCTTGGACCTTCTTATTGACAACGAAACACAGAAACTGCATCGGAAGTAAATAGAAAAGGCACACTGTCGACTTAAGTACAAGAAAACTGACTCTTCTTACTGTCTATGATTTGAACAATTCCTGTGACACTAGTTTTAAATTCCGATGCTTCACTTCAGGTTTACTGTATCCCTTGGACCTTCTTATTGACGACGAAACACAGAAATTGAATCGGAATTAAATACAAAAGGCACAATGCCGACTTAAGTACAAGAAACTGACTTTTCTTACTGTCTATGTTATGAACCATTCCTGGGACACTAGTTATAGATTCCGATGCTTCACTTCAGGTTTACTGTATCCCTCTGACCATTTTATTGACGATAAAACACAGAAATTGCATCGGAATTAAATACAAAAGGCACAATGCCGACTTAAGTACAAGAAAACTGATTCTTGTTACTGTCTATGTTTTTAACCATTCCTGTGACACTAGTTATAGATTCCGATGCTTCACTTCAGGTTTACTGTATCCCTCTGACCGTCTTATTGACGATGAAACGCAGAAATGGCATCGGAATTAAATACAAAAGGCACAATGCCGACTTAAGTACAAGAAAATTAATTCTTCTTATTGCCTATGTTTGAACCATTCCTGTGACACTAGTTATAGATTCCGATGACTCACTTCAGGAATACTGTATCCCTCTGACCTTCTTATTGGCGATGAAACACAGAAATTGCATCGGAATTATATACAAAAGGCACAATGCCGACTGAAGTACAAGAAGACTGACTCTTCTTACTGTCTATTTTTTGAATCATTCCTGTGGCACTAGTTATAGATTCCGATGCCTCACTTCAGGTTTACTGTATCCCTCTTACCTTCTTATTGACGATCAAACACAGAAAATTCATCGGAATTAAATACGAAATGCACAATGCCGCCTCAAGTACAAGAAGACTGGCTCTTCTCACTGTCTATGTTTTAAACCATTCCTGTGACACTAGTTATTGATTCCGATGCTTCACTTCAGGTTTACTGTATCCAGCTGACCTTCTTATTGACGATGAAACGCAGAAATTGCATCGGAATTAAATACAAAAGGTACAATGCCCTACTTAAGTACAAGAAGACTGACTCATCTTACTGTCTATGTTTTGAATCACTCCTGTGACACAAGTTATAGATTCCGATGCTTCACTTCAATTTTACTGTATCCCTCTGACCTTCTTATTGACGATGAAACACAGAAATTGCATCGGAATTAAATACAAAAAGCTGAATGCCGTCTTAAGTACAAGAAGACTGACTCTTCCTACTGCCTATGTTTTGAACCACTCCTGTGACACTAGTTTTAGATTCGGATGCTTCACTTCAGGTTTACCGTATCCCCCTGACCTTCATATTGACGATGAAACACAGAAATTGCATCGGAATTAAATACAAAAGGCACAATGCCGACTCAAGTACTAGAAGACTGACTTTTCTTACTGCCTATGTTTTGAACCATTCCTGTGACACTAGTTATAGACTCCGATGCTTCACATCAGGTTTACTGTATCCCTCAGACCGTCGTATTGACGATGAAACACAGAAATTGCATCGGAATTAAATACAAAAGGCACAATGCCGACTTAAGTACAAGAAAACTGATTCTTCCTACTGTCTATGTTTTGAACCTTTCCTGTGAGACCAGTCTTTGATTTTGATGCTTGACTTCAGGTTTACAGTATCCCTTGGACCTTCTTATTGACGACGAAACACAGAAACTGCATCGGAAGTAAATACAAAAGGCCCAATGCCGACTCGAGTGCAAGAAGGCTGGTTCTTCTTCCTGTCTATGTTTTGAACCATTCCTGTGACACTAGTTATAGATTCCGATGCTTCACTTCAGGTCTACTGTATCCAGCTGACCTTCTTATTGACGATGAAACACAGAAATTGCATCGGAATTAAATACAAATGGCACAATCCCCACTTAAGTACAAGAAGACTGACTCTTCTTACTGTCTATGTTTTGAACCATTCCTGTGACACTACTTATAGATTGTGATGCTTCACTTCGGGTTTACTGTTTCCCTCTGACCTTCTTATTGACGATGAAACACAGAAATTGCCTCTGAATTAAGTACAAAAGGCACACTGCCGACTTAAGTACAAGAAGACTGACTCTTCTTACTGTCTATGCTTTGAACCGTTCCTGTGACACTAGTTGTAGATTCCGATGCTTCACTTCAGGTATACTGTATCCCTCGGACCTTCTTATTGACGATGAAATACAGAAATTGCATCGGAATTAAATACAAAAGGCACAATGCCGACTTAAGTACAAGAAAACTGATTCTTCTTACTGTCTATGTTTTGAACCTCTCCTGTGAGACCAGTCTTTGAATTTGATGCTTGACTTCAGGTTTACAGTATCCCTTGGACCTTCTTATTGACGACGAAACACAGAAACTGCATCGGAAGTAAATAGAAAAGGCACAATGTTGACTTAACTACAAGAAAACTGACTGTTCTTACTGTCTATGATTTGAACAATTCCTGTGACACTAGTTATACGTTCCGATGCATCACTTCAGGTTTACTGTATCCCTCTGCCCTTCTTATTGACGATGAAACACAGAAATTACATCGGAATTAAATACAGAAGGCACAATGCCGACTTAAGTATAAGAAAACCGACTCTTCTTACTGTCTATGCTTTGAACCATTCCTGTGACACTAGTTATAGATTCCGATGCTTCACTTCAGGTTTACTATGTCCCTCTGACCTTCTTATTGACGATGAAACACAGAAATTGCATCGGAGTTAAATACAAAAGGCACAATGAAGACTCAAGTACAAGAAGACTGGTTCTTCTTACTGTCTATGTTTTGAACCTTTCCCGTGAGACCAGTTTTAGATTCCGATGCTTCACTTCAGGTTTACTGTATCCCTTGCGCCTTCTGCTTGACGGCGAAACACAGACATTGCATCGGACTTAAATAGAAAAGGAACAATGCCGACTTAAGTACAAGAAAACTGACTCATCTTCCTGCCTATGTTTTGAACCATTCATGTGACACTAGTTATAGATTCCGACGCTTCACTTCAAGTTTACTGTATCCCTCTGACCGTCTTATTGACGACGAAACACAGAAATTGCATCGGAATTAAATACAAAAGGCACAATGCCGGCTCAAGTACTAGAAGTTTGGCTCTTCTTACTGTCTATGTTTTGAACCTTTCCTGTGATATCGGTTTTAGTTGCGGATGATTCACTTCAGGTTTACTGTATCCTTTGGACCTTCTTTTGCCGACGAAACACAGAAACTGCATCGGAATTAAATAGAAAAGGCACAATGTCGACTTAAGTACAGGAAAACTGACTCTTCTTACTGTCTATGCTTTGAACCATTCCTGTGACACTAGTTATAGATTCCGATGCTTCACTTCAGGTTTAATGTATCCCTCTGACTTTGGTATTGACGATGAAACACAGAAATTGCATCGGATTTAAATACAAAAGGCACATAGCCGACACAAGTACTAGAAGACAGGCTCTTCTTACTGTCTATGATTTGAACCTTTCCTGGGTTACCGGTTTTAGATTCCGACCCTTCACTTCAGGTTTTCTGCATCCCTTGGACCTTCTTATTGACGACGAAACACGGAAACTACATCGGAAGTAAATAGAAAAGGCACAATCTCGACTTAAGTACAAGAAAACTGACTCTTCTTACTGTCTATGATTTGAACCATTCCTGTGTCACTAGGTATAGGTTCCGATGCATCACTTCAGGTTTACTGTATCCCTCTGCCCTTCTTATTGAGGATGAAACACACAATTTGCATCGGAATTAAATACAAAAGGCACAATGCCGACTTAAGTATAAGAAAACCGAATCTTCTTACTGTCTATGCTTTGAACCATTCCTGTGACAATAGTTATAGATTCCGTTGCTTCACTTCAGGTTTACTGTATCCCTCTGACCTTCTTAATGACGATGAAACACAGAAATTGCATCGGAATTATATACAAAGGGCACAATGCCGACTCAAGCATGAGAAGACTGGCTCTTCGTACTGTCTATGTTTTGAACCTTTCCTGTGAGACCCGTTTTAGATTCCGATGCTTCACTTCAGGTATACTGCATCCCTTGGACTTTCTCATTGACGACGAAACACAGAAATTGCATCGGAATTCAATAGAAAAGGCACAATGCCGACTTAAGAACAAGAAAACTGACTCCTCTTACTGTCTATGTTTTGAACCATTCCTGTGACACTAGTTATAGATTCCGATGCTTCACTTCAGGTTTACTGTATCCCTCTGACCTTCGTATTGACGATGAAACACAGAAATTGCATCGGAATAGAAACAAAAGGCACAATGCCGACTTAAGTACAAGAAGACTGACTCTTATTACTGTCTATGTTTTGAACTATTCCTGTGACATTAGTTATAGATTCCGATGGTTCACTTCAGGTTCACGGTATCCCTCTGACCTTCTTATTGATGATTAAACACAGAAATTGCATCGGAATCAAATACAAAAGGCACAATGCCGACTTAAGTACACGGAAACTGACTCCTCTTACTGACTATGTTTTGAACCATTCCCGTGACACTAGTAATAGATTCCGAAGCTTCACTTCAGGTTTACTGTATCCCTCCGACCTTCTTATTGATGATGAAACACAGAAATTGCATCGGAATTAAATAGAAAAGGCACAATGCCGACTTAAGTACAAGAAAACTGACTCTTCTTACTGTCTATGTTTTTAACCATTCCTGTGACACTAGTTATGGATTCCGATGCTTCACTTCAGGTTTACTGTATCCCTCTGACCTTCTTATTGACGATGAAACACAGAAATTGCATCGGAATTAAATACAAAAGGCACAATCCCGACTCTAGTACAAGAAGACTGGCTCTTCCTACTGTCTATATTCTGTACCTTACCTGTGAGACCGGTTTTAGATTCCGATGCTTCGCTTCAGGTATACTGCATCGCTCTGACCTTCTTGTTGACGATGAGACACAGAAATTGCATAGGAATTAAGTACAAAAGGCATCATGCCGACTCTAGTACAAGAAGACTGGCTCTTCTTACTGTCTATGTTTTGAACCTTTCCTGTGAGACCGGTTTTAGATTCCGATGCTTCACTACAGGTTTACTGTATCCCTTGGACATTCTTATTGTCGACGAAACACTGAAATTGCATCGGAATGAAATAGAAAAGGCACAATGTCGACTTAAGTTCAAGAAAACTGACTCTTCTTACTGTCTATGGTTCGAACCATTCCTGTGACACTACTTATAGATTCCGATGCTTCACTTCAGGTTTACTGTATCCCTCTCACCTTCTTATTGACGATGCAACACAGAAATTGCATCGGAATTAAATACAAAAGACACAAAGCCGACTTAATTATAAGAAAACTGACTCTTCTTACTGTCTATGCTTTGAACCATTCCTGTGACACTAGTTATAGATTCCGATGCTTCACTTCAGGTTTACTGAATCCTTTGGACCTTCTTATTGACGATGGAACACAGAAATTGCATCGGAATTAAATACAAAAGGCACAATGCAGACTTAAGTACAAGAAAACTGACTCTTCTTACTGTCTATGTTTTGAACCATTCCTGTGACACTAGTTATAGATTCCGATGCTTCACTTCAGGTTTACTGTACCCCTCCGACCTTCTTATTGATGATGAAACACAGAATTTGCATCGGAATTGAACAGAAAAGACACAATGTTGACTTAAATACAAGAACACTGACTCTTCTTACTGTCTATGGTTTTAACTATTCCTGTGACACTATTTATATATTCCGCTGCTTCACTTCAGGTTTACTGTATCCCTCTGACCATCTTATTGACGATGAAACACAGAAATTGCATCGGAATTAATTAAAAAAGGTACAATGGCGACTTAAGTACAGAAAACTGACTCTTCTTACTGTCTATGTTTTGAACCATTCCTGTGTCGTTAGTTATAGATTCCGATGCTTCACTTCAGGTTTACTGTATCCCTTGAACCTTCTTATTGACGACGAAACACAGAAATTGCGTCGGAAATAAATATAAAAGCTCAATGCTGACTTAAGTACAAGAAAACTGATTCTTCTTACTGTCTATGTCTTTAACCATTCCTGTGACACTAGTTATAGATTCCAATCCTTCACTTCAGGCTTACTGTACCCCTTGGACTTTCTTATTGACGACGAAACACAGAAATTGCATCGGAATTAAATAGAAAAGCACAATGCCGACTTAAGTACAAGAAAACTGACTCTTCTTACTGTCTATATTTTGAACCACTCCTGTGACACTTATTATAGATTTTGATGCTTAACTTCATGTTTACTGTATCCCTTGGACCTTCTTATTGACGACGAAACACAGAAACTGCATCGGAAGTAAATACAAAAGGCACAATGCCGACTCGAGTGCAAGAAGGCTGGTTCTTCTTCCTGTCTATGTTTTGAACCATTCCTGTGACACTAGTTATAGATTCCGATGCTTCACTTCAGGTCTACTGTATCCAGCTGACCTTCTTATTGACGATGAAACACAGAAATTGCATCGGAATTAAATACAAATGGCACAATCCCCACTTAAGTACAAGAAGACTGACTCTTCTTACTGTCTATGTTTTGAACCATTCCTGTGACACTACTTATAGATTGTGATGCTTCACTTCGGGTTTACTGTTTCCCTCTGACCTTCTTATTGACGATGAAACACAGAAATTGCATCTGAATTAAGTACAAAAGGCACACTGCCGACTTAAGTACAAGAAGACTGACTCTTCTTACTGTCTATGCTTTGAACCGTTCCTGTGACACTAGTTGTAGATTCCGATGCTTCACTTCAGGTATACTGTATCCCTCGGACCTTCTTATTGACGATGAAATACAGAAATTGCATCGGAATTAAATACAAAAGGCACAATGCCGACTTAAGTACAAGAAAACTGATTCTTCTTACTGTCTATGTTTTGAACCTCTAGTGTGAGACCAGTCTTTGAATTTGATGCTTGACTTCAGGTTTACAGTATCCCTTGGACCTTCTTATTGACGACGAAACACAGAAACTGCATCGGAAGTAAATAGAAAAGGCACAATGTTGACTTAACTACAAGAAAACTGACTGTTCTTACTGTCTATGATTTGAACAATTCCTGTGACACTAGTTATACGTTCCGATGCATCACTTCAGGTTTACTGTATCCCTCTGCCCTTCTTATTGACGATGAAACACAGAAATTACATCGGAATTAAATACAGAAGGCACAATGCCGACTTAAGTATAAGAAAACCGACTCTTCTTACTGTCTATGCTTTGAACCATTCCTGTGACACTAGTTATAGATTCCGATGCTTCACTTCAGGTTTACTATGTCCCTCTGACCTTCTTATTGACGATGAAACACAGAAATTGCATCGGAGTTAAATACAAAAGGCACAATGAAGACTCAAGTACAAGAAGACTGGTTCTTCTTACTGTCTATGTTTTGAACCTTTCCCGTGAGACCAGTTTTAGATTCCGATGCTTCACTTCAGGTTTACTGTATCCCTTGCGCCTTCTGCTTGACGGCGAAACACAGACATTGCATCGGACTTAAATAGAAAAGGAACAATGCCGACTTAAGTACAAGAAAACTGACTCATCTTCCTGCCTATGTTTTGAACCATTCATGTGACACTAGTTATAGATTCCGACGCTTCACTTCAAGTTTACTGTATCCCTCTGACCGTCTTATTGACGACGAAACACAGAAATTGCATCGGAATTAAATACAAAAGGCACAATGCCGGCTCAATTACTAGAAGTTTGGCTCTTCTTACTGTCTATGTTTTGAACCTTTCCTGTGATATCGGTTTTAGTTGCGGATGATTCACTTCAGGTTTACTGTATCCTTTGGACCTTCTTTTGCCGACGAAACACAGAAACTGCATCGGAATTAAATAGAAAAGGCACAATGTCGACTTAAGTACAGGAAAACTGACTCTTCTTACTGTCTATGCTTTGAACCATTCCTGTGACACTAGTTATAGATTCCGATGCTTCACTTCAGGTTTAATGTATCCCTCTGACTTTGGTATTGACGATGAAACACAGAAATTGCATCGGATTTAAATACAAAAGGCACATAGCCGACACAAGTACTAGAAGACAGGCTCTTCTTACTGTCTATGATTTGAACCTTTCCTGGGTTACCGGTTTTAGATTCCGACCCTTCACTTCAGGTTTTCTGCATCCCTTGGACCTTCTTATTGACGACGAAACACAGAAACTACATCGGAAGTAAATAGAAAAGGCACAATCTCGACTTAAGTACAAGAAAACTGACTCTTCTTACTGTCTATGATTTGAACCATTCCTGTGTCACTAGGTATAGGTTCCGATGCATCACTTCAGGTTTACTGTATCCCTCTGCCCTTCTTATTGAGGATGAAACACACAATTTGCATCGGAATTAAATACAAAAGGCACAATGCCGACTTAAGTATAAGAAAACCGACTCTTCTTACTGTCTATGCTTTGAACCGTTCCTGTGACAATAGTTATAGATTCCGTTGCTTCACTTCAGGTTTACTGTATCCCTCTGACCTTCTTAATGACGATGAAACACAGAAATTGCATCGGAATTATATACAAAGGGCACAATGCCGACTCAAGCATGAGAAGACTGGCCCTTCGTACTGTCTATGTTTTGAACCTTTCCTGTGAGACCCGTTTTAGATTCCGATGCTTCACTTCAGGTATACTGCATCCCTTGGACTTTCTCATTGACGACGAAACACAGAAATTGCATCGGAATTCAATAGAAAAGGCACAATGCCGACTTAAGAACAAGAAAACTGACTCCTCTTACTGTCTATGTTTTGAACCATTCCTGTGACACTAGTTATAGATTCCGATGCTTCACTTCAGGTTTACTGTATCCCTCTGACCTTCGTATTGACGATGAAACACAGAAATTGCATCGGAATAGAAACAAAAGGCACAATGCCGACTTAAGTACAAGAAGACTGACTCTTATTACTGTCTATGTTTTGAACTATTCCTGTGACATTAGTTATAGATTCCGATGGTTCACTTCAGGTTCACGGTATCCCTCTGACCTTCTTATTGATGATTAAACACAGAAATTGCATCGGAATCAAATACAAAAGGCACAATGCCGACTTAAGTACACGGAAACTGACTCCTCTTACTGACTATGTTTTGAACCATTCCCGTGACACTAGTAATAGATTCCGAAGCTTCACTTCAGGTTTACTGTATCCCTCCGACCTTCTTATTGATGATGAAACACAGAAATTGCATCGGAATTAAATAGAAAAGGCACAATGCCGACTTAAGTACAAGAAAACTGACTCTTCTTACTGTCTATGTTTTTAACCATTCCTGTGACACTAGTTATGGATTCCGATGCTTCACTTCAGGTTTACTGTATCCCTCTGACCTTCTTATTGACGATGAAACACAGAAATTGCATCGGAATTAAATACAAAAGGCACAATCCCGACTCTAGTACAAGAAGACTGGCTCTTCCTACTGTCTATATTCTGTACCTTACCTGTGAGACCGGTTTTAGATTCCGATGCTTCGCTTCAGGTATACTGCATCGCTCTGACCTTCTTAATGACGATGAAACGCAGAAATTGCATCGGAATACAAACAAAAGGCACAATGCCGACTTAAGTAAAGGAAGACTGACTCTTCTTACTGTCGATGCTTTGAACCATTCCTGTGACACTAGTTATAGATTCCGATGGTTCACTTCAGGTTTACTGTATCCCTCTGACCTTCTTGTTGACGATGAGACACAGAAATTGCATAGGAATTAAGTACAAAAGGCATCATGCCGACTCTAGTACAAGAAGACTGGCTCTTCTTACTGTCTATGTTTTGAACCATTCCTGTGACACTAGTTATAGATTCCGATGCTTCACTTCAGGTTTACTGTATCCCTCTCACCTTCTTATTGACGATGCAACACAGAAATTGCATCGGAATTAAATACAAAAGACACAAAGCCGACTTAATTATAAGAAAACTGACTCTTCTTACTGTCTATGCTTTGAACCATTCCTGTGACACTAGTTATAGATTCCGATGCTTCACTTCAGGTTTACTGAATCCTTTGGACCTTCTTATTGACGATGGAACACAGAAATTGCATCGGAATTAAATACAAAAGGCACAATGCAGACTTAAGTACAAGAAAACTGACTCTTCTTACTGTCTATGTTTTGAACCATTCCTGTGACACTAGTTATAGATTCCGATGCTTCACTTCAGGTTTACTGTACCCCTCCGACCTTCTTATTGATGATGAAACACAGAATTTCCATCGGAATTGAACAGAAAAGACACAATGTTGACTTAAATACAAGAACACTGACTCTTCTTACTGTCTATGGTTTTAACTATTCCTGTGACACTATTTATATATTCCGCTGCTTCACTTCAGGTTTACTGTATCCCTCTGACCATCTTATTGACGATGAAACACAGAAATTGCATCGGAATTAATTAAAAAAGGTACAATGGCGACTTAAGTACAGAAAACTGACTCTTCTTACTGTCTATGTTTTGAACCATTCCTGTGTCGTTAGTTATAGATTCCGATGCTTCACTTCAGGTTTACTGTATCCCTCTGACCTTCTTATTGACAATGAAACACAGAAATTGCATCGGAATACAAACAAAAGGCACAATGCCGACTTAAGGACAAGAAGACTGACTCTTCTTACTGTCTATGTTTTGAAGCATTCCTGTGACACGAGTTATTGATTCCGATGGTTCACTTCAGGTTTACTGTATCCCTCTGACCTTCTTATTGACGATGAAACACAGAAATTGCATCGGAATTAAATACAAAAGGCACAATGCCAACTCAAGTACAAGAAGACTGACTCTTCTTACTGCCTATGTTTTGAACCATTCCTGTGACACTAGTTATAGATTCCGATGTTTCACTTCACGTTTACTGTATCCCTCACACCTTCTTATTGACGTGAAACACAGAATTTGCATCGTAATTAAATACAAAAGGCACAATAAAGACTAAAGTACAAGAAGACTGGCTCATCTTACTGTCTATGCTTTAAACCTCTCCTGTGAGACCGGTTTTAGATTCCGATGCTTGACTTAAGGTTTAATGTATCCCTTGCACCTTCTTATTGACGATGAAACACAGAAATTGCATCGGAATTAAATACAAAAGGCACAATGCCGACTCAAGTACAAGAAGACTGGCTCTTCTTACTGTCAATGTTTTGAACCATTCCTGTGATACCGGTTTTAGTTGCGGATGATTCACTTCAGGTTTACTGTATCCTTTGGACCTTCTTTTGCCGACGAAACACAGAAACTGCATCGGAATTAAATAGAAAAGGCACAATGTCGACTTAAGTACAGGAAAACTGACTCTTCTTACTGTCTATGCTTTGAACCATTCCTGTGACACTAGTTATAGATTCCGATGTTTCACTTCAGGTTTACTGTATCCAGCTGACCTTCTTATTGACGATGAAACGCAGAAATTGCATCGGAATTAAGTACAAAGGGTACAATGCCCTACTTAAGTACAAGAAGACTGACTCATCTTACTGTCTATGTTTTGAATCACTCCTGTGACACAAGTTATAGATTCCGATGCTTCACTTCAATTTTACTGTATCCCTCTGACCTTCTTATTGACGATGAAACACAGAAATTGCATCGGAATTAAATACAAAAAGCTGAATGCCGTCTTAAGTACAAGAAGACTGACTCTTCCTACTGCCTATGTTTTGAACCACTCCTGTGACACTAGTTTTAGATTCGGATGCTTCACTTCAGGTTTACCGTATCCCCCTGACCTTCATATTGACGATGAAACACAGAAATTGCATCGGAATTAAATACAAAAGGCACAATGCCGACTCAAGTACTAGAAGACTGACTTTTCTTACTGCCTATGTTTTGAACCATTCCTGTGACACTAGTTATAGACTCCGATGCTTCACATCAGGTTTACTGTATCCCTCAGACCGTCGTATTGACGATGAAACACAGAAATTGCATCGGAATTAAATACAAAAGGCACAATGCCGACTTAAGTACAAGAAAACTGATTCTTCCTACTGTCTATGTTTTGAACCTTTCCTGTGAGACCAGTCTTTGATTTTGATGCTTGACTTCAGGTTTACAGTATCCCTTGGACCTTCTTATTGAAGACGAAACACAGAAACTGCATCGGAAGTAAATACAAAAGGCACAATGCCGACTCGAGTGCAAGAAGGCTGGTTCTTCTTCCTGTCTATGTTTTGAACCATTCCTGTGACACTAGTTATAGATTCCGATGCTTCACTTCAGGTCTACTGTATCCAGCTGACCTTCTTATTGACGATGAAACACAGAAATTGCATCGGAATTAAATACAAATGGCACAATCCCCACTTAAGTACAAGAAGACTGACTCTTCTTACTGTCTATGTTTTGAACCATTCCTGTGACACTACTTATAGATTGTGATGCTTCACTTCAGGTTTACTGTTTCCCTCTCACCTTCTTATTGACGATGAAACACAGAAATTGCATCTGAATTAAGTACAAAAGGCACACTGCCGACTCAAGTACAAGAAGACTGGCTGTTCTTACTGTCTATGTTTTCAACCTTTCCAGTGAGACCGGTTTTAGATTCCGATGCTTCACTTCAGGTTTACTGTATCCCTTGGACCTTCTTATTGACGATCAAACACAGAAATTGCATCGGAATTAAATACAAAAGGCACAATGCCGACTTAAGTACAAGAAGACTGACTCTTCTTACTGTCTATGCTTTGAACCGTTCCTGTGACACTAGTTGTAGATTCCGATGCTTCACTTCAGGTATACTGTATCCCTCTGACCTTCTTATTGACGATGAAATACAGAAATTGCATCGGAATTAAATACAAAAGGCACAATGCCGACTTAAGTACAAGAAAACTGATTCTTCTTACTGTCTATGTTTTGAACCTCTCCTGTGAGACCAGTCTTTGAATTTGATGCTTGACTTCAGGTTTACAGTATCCCTTGGACCTTCTTATTGACGACGAAACACAGAAACTGCATCGGAAGTAAATAGAAAAGGCACAATGTTGACTTAAGTACAAGAAAACTGACTGTTCTTACTGTCTATGATTTGAACAATTCCTGTGACACTAGTTATACCTTCCGATGCATCACTTCAGGTTTACTGTATCCCTCTGCCCTTCTTATTGACGATGAAACACAGAAATTACATCGGAATTAAATACAGAAGGCACAATGCCGACTTAAGTATAAGAAAACCGACTCTTCTTACTGTCTATGCTTTGAACCATTCCTGTGTCACTAGTTATAGATTCCGATGCTTCACTTCTGGTTTACTATGTCCCTCTGACCTTCTTATTGACGATGAAACACAGAAATTGCATCGGAGTTAAATACAAAAGGCACAATGAAGACTCAAGTACAAGAAGACTGGTTCTTCTTACTGTCTATGTTTTGAACCTTTCCCGTGAGACCAGTTTTAGATTCCGATGCTTCACTTCAGGTTTACTGTATCCCTTGCGCCTTCTGCTTGACGGCGAAACACAGACATTGCATCGGAATTAAATAGAAAAGGAACAATGCCGACTTAAGTACAAAAAAAACTGACTCATCTTCCTGCCTATGTTTTGAACCATTCATGTGACACTAGTTATAGATTCCGACGCTTCACTTCAAGTTTACTGTATCCCTCTGACCGTCTTATTGACGACGAAACACAGAAATTGCATCGGAATTAAATACAAAAGGCACAATGCCGGCTCAAGTACTAGAAGTTTGGCTCTTCTTACTGTCTATGTTTTGAACCTTTCCTGTGATATCGGTTTTAGTTGCGGATGATTCACTTCAGGTTTACTGTATCCCTCTGACCTTATTGACGATGAAACACAGAAATTGCATCGGAATTAAATACAAAAGGCACAATGCCGACTCAAGTACAAGAAGACTGGCTCTTCCTACTGTCAATGTTTTGAACAATTCCTGTGATACCGGTTTTAGTTGCGGATGATTCACTTCAGGTTTACTGTATCCTTTGGACCTTCTTTTGCCGACGAAACACAGAAACTGCATCGGAATTAAATAGAAAAGGCACAATGTCGACTTAAGTACAGGAAAACTGACTCTTCTTACTGTCTATGCTTTGAACCATTCCTGTGACACTAGTTATAGATTCAGATGCTTCACTTCAGGTTTAATGTATCCCTCTGACTTTTGTATTGACGATGAAACACAGAAATTGCATCGGATTTAAATACAAAAGGCACAATGCCGACACAAGTACTAGAAGACAGGCTCTTCTTACTGTCTATGTTTTGAACCTTTCCTGGGTTACCGGTTTTAGATTCCGACCCTTCACTTCAGGTTTTCTGCATCCCTTGGACCTTCTTATTGACGACGAAACACAGAAACTACATCGGAAGTAAATAGAAAAGGCACAATCTCGACTTAAGTACAAGAAAACTGACTCTTCTTACTGTCTATGATTTGAACCATTCCTGTGACACTAGGTATAGGTTCCGATGCATCACTTCAGGTTTACTGTATCCCTCTGCCCTTCTTACTGAGGATGAAACACAGAATTTGCATCGGAATTAAATACAAAAGGCACAATGCCGACTTAAGTATAAGAAAACCGACTCTTCTTACTGTCTATGCTTTGAACCATTCCTGTGACAATAGTTATAGATTCCGTTGCTTCACTTCAGGTTTACTGTATCCCTCTGACCTTCTTAATGACGATGAAACACAGAAATTGCATCGGAATTATATACAAAGGGCACAATGCCGACTCAAGCATGAGAAGACTGGCTCTTCGTACTGTCTATATTTTGAACCTTTCCTGTGATACCGGTTTTAGATTCCGATGCTTCACTTCAGGTTTACTGTATCCCTTGGACCTTCTTATTGACGACAGAACACAGAAACTGCATCGGAATTGAATGGAAAAGGCACAATGTCGACTTAAGTACAAGAAAACTGACTCTTCTTACTGTCTATGATTTGAACCATTCCTGTGACACTAGTTATAGGTTCTGATGCATCACTTCGGGTTTACTGTATCCCTCTGACCTTATTGACGATGAAACACAGAAATTGCATCGGAATTAAATACAAAAGGCACAAAGCCGACTCAAGTACAAGAAGACTGGCTCTTCTAACTGTCTATGTTTTGAACCTTTCCTGTGAGACCCGTTTTAGATTCCGATGCTTCACTTCAGGTATACTGCATCCCTTGGACTTTCTCATTGGCGACGAAACACAGAAATTGCATCGGAATTCAATAGAAAAGGCACAATGCCGACTTAAGAACAAGAAAACTGACTCCTCTTACTGTCTATGTTTTGAACCATTCCTGTGACACTAGTTATAGATTCCGATGCTTCACTTCAGGTTTACTGTATCCCTCTGACCTTCTTATTGACGATGAAACACAGAAATTGCATCGGAATAGAAACAAAAGGCACAATGCCGACTTAAGTACAAGAAGACTGACTCTTATTACTGTCTATGTTTTGAACTATTCCTGTGACATTAGTTATAGATTCCGATGGTTCACTTCAGGTTCACGGTATCCCTCTGACCTTCTTATTGATGATTAAACACAGAAATTGCATCGGAATCAAATACAAAAGGCACAATGCCGACTTAAGTACACGGAAACTGACTCCTCTTACTGACTATGTTTTGAACCATTCCCGTGACACTAGTAATAGATTCCGAAGCTTCACTTCAGGTTTACTGTATCCCTCCGACCTTCTTATTGATGATGAAACACAGAAATTGCATCGGAATTAAATAGAAAAGGCACAATGCCGACTTAAGTACAAGAAAACTGACTCTTCTTACTGTCTATGTTTTTAACCATTCCTGTGACACTAGTTATGGATTCCGATGCTTCACTTCAGGTTTACTGTATCCCTCTGACCTTCTTATTGACGATGAAACACAGAAATTGCATCGGAATTAAATACAAAAGGCACAATCCCGACTCTAGTACAAGAAGACTGGCTCTTCCTACTGTCTATATTCTGTACCTTACCTGTGAGACCGGTTTTAGATTCCGATGCTTCGCTTCAGGTATACTGCATCGATCTGACCTTCTTAATGACGATGAAACGCAGAAATTGCATCGGAATACAAACAAAAGGCACAATGCCGACTTAAGTAAAGGAAGACTGACTCTTCTTACTGTCGATGCTTTGAACCATTCCTGTGACACTAGTTATAGATTCCGATGGTTCACTTCAGGTTTACTGTATCCCTCTGACCTTCTTGTTGACGATGAGACACAGAAATTGCATAGGAATTAAGTACAAAAGGCACAATGCCGACTCTAGTACAAGAAGACTGGCTCTTCTTACTGTCTATGTTTTGAACCTTTCCTGTGAGACCGGTTTTAGATTCCGATGCTTCACTACAGGTTTACTGTATCCCTTGGACATTCTTATTGTCGACGAAACACTGAAATTGCATCGGAATGAAATAGAAAAGGCACAATGTCGACTTAAGTTCAAGAAAACTGACTCTTCTTACTGTCTATGGTTCGAACCATACCTGTGACACTACTTATAGATTCCGATGCTTCACTTCAGGTTTACTGTATCCCTCTCACCTTCTTATTGACGATGCAACACAGAAATTGCATCGGAATTAAATACAAAAGACACAAAGCCGACTTAATTATAAGAAAACTGACTCTTCTTACTGTCTATGCTTTGAACCATTCCTGTGACACTAGTTATAGATTCCGATGCTTCACTTCAGGTTTACTGAATCCTTTGGACCTTCTTATTGACGATGGAACACAGAAATTGCATCGGAATTAAATACAAATGGCACAATGCAGACTTAAGTACAAGAAAACTGACTCTTCTTACTGTCTATGTTTTGAACCATTCCTGTGAAACTAGTTATAGATTCCGATGCTTCACTTCAGGTTTACTGTACCCCTCCGACCTTCTTATTGATGATGAAACACAGAAATTGCATCGGAATTGAACAGAAAAGGCACAATGTTGACTTAAATACAAGAACACTGACTCTTCTTACTGTCTATGGTTTTAACTATTCCTGTGACACTATTTATATATTCCGCTGCTTCGCTTCAGGTTTACTGTATCCCTCTGACCATCTTATAGACGATGAAACACAGAAATTGCATCGGAATGAATTAAAATAGGGACAATGGCGACTTAAGTACAGAAAACTGACTCTTCTTACTGTCTATGTTTTGAACCATTCCTGTGTCGTTAGTTATAGATTCCGATGCTTCACTTCAGGTTTACTGTATCCCTTGAACCTTCTTATTGACGACGAAACACAGAAATTGCGTCGGAAATAAATATAAAAGCTCAATGCTGACTTAAGTACAAGAAAACTGATTCTTCTTACTGTCTATGTCTTTAACCATTCCTGTGACACTAGTTATAGATTCCGATTCTTCACTTCAGGCTTACTGTACCCCTTGGACTTTCTTATTGACGACGAAACACAGAAATTGCATCGGAATTAAATAGAAAAGCACAATGCCGACTTAAGTACAAGAAAACTGACTCTTCTTACTGTCTATATTTTGAACCACTCCTGTGACACTTATTATAGATTTTGATGCTTCACTTCGTGTTTACTGTATCCCTCTGACCGTCTTATTTCCCATGAAACACAGAAATTGCATCGGAATTAAATAGAAAAGCACAATGCCGACGTAAGAACAAGAAAACTGACTCTTCTTACTGTCTATGTTTTGAACCACTCCTGTGACACTAGTTATAGATTCCGATGCTTCACTTCAGGTTTACTGTATCCCTCTGACCTTCTTATTGACAATGAAACACAGAAATTGCATCGGAATACAAACAAAAGGCACAATGCCGACTTAAGGACAAGAAGACTGACTCTTCTTACTGTCTATGTTTTGAAGCATTCCTGTGACACGAGTTATTGATTCCGATGGTTCACTTCAGGTTTACTGTATCCCTCTGACCTTCTTATTGACGATGAAACACAGAAATTGCATCGGAATTAAATACAAAAGGCACAATGCCAACTCAAGTACAAGAAGACTGACTCTTCTTACTGCCTATGTTTTGAACCATTCCTGTGACACTAGTTATAGATTCCGATGTTTCACTTCACGTTTACTGTATCCCTCACACCTTCTTATTGACGTGAAACACAGAATTTGCATCGTAATTAAATACAAAAGGCACAATAAAGACTAAAGTACAAGAAGACTGGCTCATCTTACTGTCTATGCTTTGAACCTCTCCTGTGAGACCGGTTTTAGATTCCGATGCTTGACTTAAGGTTTAATGTATCCCTTGCACCTTCTTATTGACGATGAAACACAGAAATTGCATCGGAATTAAATACAAAAGGCACAATGCCGACTCAAGTACAAGAAGACTGGCTCTTCTTACTGTCAATGTTTTGAACCATTCCTGTGATACCGGTTTTAGTTGCGGATGATTCACTTCAGGTTTACTGTATCCTTTGGACCTTCTTTTGCCGACGAAACACAGAAACTGCATCGGAATTAAATAGAAAAGGCACAATGTCGACTTAAGTACAGGAAAACTGACTCTTCTTACTGTCTATGCTTTGAACCATTCCTGTGACACTAGTTATAGATTCCGATGCTTCACTTCAGGTTTAATGTATCCCTCTGACTTTGGTATTGACGATGAAACACAGAAATTGCATCGGATTTAAATACAAAAGGCACAATGCCGACACAAGTACTAGAAGACAGGCTCTTCTTACTGTCTATGTTTTGAACCTTTCCTGGGTTACCGGTTTTAGATTCCGACCCTTCACTTCAGGTTTTCTGCATCCCTTGGACCTTCTTATTGACGACGAAACACAGAAACTACATCGGAAGTAAATAGAAAAGGCACAATCTCGACTTAAGTACAAGAAAACTGACTCTTCTTACTGTCTATGATTTGAACCATTCCTGTGACACTAGGTATAGGTTCCGATGCATCACTTCAGGTTTACTGTATCCCTCTGCCCTTCTTATTGAGGATGAAACACAGAATTTGCATCGGAATTAAATACAAAAGGCACAATGCCGACTTAAGTATAAGAAAACTGACTCTTCTTACTGTCTATGCTTTGAACCATTCCTGTGACAATAGTTATAGATTCCGTTGCTTCACTTCAGGTTTACTGTAACCCTCTGACCTTCTTAATGACGATGAAACACAGAAATTGCATCGGAATTATATACAAAGGGCACAATGCCGACTCAAGCATGAGAAGACTGGCTCTTCGTACTGTCTATATTTTGAACCTTTCCTGTGATACCGGTTTTAGATTCCGATGCTTCACTTCAGGTTTACTGTATCCCTTGGACCTTCTTATTGACGACGAAACACAGAAACTGCATCGGAATTAAATGGAAAAGGCACAATGACGACTTAAGTACAAGTAAACTGACTCTTCTTACTGTCTATGGTTTGAACCATTCCTGTGACACTAGTTATAGGTTCTGATGCATCACTTCGGGTTTACTGTATCCCTCTGACCTTATTGACGATGAAACACAGAAATTGCATCGGAATTAAATACAAAAGGCACAAAGCCGACTCAAGTACAAGAAGACTGGCTCTTCTAACTGTCTATGTTTTGAACCTTTCCTGTGAGACCCGTTTTAGATTCCGATGCTTCACTTCAGGTATACTGCATCCCTTGGACTTTCTCATTGACGACGAAACACAGAAATTGCATCGGAATTCAATAGAAAAGGCACAATGCCGACTTAAGAACAAGAAAACTGACTCCTCTTACTGTCTATGTTTTGAACCATTCCTGTGACACTAGTTATAGATTCCGATGCTTCACTTCAGGTTTACTGTATCCCTCTGACCTTCTTATTGACGATGAAACACAGAAATTGCATCGGAATAGAAACAAAAGGCACAATGCCGACTTAAGTACAAGAAGACTGACTCTTATTACTGTCTATGTTTTGAACTATTCCTGTGACATTAGTTATAGATTCCGATGGTTCACTTCAGGTTCACGGTATCCCTCTGACCTTCTTATTGATGATTAAACACAGAAATTGCATCGGAATCAAATACAAAAGGCACAATGCCGACTTAAGTACACGGAAACTGACTCCTCTTACTGACTATGTTTTGAACCATTCCCGTGACACTAGTAATAGATTCCGAAGCTTCACTTCAGGTTTACTGTATCCCTCCGACCTTCTTATTGATGATGAAACACAGAAATTGCATCGGAATTAAATAGAAAAGGCACAATGCCGACTTAAGTACAAGAAAACTGACTCTTCTTACTGTCTATGTTTTTAACCATTCCTGTGACACTAGTTATGGATTCCGATGCTTCACTTCAGGTTTACTGTATCCCTCTGACCTTCTTATATACGATGAAACACAGAAATTGCATCGGAATTAAATACAAAAGGCACAATCCTGACTCTAGTACAAGAAGACTGGCTCTTCCTACTGTCTATATTCTGTACCTTACCTGTGAGACCGGTTTTAGATTCCGATGCTTCGCTTCAGGTATACTGCATCGCCCTGACCTTCTTAATGACGATGAAACGCAGAAATTGCATCGGAATACAAACAAAAGGCACAATGCCGACTTAAGTAAAGGAAGACTGACTCTTCTTACTGTCGATGCTTTGAACCATTCCTGTGACACTAGTTATAGATTCCGATGGTTCACTTCAGGTTTACTGTATCCCTCTGACCTTCTTGTTGACGATGAGACACAGAAATTGCATAGGAATTAAGTACAAAAGGCACAATGCCGACTCTAGTACAAGAAGACTGGCTCTTCTTACTGTCTATGTTTTGAACCTTTCCTGTGAGACCGGTTTTAGATTCCGATGCTTCACTACAGGTTTACTGTATCCCTTGGACATTCTTATTGTCGACGAAACACTGAAATTGCATCGGAATGAAATAGAAAAGGCACAATGTCGACTTAAGTTCAAGAAAACTGACTCTTCTTACTGTCTATGGTTCGAACCATTCCTGTGACACTACTTATAGATTCCGATGCTTCACTTCAGGTTTACTGTATCCCTCTCACCTTCTTATTGACGATGCAACACAGAAATTGCATCGGAATTAAATACAAAAGACACAAAGCCGACTTAATTATAAGAAAACTGACTCTTCTTACTGTCTATGCTTTGAACCATTCCTGTGACACTAGTTATGGATTCCGATGCTTCACTTCAGGTTTACTGTACCCCTCCGACCTTCTTATTGATGATGAAACACAGAATTTGCATCGGAATTGAACAGAAAAGGCACAATGTTGACTTAAATACAAGAACACTGACTCTTCTCACTGTCTATGGTTTTAACTATTCCTGTGACACTATTTATATATTCCGCTGCTTCACTTCAGGTTTACTGTATCCCTCTGACCATCTTATTGACGATGAAACACAGAAATTGCATCGGAATTAATTAAAAAAGGTACAATGGCGACTTAAGTACAGAAAACTGACTCTTCTTACTGTCTATGTTTTGAACCATTCCTGTGTCGTTAGTTATAGATTCCGATGCTTCACTTCAGGTTTACTGTATCCCTTGAACCTTCTTATTGACGACGAAACACAGAAATTGCGTCGGAAATAAATATAAAAGCTCAATGCTGACTTAAGTACAAGAAAACTGATTCTTCTTACTGTCTATGTCTTTAACCATTCCTGTGACACTAGTTATAGATTCCGATTCTTCACTTCAGGCTTACTGTACCCCTTGGACTTTCTTATTGACGACGAAACACAGAAATTGCATCGGAATTGAATAGAAAAGCACAATGCCGACTTAAGTACAAGAAAACTGACTCTTCTTACTGTCTATATTTTGAACCACTCCTGTGACACTTATTATAGATTTTGATGCTTCACTTCATGATTACTGTATCCCTCTGACCGTCTTATTTCCCATGAAACACAGAAATTGCATCGGAATTAAATAGAAAAGCACAATGCCGACGTAAGAACAAGAAAACTGACTCTTCTTACTGTCTATGTTTTGAACCACTCCTGTGACACTAGTTATAGATTCCGATGCTTCACTTCAGGTTTACTGTATCCCTCTGACCTTCTTATTGACAATGAAACACAGAAATTGCATCGGAATACAAACAAAAGGCACAATGCCGACTTAAGGACAAGAAGACTGACTCTTCTTACTGTCTATGTTTTGAAGCATTCCTGTGACACGAGTTATTGATTCCGATGGTTCACTTCAGGTTTACTGTATCCCTCTGACCTTCTTATTGACGATGAAACACAGAAATTGCATCGGAATTAAATACAAAAGGCACAATGCCAACTCAAGTACAAGAAGACTGACTCTTCTTACTGCCTATGTTTTGAACCATTCCTGTGACTCTAGTTATAGGTTCCGATGTTTCACTTCACGTTTACTGTATCCCTCACACCTTCTTATTGACGTGAAACACAGAATTTGCATCGTAATTAAATACAAAAGGCACAATAAAGACTAAAGTACAAGAAGACTGGCTCATCTTACTGTCTATGCTTTGAACCTCTCCTGTGAGACCGGTTTTAGATTCCGATGCTTGACTTAAGGTTTAATGTATCCCTTGCACCTTCTTATTGACGATGAAACACAGAAATTGCATCGGAATTAAATACATAATGCACAATGCCGACTTAAGTACAAGAAAACTGACTCTTCTTACTGTCTATGTTTTGAACCTTTCCTGTGACACTAGTTATAGATTCCGATGCTTCACTTCAGGTTTACCGTACCCCTCCGACCTTCTTATTGATGATGTAACACAAAAATTGCATCGGAATTAAACAGAAAAGGCACAATGCCGACTTAAGTACAAGAAAACTGACTCTTCTTACTGTCTATGGTTTTAACCATTCCTGTGACACTAGTTATAGATTCCGATGATTCACTTCATGTATACTAAATCCCTTGGACCTTATTATTGACCATGGATCACAGAAATTGCATCGGAAATAAATACACAAGGCACAATGCAGACTTAAGTACAAGAAAACTGACTCTTCTTACTCTCTACGTTTTGAACCATTCCTGTGACACTAGTTATAGATTCCGAAGCTTCACTTCATTTTTACTGTACCCCTTCGACATTCTTATTGATGATGAAACGCAGAATTTGCATCGGAATTAAACAGAAAAGGCACAACGCCGACTTAAGTACCAGAAAACTGACTCTTCTTACTGTCTATGGTTTTAACCTATCCTGTGACACTAGTTATATATTCCGATGCTACACTTCAGGATTACTGTATCCCTCTGACCCTCTTATTGAAGATGAAACAGAGAAATTGCATCGGAATTAATTATAAAAGGCACAATGGCGACTTAAGTACAGAAAACTGACTCTTATTACTGTCTATATTTTGAACCATTCCTGTGTCATTAGTTATAGACTCCGATGCTTCACTTCAGGTTTACTGTATCCCTTGGACCTTCTTATTGACGACGAAACACAGAAATTGCATCAGAATTAAATAGAAAAGCTCAATGCCGACTTAAGTACAAGAAAACTGATTCATCTTTCTGTCTATGTTTTAACCATTCCTGTGACACTAGTTATAGATTCCGATGCTTCACTTCAGGTTTACTGTACCCCTTGGACCTTCTTATTGGCGACGAAACACAGAAATTGCAATGGGCAATAAATAGAAAAGCACAATGCCGACTTAAGTACAAGAAAACTGACTCTTCTTACTGTCTATGTTTTGAACCACTCCTGTGACACTTATTACAGATTCCGATGCTTCACTTCAGGTTTACTGTATCCCTCTGACCGTCGTATTGCCCATGAAACACAGAAATTGCATCGGAATTAAATAGAAAAGCACAATGCCGACATAAGTACAAGAAAACTGACTCTTATTACTGTCTATGTTTTGAACCACTTCTGTGACACTAGTAATAGATTCCGATGCTTCACGTCAGGTTTACTCTATCACTCTGACCTTCCTATTGACGATAAAACACAGAAATTGCATCGGAATACAAACAAAAGGCACAATGCCGACTTAAGTACAAGAAGACTGACTCTTCTTACTGTCTATGTTTTGAACCATTCCTGTGACACGAGTTATTGTTTCCGATGGCTCACTTCAGGATTACTGTATCCCTCTGACCCTCTTATTGACGATGAAACACAGAAATTGCATCGGAATTAAATACAAAAGGCACAAAGCCAACTCAAGTACAAGAAGACTGTCTCTTCTTACTGTCTATGTTTTGAACCATTCCTGTGACACTAGTTATAGATTCCGATGTTTCACTTCAGGTTTACTGTATCCCTATGACCTTCTTATTGACGATGAAATACAGAAATTGCATCGGAATTAAATACAAAAGGCACAATGCCGACTTCAGTACAAGAAAACTGACTCTTCTTACTGTCTATGCCTTGAACCATTCCCGTGACACTAGTTATAGATTCCGATTCTTCACTTTAGGTTTACTGTGTGCCTCCGACCTTCTTATTGACGACGAAACACAGAAATTGCATCGGAATTAAATAGAAAGGGCACAATGCCGACTTAAGCACACGGAAACTCACTCTTCTTACTGCTATGATTCGAACCATTCCTGTGACACTAGTTATGGATTCCGATGCTTCACTTCAGGTTTACTGTATCCCTCTGACCGTCTTATTGACGATGAAACACAGAAATTGCACCGGAATTAAATACAAAAGGCACAATGCTGACTCAAGTACAATAAGACTGGCTCTTCTTACTGTCTATGATTTGAACCTTTCCTGTGAGACCGGTTTTAGATTCCGATGCTTCACTTCAGGTTTACTGTATCCCTCTGACCTTCTTATTGACGATGAAACACAAAAATTGCATCGGAATTAAATACAAAAGGCACAATCCCGACTCTAGTACAAGAGGACTGGCTCTTCTTACTGTCTATATTCTGTACCTTTCCCGCGAGACCGGTTTTAGATTCCGATGCTTCGCTTCTGGTATACTGCATCGCTCTGACTTTCTTAATGACGATGAAACGCAGAAATTGCATCGGAATACAAACAAATGGCACAATGCCGACTTAAGTACAAGAAGACTGACTCTTCTTACTGTCTATGCTTTGAACCATTCCTGTGACGCTAGTTATAGATTCCGATGGTTCACTTCAGGTTTACTGTATCCCTCTGACCTTCTTATTGACGATGAAACATAGGAATTGCATAGGAATTAAATACAAAAGGCACAATGCCGACTCTAGTACAAGAAGACTGGCTCTTCTTACTGTCTATGTTTTGAACCTTTCCTGTGAGACCAGTTTTAGATTCCGATGCTTCACTACATGATTACTGTATCCCTTGGACCCTCTTATTGACGATGAAACACTCACATTGCATCGGAATTAAATACAAAAGACACAACGCCGACTTAACTTTAAGGAAAGTGACTCTTCTTACTGTCTATGCTTTGAACCATTCCTGTGACACTAGTTATAGATTCCGATGCTTCACTTCAGGTTAACTGTACCCCTCCGACCTTCATATTGCTGATGAAACACAGAATTTGCATCGCAATTAAGCAGAAAATTCATAATGCTGACTTAAGTTCAAGAAAACTGACTCTTCTTACTGTCTATTTTTCGAACCATTCCTGTGACACTTGTTTTAGATTCCGATGCTTCACTTCAGGATTACTGTATCCCTCCGACGTTCTTATTGATGATGAAACACAGAAATTGCATCGGAATTAAATAGAAAAGGCACAATGCCGACTTATGTACAAGAAAACTGATTCTTCTTACTGTCTATGTTTTTAACCATTCCTGTGACACTAGTTATAGATTCTGATGCTTCACATCAGGTTTTACTATATCCCTCTGACCTACTTATTGACGATGAAACACAGAAATTGCATCGGATTTAATTACAAAAGGCACAATGCCGACTTAAGTAAAAGAAAACTGACTCTTCTTACTGTCTATGATTTGAACCGCTCCTGTGACATTAGTTATGGATTACGATGCTTCACTTCAGGTTTACTGTATCCCTCTGACCTTCTTATTGACGATGAAACACAGAAATTGCATCGGAATTAAATACAAAAGGCACAATCCCGCCTCTAGTACAAGAAGACTGACTCTTCTTACTGTCTATGTTTTGAACCATTCCTGTGACACTAGTTATAGATTTCGATGGTTCACTTCAGGTTTACGGTATGCCTCTGACCTTCTTATTGACGATGAAACACAGAAATTGCATAGGAATTAAATACAAATGGCACAATGCCGACTCTAGTACAAGAAGACTGGCTCTTCTTACTGTCTATGTTTTGAACCTTTCCTGTGAGACCAGTTTTAGATTCCGATGCTTCACTACAGGTTTACTGTATCCCTTGGACCTTCTTATTGACGACGAAACACTGAAATTGCATCGGAATTAAATAGAAAAGGCACAATGTCGACTTAAGTTCAAGAAAACTGACTCTTCTTACTGTCTATTTTTCGAACCATTCCTGTGACACTAGTTATAGATTCCGATGCTTCACTTCAGGTTTACTGTATCCCTCTCACCTTCTTATTGCCGATGAAACACAGAAATTGCATCGGAATTAAATACAAAAGACACAATGAAGACTTAACTCTAAGAAAACTGACTCTTCTTACTGTCTGTGCTTTGAACCATTCCTGTGACACTATTTATAGATTCCGATGCTTCACTTCAGGTTTACTGAATCCCTTGGACCTTCTTATTGACGATGGAACACAGAAATTGCATCGGTATTAAATACAAAAGGCACAATGCGGACTTAAGTTCAGGAAAACTGACTCTTCTTACTGTCTATGTTTTGAACCATTCCTGTGACACTAGTTATAGACTCCGATGCTTCACTTCAGGTTAACTGTACTACTCCGACCTTATTATTGATGATGAAACACAGAATTTGCATCGGAATTAAACAGAAAAGGCACAATGCTGACTTAAGTACAAGAAAACTGACTCTTCTTACTGTCTTTGGTTTTAATCTTTCCTGTGACACTAGTTATAGATTCCGATGCTTCACTTCAGATTTACTGTATCCGTCTGACCTTCTTATTGACGATGAAACACAGTAATTGCATCGGAATACAAACAAAAGGCACAATGCCGACTTAAGTACAAGAAAACAGACTCTTCTAGCTGTCTATGTTTTGAACCATTCCTGTGACACTAGTTATAGATTCCGATGCTTCACTTCAGGTTTACTGTACCCCTCCGACCTTCTTATTGATGTTGTAACACAGAAATTGCATCGGAATTAAACAGAAAAGGCACAATGCCGACTTAAGTACAAGTAAACTTACTCTTCTTACTGTCTATGGTTTTAACCATTCCTGTGACACTAGTTATAGATTCCGGTGCTTCACTTCAGGTTTTACTGTATCCCTCTGACCTTCTTATTGACGAAGAAGCACAGAAATTGCATCGGAATTAATTAAAAAAGGCACAATGCCGACTTAAGTACAGGAAAACTGACTCTTCTAACTGTCTATGTTTTGAACCATTCCTGTGACATTAGTTATAGATTCCGATGCATCACTTCAGGTTTATTGTATCCCTCTGATCTTCTTATTGACGATGAAACACAGAAATTGCATCGGAGTTAAATACAAAAGGCACAATGCTGACTTAAGTACAACAAAAATTGTTCTTCTTACTGTCTATGCTTTGAACCATTCCTGTGACACTAGTTATAGATTCCGATGCTTCACTTCAGGTTTACTGTATCCCTCCGACCTTCTTATTGTCGATAAAACACAGAAATTGCATCGGAATACAAACAAAAGGCACATGGCCGACTTAAGTACAAGAAGACTGACTCTTCTTACTGTCTATGTTTTGAACCATTCCTGTGACACGAGTTATTGATTCCGATGGTTCACTTCAGGTTTACTGTATCCCTCTGACCCTCTTATTGACGATGAAACACAGAAATTGCATCGGAATTAAATACAAAAGGCACAAAGCCAACTCAAGTACAAGAGGACTGACTCTTCTTACTGTCTATGTTTTGAACCATTCCTGTGGCACTAGTTATAGATTCCGATGTTTCACTTCAGGTTTACTATATCCCTATGACCTTCTTATTGACGATGAAACACAGAAATTGCATCGAAATTAAATACAAAAGGCACAATGCCGACTTAAGTACAAGAAAACTGACTCTTCTTACTGCCTATGTTTTGAACCATTCCCGTGACACTAGTTATAGATTCCGATGCTTCACTTCAGGTTTACTGTATCCCTCCGACCTTCTTATTGACGACGAAACACAGAAATTGCTTCGGAATTAAATAGAAAAGGCACAATGCCGACTTAAGCACACGGAAACTCACTCTTCTTAATGTCTATGTTTTGAACCATTCCTGTGACACCAGTTATGGATTCCGATGCTTCACTTCAGGTTTACTGTATCCCTCTGACCGTCTTATTGACGATGAAACACAGAAATTGCACCGGAATTAAATACAAAAGGCACAATGCCGACTCAAGTACATTAGGACTGGCTCTTCTTACTGTCTATGAATTGAACCTTTCCTGTGAGACCGGTTTTAGATTCCGATGCTTCACTTTAGGTCTACTCTACCACTCCGACCTTCTTATTGATGATGTAACACAGAAATTGCATCGGAATTAAACAGAAAAGGCACAATGCCGACTTAAGTACAAGAAAACTGACTCTGCTTACTGTCTATGGTTTTAACCATTCCTGTGACACTAGTTATAGATTCCGATGCTTCACTTCAGGTTTACTGTATCCCTCTGACAGTCTTATTGACCATGAAACACAGAAATTGCATCGGAATTAAATACAAAAGGCACAATGCCGACTTAAGTACACGAAAACTGACTCTTCATACTGTCTATGGTTTTAACCATTCCTGTGACACAAGTTATAGATTCCGATGCTTCACTTCAGGTTTACTGTACCCCTCTGACCTTCTTATTGACGATGAAACGCAGACATGGCATCGGAATTAAATACAAAAGGCACATTGCCGACTTAAGTACAAGAAAACTCACTCTTCTTACTTTCTATGCTTTGAACTATTCCTGTGACATTAGTTATAGATTCCGATGCTTCAGTGCAGGTTTTCTGTATCCCTCTGACCTTCGTATTATCGAGGAAACACAGAAATTGCATCGGTATTAAATACAAAATGCACAATGCCGACTTAAGTATAAGAAAACTGATTCTTCTTACTGTCTATGTTTTTAACCAATCCTGTGACACTAGTTATAGATTCCAAAGCCTCACTGCTGGTTTACTGTATCCTTTGGACCTTAGTATTGACGACGAAACACAGAAATTGCATCGGAATTAAATAGAAAAGCACAATGTCGACTTAGGTACAAGAAAACTGATTCTTCTTACTGTCTATGTTTTTAACCAATCCTGTGACACTAGTTATAGATTCCAAAGCCTCACTGCTGGTTTACTGTATCCTTTGGACCTTAGTATTGACGACGAAACACAGAAATTGCATCGGAATTAAATAGAAAAGCACAATGCCGACTTAGGTACAAGAAAACTGACTCTTCTTACTGTCTATGATTTGAACCACTCCTGTGACACTAGTTATAGATTCCGATGCTTCACTTCAGGTTTACTGTATACCTCTGACCTTCTTATTGACGATGAAACACAGAAGTTGCATCGGAATTAAATACAAAAGGCACAATGCCGACTCTAGCACAAGAATACTGGCTCTTCTTACTGTCTATGTTTTGAACCTTTCCTGTGAGACCGGTTTTAGATTCCGATGCTTCGCTACAGGTTTACTGTATCCCTATGACCGTCTTATTGACGATGAAACACAGAAATTGCACCGTAATTAAATTCAAAAGGCACAATGCGGACTCAAGTACAAGAAGACTGGCTCTTCTTACTGTCTATGATTTGAACCTTTCCTTTGGGACCGGTTTTAGATTCCGATGCTTCGCTTCAGGTTTACTGTAATCCTTGGACCTCCTTATTGCCGACGAAACACAGAAATTACATCGGAATCAAACAAAAAAGGCACAATGCCGACTTAATTATAAGAAAACTGACTCTTCTTACTGTCTATGATTTGAACATTTCCTGTGGCACTAGTTATAGATTCCGATGCTTCACTTCAGGTTTACTGTATCCCTTCTTATTGACGATGAACACAGGAATTGCATCGGAATTATACAGAAAATGCACAATGCCGACTTAAGTACAAGAAGACTGGCTCTTCTTACTGTCTATGTTTTGAACCTTTCCTGTGAGACCGGTTTTAGATTCCAATGCTTCACTTCAGGTTTACTATATCCCTTGGACCTTCTTATTGACGACGAAACACAGAAACTGCATCGGAATTAAATGGAAAAGGCACAATGCCGACTTAAGTACATGAAAACTGACTCTTCTTACTGTCTATGTTTTGAACCATTCCTGTGAGACTAGTTATAGATTCCTATGCATCACTTCAGGTTTACTGTATCCCTCTGACCTTCTTATTGACGATGAAACACAGATATTGCATCGGAATTAAATACAAAAGGCACAATGCCGACTTAAGTACAAGAAAACTGACTCTTCTTACTGTCTATGCTTTGATCCATTCCTGTGACACTAGTTATACATTCCGATGCTTCACTTCAGTTTTACTGTATCCCTCTGAGCTTCTTATTGGCGATCAAACACAGAAATTGCATCGGAATTAAATACAAAAGGCACAATGCACACTCAAGTACTAGAAGACTGGCTCTTCTTACTGTCTATGATTTGAACCTTTCCTGTGAGACCAGTTTTAGATTCCGATGCTTGACTTCAGGTTTACTGTATCCCTTGGACCTTCATATTGACGACGAAACACAGAAATTGCATAGGACATAAATTGAAAAGGCACAATGCCGACTCAAGGTCAAGAAAACTGATTCTTCTTAATGTCCATGTTTTGAACCATTCCTGTGACACTAGTTAAAGATTCCGATGCTTCACTTCAGGTTTACTGTATCCCTCTGACCTTCTTATTGACGATGAAACACAGAAATTGCATCGGAATTAAATTCAAAAGCACAATGACGACTCAAGTACAAGAAGACTGGCTCTTCTAACTGTCTATGTTTTGAACCTTTCCTGTGAGTCCGGTTTTAGATTCCGATGCTTCACTTCAGGTTTACTGTATCCCCTGGACCTTCTTATTGACGACGAAACACAGAAATTGCATCGGAATTATTTAGAAAAGGCACAATGCCGACTTAAATACAAGAAAATTGACTCCTCTTACTGTCTATGTTTTGAACCATTGCTGTGACACTAGTTATAGATTCCGATGCTTCACTTCAGGTTTGCTGTATCACTCTGACCGTCTTATTGACGATGAAACACAGAAATTGCATCGGAATTAAATACAAATGGAACAATGCCGACTTAATTATAAGAAAACTGACTGTTCTTACTGCCTATGGTTTGAACCACTCCTGTGGCACTAGTTATAGACTCCGATGCTTCACTTCAGGTTTACTGAATCCCTTCTTATTGACGATGGAACACAGAAATTGAATCGGAATTAAATACAAAAGGCACAATAATGACTCAAGTACAAGAAGACTGGCTCTTCTTACTGTCTATGTTTTGAACCATTCATGTGAGACCAGTTTTGGATTCCGATGCTTGACTTCAGGTTTACTGTATCCCTCTGACCTTCTTACTGACGATGAAACACAGATAATGCATCGGAATTAAATACTAAAGGCACAATGACGACTTAATTGTAATAAAACTGACTCTTCTTACTGTCTATGATTTGAACCATTTGTGTGACACTAGTTATAGATGCCGATGCTTCACTTCAGGTTTACAGTAACCCTCTGACCTTCTTATTGACGATGAATCACAGAAATTGCATCGGAATTAAATAAAAAAGGCACAATGACGACTCAAGTACAAGAAGACTGGCTCTTCTTACTGTCTATATTTTGAACCTTTCCTGTGAGTCCGCTTTTAGATTCCGATGCTTCACTTCAGGTTTACTGTATCCCTTAATTCTTCTTATTGACGACGTAACTCAGATATTGCATCGGAATCATATAGAAAAGGCACAATGCCGACTTAAATACAAGATAACTGACTCCTCTTACTGTCTATGTTTTGAACCATTGCTGTGACACTAGTTATAGATTCCGATGCTTCACTTCAGGTTTTCTGTATCACTCTGACCGTCTTATTGACGATGAAACACAGAAATTGCATGGGAATTAAATACAAAAGGCACAATGCCGACTTAATTGTAATAAAACTGACTCTTCTTACTGTCTATGATTTGAACCATTTGTGTGACACTAGTTATAGATGCCGATGCCTCACTTCAGGTTTACAGTAACCCTCTGACCTTCGTATTGACGATGAAACAGAGAAATTGCATCGGAATTTGAATACAAAAGGCAAAATGCCGACTTAAGTACAAGAAGACTGACTCTTCTTACTGTCTATGTTTTGAACCATTCCTGTGACACTAGTTATAGATTCCGATGCTTCTCTTCAGGTTCATTGTATCCCTCTGACCTTCTTATTGTCGATGAAACATAGAGATTACATCGGAATTGTATACATAAGGCACAATGCCGACTTAAGTACAAGAAAATTGATTCTTCTTATTGTCTATGTTTTGAACCATTCCTGTGACACTAGTTATAGATTCAGATGCCTCACTTCAGGAATACTGTATTCCTCTGACCTTCTTATTGACGATGAAACACAGAAAATGCATCGGAATTAAATACGAAAGGCACAATGCCGACTTAAGTAAAAGAAAACTGACTCTTCTTACTGTCTATGTTTAGAAACCATTCCTGTGACACTAGTTATAGATTCCGATGCTTCACTACAGGTTTACTGTATCCCTCTGATCTTCTTATTGACGATGAAACAAAGAAATTCAATCGGCATTAAATACAAAAGGCACAATGCCAACATAAGTACAAGAAATCTGACTCTTCTTACTGTCCATGTTTTGAACATCTCCTTTGACACTAGTTATAGATTCCGATGCTTCACTTCAGGTTTACTGTATCCCTCTGACCTTCTTATTGACGATGAAACACAGAAATTGCATGGGAATTAAATACAAAAGGCACTATGCCGACTTAAGTACAAGTATACTGACTTTTCTTACTGTCTATGGTTTTAACCATTCCTGTGACACTAGTTATAGATGCCGATACTTCACTTCAGGTATGCTGTATCCCTCTGACCTTCTTATTCACGATGAAACACAGAAATTGCATGGAAATAAAATATAAATGGCACAATTCCGACTTAAGTACAAGAAAACTGACTCTTCTTACTGTCTATACTTTGAACCATTCCTGTGATACTTGTTATAGATTCCGATGCTTCATCTCAGGTTTACTGTGTCCCTCTGACCTTATTGACGATGAAACACAGAAATTGCATCGGAATTAAATACAAAAGGCACAATGCCGACTTAAGTACAAGGAAACTGACTCTTCTTACTGTCTGTGTTTTGAACCATTCCTGTGACACTAGTTATAGGTTCCGATGCTTCACTTCACGTTTACTGTATCCCTCTGACCTTCTTATTGACGATGAAACACAGAAATTGCCTCGGAATTAAATACAAAAGGCACAATGCCGACTTAAGTACAAGAAAACTGACGCTTCTTACTGTTTGTGTTTTGAACCATTGCTGTGACACTAGTTATAGGTTCCGATGCTTCACTTCAGGTTTGCTGTATCACTCTGACCGTCTTATTGACGATGAAACACAGAAATTGCATCGGAATTAAATACAAATGGAACAATGCCGACTTAATTATAAGAAAACTGACTGTTCTTACTGCCTATGGTTTGAACCACTCCTGTGGCACTAGTTATAGACTCCGATGCTTCACTTCAGGTTTACTGAATCCCTTCTTATTGACGATGGAACACAGAAATTGAATCGGAATTAAATACAAAAGGCACAATAACGACTCAAGTACAAGAAGACTGGCTCTTCTTACTGTCTATGTTTTGAACCATTCATGTGAGACCAGTTTTGGATTCCGATGCTTGACTTCAGGTTTACTGTATCCCTCTGACCTTCTTACTGACGATGAAACACAGATAATGCATCGGAATTAAATACAAAAGGCACAATGACGACTTAATTGTAATAAAACTGACTCTTCTTACTGTCTATGATTTGAACCATTTGTGTGACACTAGTTATAGATGCCGATGCTTCGCTTCAGGTTTACAGTAACCCTCTGACCTTCTTATTGACGATGAATCACAGAAATTGCATCGGAATTAAATACAAAAGGCACAATGACGACTCAAGTACAAGAAGACTGGCTCTTCTTACTGTCTATATTTTGAACCTTTCCTGTGAGTCCGCTTTTAGATTCCGATGCTTCACTTCAGGTTTACTGTATCCCTTGGTTCTTCTTATTGACGACGTAACTCAGATATTGCATCGGAATCATATAGAAAAGGCACAATGCCGACTTAAATACAAGATAACTGACTCCTCTTACTGTCTATGTTTTGAACCATTGCTGTGACACTAGTTATAGATTCCGATGCTTCACTTCAGGTTTTCTGTATCACTCTGACCGTCTTATTGACGATGAAACACAGAAATTGCATGGGAATTAAATACAAAAGGCACAATGCCGACTTAATTGTAATAAAACTGACTCTTCTTACTGTCTATGATTTGAACCATTTGTGTGACACTAGTTATAGATGCCGATGCCTCACTTCAGGTTTACAGTAACCCTCTGACCTTCGTATTGACGATGAAACAGAGAAATTGCATCGGAATTTGAATACAAAAGGCAAAATGCCGACTTAAGTACAAGAAGACTGACTCTTCTTACTGTCTATGTTTTGAACCATTCCTGTGACACTAGTTATAGATTCCGATGCTTCTCTTCAGGTTCACCGTATCCCTCTGACCTTCTTATTGTCGATGAAACATAGAGATTGCATCGGAATTGTATACAAAAGGCACAATGCCGACTTAAGTACAAGAAAATTGATTCTTCTTATTGTCTATGTTTTGAACCATTCCTGTGACACTAGTTATAGATTCCGATGCCTCACTTCAGGAATACTGTATTCCTCTGACCTTCTTATTGACGATGAAACACAGAAAATGCATCGGAATTAAATACGAAAGGCACAATGCCGACTTAAGTAAAAGAAAACTGACTCTTCTTACTGTCTATGTTTAGAAACCATTCCTGTGACACTAGTTATAGATTCCGATGCTTCACTTCAGGTTTACTGTATCCCTCTGATCTTCTTATTGACGATGAAACAAAGAAATTCAATCGGCATTAAATACAAAAGGCACAATGCCAACATAAGTACAAGAAATCTGACTCTTCTTACTGTCCATGTTTTGAACATCTCCTTTGACACTAGTTATAGATTCCGATGCTTCACTTCAGGTTTACTGTATCCCTCTGACCTTCTTATTGACGATGAAACACAGAAATTGCATGGGAATTAAATACAAAAGGCACTATGCCGACTTAAGTACAAGTATACTGACTTTTCTTACTGTCTATGGTTTTAACCATTCCTGTGACACTAGTTATAGATGCCGATACTTCACTTCAGGTATGCTGTATCCCTCTGACCTTCTTATTCACGATGAAACACAGAAATTGCATGGAAATAAAATATAAATGGCACAATTCCGACTTAAGTACAAGAAAACTGACTCTTCTTACTGTCTATACTTTGAACCATTCCTGTGATACTTGTTATAGATTCCGATGCTTCATCTCAGGTTTACTGTGTCCCTCTGACCTTATTGACGATGAAACACAGAAATTGCATCGGAATTAAATACAAAAGGCACAATGCCGACTTAAGTACAAGGAAACTGACTCTTCTTACTGTCTGTGTTTTGAACCATTCCTGTGACACTAGTTATAGGTTCCGATGCTTCACTTCACGTTTACTGTATCCCTCTGACCTTCTTATTGACGATGAAACACAGAAATTGCCTCGGAATTAAATACAAAAGGCACAATGCCGACTTAAGTACAAGAAAACTGACGCTTCTTACTGTTTGTGTTTTGAACCATTGCTGTGACACTAGTTATAGATTCCGATGCTTCACTTCAGGTTTGCTGTATCACTCTGACCGTCTTATTGACGATGAAACACAGAAATTGCATCGGAATTAAATACAAATGGAACAATGCCGACTTAATTATAAGAAAACTGACTGTTCTTACTGCCTATGGTTTGAACCACTCCTGTGGCACTAGTTATAGACTCTGATGCTTCACTTCAGGTTTACTGAATCCCTTCTTATTGACGATGGAACACAGAAATTGAATCGGAATTAAATACAAAAGGCACAATAACGACTCAAGTACAAGAAGGCTGGCTCTTCTTACTGTCTATGTTTTGAACCATTCATGTGAGACCAGTTTTGGATTCCGATGCTTGACTTCAGGTTTACTGTATCCCTCTGACCTTCTTACTGACGATGAAACACAGATAATGCATCGGAATTAAATACAAAAGGCACAATGACGACTTAATTGTAATAAAACTGACTCTTCTTACTGTCTATGATTTGAACCATTTGTGTGACACTAGTTATAGATGCCGATGCTTCACTTCAGGTTTACAGTAACCCTCTGACCTTCTTATTGACGATGAATCACAGAAATTGCATCGGAATTAAATAAAAAAGGCACAATGACGACTCAAGTACAAGAAGACTGGCTCTTCTTACTGTCTATATTTTGAACCTTTCCTGTGAGTCCGCTTTTAGATTCCGATGCTTCACTTCAGGTTTATTGTATCCCTTGGTTCTTCTTATTGACGACGTAACTCAGATATTGCATCGGAATCATATAGAAAAGGCACAATGCCGACTTAAATACAAGATAACTGACTCCTCTTACTGTCTATGTTTTGAACCATTGCTGTGACACTAGTTATAGATTCCGATGCTTCGCTTCAGGTTTTCTGTATCACTCTGACCGTCTTATTGACGATGAAACACAGAAATTGCATGGGAATTAAATACAAAAGGCACAATGCCGACTTAATTGTAATAAAACTGACTCTTCTTACTGTCTATGATTTGAACCATTTGTGTGACACTAGTTATAGATGCCGATGCCTCACTTCAGGTTTACAGTAACCCTCTGACCTTCGTATTGACGATGAAACAGAGAAATTGCATCGGAATTTGAATACAAAAGGCAAAATGCCGACTTAAGTACAAGAAGACTGACTCTTCTTACTGTCTATGTTTTGAACCATTCCTGTGACACTAGTTATAGATTCCGATGCTTCTCTTCAGGTTCACCGTATCCCTCTGACCTTCTTATTGTCGATGAAACATAGAGATAGCATCGGAATTGTATACAAAAGGCACAATGCCGACTTAAGTACAAGAAAATTGATTCTTCTTATTGTCTATGTTTTGAACCATTCCTGTGACACTAGTTATAGATTCCGATGCCTCACTTCAGGAATACTGTATTCCTCTGACCTTCTTATTGACGATGAAACACAGAAAATGCATCGGAATTAAATACGAAAGGCACAATGCCGACTTAAGTAAAAGAAAACTGACTCTTCTTACTGTCTATGTTTAGAAACCATTCCTGTGACACTAGTTATAGATTCCGATGCTTCACTTCAGGTTTACTGTATCCCTCTGATCTTCTTATTGACGATGAAACAAAGAAATTCAATCGGCATTAAATACAAAAGGCACAATGCCAACATAAGTACAAGAAATCTGACTCTTCTTACTGTCCATGTTTTCAACATCTCCTTTGACACTAGTTATAGATTCCGATGCTTCACTTCAGGTTTACTGTATCCCTCTGACCTTCTTATTGACGATGAAACACAGAAATTGCATGGGAATTAAATACAAAAGGCACTATGCCGACTTAAGTACAAGTATACTGACTTTTCTTACTGTCTATGGTTTTAACCATTCCTGTGACACTAGTTATAGATGCCGATACTTCACTTCAGGTATGCTGTATCCCTCTGACCTTCTTATTCACGATGAAACACAGAAATTGCATGGAAATAAAATATAAATGGCACAATTCCGACTTAAGTACAAGAAAACTGACTCTTCTTACTGTCTATACTTTGAACCATTCCTGTGATACTTGTTATAGATTCCGATGCTTCATCTCAGGTTTACTGTGTCCCTCTGACCTTATTGACGATGAAACACAGAAATTGCATCGGAATTAAATACAAAAGGCACAATGCCGACTTAAGTACAAGGAAACTGACTCTTCTTACTGTCTGTGTTTTGAACCATTCCTGTGACACTAGTTATAGGTTCCGATGCTTCACTTCACGTTTACTGTATCCCTCTGACCTTCTTATTGACGATGAAACACAGAAATTGCCTCGGAATTAAATACAAAAGGCACAATGCCGACTTAAGTACAAGAAAACTGACGCTTCTTACTGTTTGTGTTTTGAACCACTCCTGTGGCACTAGTTATAGACTCCGATGCTTCACTTCAGGTTTACTGTATCCTTCTGACCTTCTTATTGACGATGAAACACCGAAATTGCATCGGAATTAAATACAAAAGGCACAATGCCGACTTAAGTACAAGTAAACTGACTTTTCTTACTGTCTATGATTTGAACCATTTGTGTGACACTAGTTATAGATTCCGATGCTTCACTTCAGGTTTACTGTAACCCTCTGACCTTCGTATTGACGATGAAACAGAGAAATTGCATCGGAATTGAATACAAAAGGCACAATGCCGACTTAAGTACAAGAATACTGACTCTTCTTAGTGTCTATGTTTTGAACCATTCCTGTGACACTAGCTATAGATTCCGATGCTTCACTTCAGGATCACTGTATCCCTCTGAACTTCTTATTGTCGATGAAACATAGAAATTCCATCGGCATTTTATACAAAATGCACAATGGCGACTCAAGTACAAGAAAATTGATTCTTCTTATTGCCTATGTTTTGAACAATACCTGTGACACTAGTTATAGATTCCGATGCCTCACTTCAGGAATACTATATCCCTCTGACCTTCTTATTGACGATGAATCACAGATATTGCATCGGAATTAAATACGAAAGGCACAATGCCGACATAAGTAAATGAAAACTGACTCTTCTTACTGTCTATGTTTTGGACCATTCCTGTGACACTAGTTATAGATTCCGATGCTTCACTTCAGGTTTACTGTATCCCTCTGACCCTCTTATTGACGATGAAACACAGAAATTTAATCGGCATTAAATACAAAAGGCACAATGCCGACTTAAGTACAACAAATCTGACTCTTCTTACTGTCCATGCTTTGAACATCTCCTTTGACACTAGTTATAGATTCCGAAGCTTCACTTTAGGTTTACTGTATCCCTCTGACCTTCTTATTGACGATGAAACACAGAAATTGCATCGGAATTAAATACGAAAGGCACAATGCCGACTTAAGAAAAAAGAAAACTGACTCTTCTTACTGTCTATGTCTTGAACCATTCCTGTGACACTAGTTATAGATTCCGATGCTTCACTTCATGTTTACTGTATCCCTCTGACCTTCTTATTGACGATGAAACACAGAAATTTAATCGGCATTAAATACAAAAGGCACAATGCCGTCTTAAGTACAAGAAATCTGACTCTTCTTACTGTCTATGTTTTGAACATCTCCTTTGACGCTAGTTATAGATTCCGATGCTTCACTTCAGGTTTACTGTATCCCTCTGACCTTCTTATTGACGATGAAACACAGAAATTGCATGGGAATTAAATACAAAAGGCATTATGCCCGTTTAAGTTCAAGTAAACTGACTTTTCTTACTGTCTATGGTTTTAACCATTCCTGTGACACTAGTTATAGATTCCGATGCTCCACTTCAGGTATACTGTATCCCTCTGACCTTCTTATTGACGATGACACACAGAAATTGCATCGGAATTAGATACAAAAGGCACAATGCCAACTTAAGTACAAGAAAACTGACTCTTCTTACTGTCTATGTTTTGAAACATTCCTGTGACACTAGTTATAGATGCCGATACTTCACTTCAGGTTTACTGTATCCCTCTGACCTTCTCATTGACGATGAAACACAGAAATTGCATCGAAATTAAATATAAAAGGCACAATGCCGACTTAAGTACAATAAAACTGACTCTTCTTACTGTCTATACTTTGAACCATTCCTGTGACACTTGTCATAGTTTCCGATGCTTCATCTCAGGTTTACTGTATCCCTCTGACCTTATTGACGATGAAACACAGAAATTGCATCGGAATTAAATACAAAAGGCACAATGCCGACTTAAGTACAAGGAAACTGACTCTTCTTACTGTCTGTGTTTTGAACCATTCCAGTCACACTAGTTATAGATTCCGATGCTTCACTTCAGGTTTACTGTATCCCTCTGACCTTCGTATTGACGATGAAACACAGAAATTGCCTCGGAATTAAATACAAAAGGCACAATGAAGACTTAAGTACGAGAAAACTGACGCTTCTTACTGTTTGTGTTTTGAACCACTCCTGTGACACTAGTTGTAGATTCCGATGCTTCACTTCAGGTTTACTGTATCCCTCTGACCTTCTTATTGACGATGAAACACAGAAATTGCATCGGAATACAAGCAAAAGGCGAAATGCCGACTTCAGTACAAGAAGACTGACTCTTCTTACTGTCTATGATTTGAACTATTCCTGTGACACTAGTTATAGATTCCGAAGTTTCACTTCAGGTTTACTGTATCCCTCTTACCTTCTTATTGACGATGAAACACCGAAATTGCATCGGAATTAAATACAAAAGGCACAATGCCGACTCAGGTACAAGAAGACTGGCTCTTCTTACTGTCTATGTTTTAACCTTTCCTGTGAGACAGGTTTTAGATTCCGATGCTTCACTTCAGGTTTACTGTATCCCCTGGCCCTCCTTATTGACGACGAAACACAGAAAGTGGATCGGCATTAAATACAAAAGGCACAATGCCGACTTAAGTACAAGAAATCTGACTCTTCATTACTGTCCATGTTTTGAACATCGCCTTTGACACTAGTTATAGATTCCGATGCTTCACTTCAGGTTTACTGTATCCCTCTGCCTTCTCATTGACGATGAAACACAGAAATTGCATCGGAATTAAATAAGAAAGGCACAATGCCGACTTAAGTAAAAGGAAACTGACTCTTCTTACTGTCTATGTTTTGAACCATTCCTGTGACACTAGTTATAGATTCCGATGCTTCACTTCACGTTTACTGTATCCCTCTGACCTTCTTATTGACGATGAAACACAGAAATTTATTCGGCATTAAATACAAAAGGCACAATGCCGACTTAAGTACAAGAAATCTGACTCTTCTTACTGTCTCTGTTTTGAACATCTCCTTTGACACTAGTTATAGATTCCGATGCTTCACTACAGATTTAATGTATCCCTCTGACCTTCTTATTGACGATGAAACACAGAAATTGCATGGGAATTAAATACAAAAGGCACTATGCCGACTTAAGTACAAGTAAACTGACTCTTCTTACTGTCTATGATATGAACCATTTGTGTGACACTAGTTATAGATTCCGATGCTTCACTTCAGGTTTACTGTAACCCTCTGACCTTCGTATTGACGATGAAACAGAGAAATTGCATCGGAATTGAATACAAAAGGCACAATGCCGACTTAAGTACAAGAAGACTGACTCTTCATACTGTCTATGTTTTGAACCATTCCTGTGACACTAGTTATGGATTCCGATGCTTCACTTCAGGTTCACTGTATCCCTCTGACCTTCTAATTGTCGATGAAACATAGAAATTGCATCGGAATTATTAACAAAAGGCACTATGCCGACTTAAGTACAAGAAAATTAATTCTTCTTATTGCCTATGTTTTGAGCCATTCCTGTGACACTAGTTATAGATTCCGCTGGCTCACTTCAGGAATACTGTATCCCTCTGACCTTCTTGTTGACGATGAAACACAGAAATTACATGGGAATTAAATACAAATGGCACTATGCCGACCTCATTATAATAAAACTGACTTATCTTATTGTCTATGCTTTGAACCATTCCTGTGGCACTAGTTATAGACTCCGATGCTTCACTTCAGGTTTACTGTATCCTTCTGACCCTCTTATTGACGATGAAACACCGAAATTGCATCGGAATTAAATACAAAAGGCACAATGCCGACTTAAGTACAAGTAAACTGACTCTTCTCACTGTCTATGATTTGAACCATTTGTGTGACACTAGTTATAGATTCCGATGCTTTAGTTCAGGTTTACTGTATCCCTCTGACCTTCGTATTGATGATGAAACAGAGAAATTGCATCGGAATTGAATACAAAAGGCACAATGCCGAGTTAAGTACAAGAAGACTGACTCTTCTTACTGTCTATGTTTTGAACCTTTCCTGTGAGACCGGTTCTAGATACCAATGCTTCACTTCAGGTTTACTATATCCCTTGGACCTTCTTATTGACGACGAAACACACAAATTTAATCGGCATTGAATACAAAAGGCACAATGCCGACTTAAGTAAAAGAAAACTGACTCTTCTTACTGTCTATGTTTTGAACCATTCCTGTGACACTAGTTATAGATTCCGATGCTTCACTTCACGTTTACTGTATCCCTCTGACCTTCTTATTGACGATGAAACACAGAAATTTAATGGGCATTAAATACAAAAGGCACAATGCCGACTTAAGTACAAGAAATCTGACACTTCTTACTGTCTCTGTTTTGAACATCTCCTTTGACACTAGTTATAGATTCCGATGCTTCACTACAGATTTAATGTATCCCTCTGACCTTCTTATTGACGATGAAACACAGAAATTGCATGGGAATTAAATACAAAAGGCACTATGCCGACTTAAGTACAAGTAAACTGACTTTTCTTACTGTCTATGGTTTTAACCATTCCTGTGACACTAGTTACAGATTCCGGTGCTCCACTTCAAGTATACTGTATCCCTATGACCTTGTTATTGACGATGACACACAGAAATTGTATCGCAATTAAATACAAAAGGCATAATACCGACTTAAGTACAAGAAAACTGGCTCTTCCTACTCTCTATGCTTTCAACCATTCCTGTGACACTAGTTATAGGTTCCGATGCTTCACTTCATTTTTACTGTATCCCTCTGACCTTCTTATTGACGATGAAACACAGAAATTGCATCGGAATTAAATACAAAAGGCACAATGCCAACTTAAATACAAGAAAACTGACTCCTCTTACTGTCTATGTTGTGAACCATTGCTGTGACACTAGTTATAGATTCCGATGCTTCACTTCAGGTTTTCTGTATCATTCTGACCGTCTTATTGACGATGAAACACAGAAATTGCATCGGAATTAAATACAAAATTCACAATGCCGACTTAGTTATAATAAAACTGACTCTTCTTACTGTCTATGATTTGAACCATTTGTGTGACACTAGTTATAGATTCCGATGCTTCACTTCAGGTTTACAGTAACCCTCTGACCTTCGTATTGACGATGAAACAGAGAAATTGCATCGGAATTTGAATTGAAAAGGCACAATGCCGACTTAAGTACAAGAAGACTGACTCTTCTTACTGTCCATGTTTTGAACATCTCCTTTGACACTAGTTATAGATTCCGATGCTTCACTTCAGGTTTACTGTATCCCTCTGACCTTCTCATTGACGATGAAACACAGAAATTGCATCGGAATTAAATACGAAAGGCACAATGCCGACTTCAGTAAAAGAAAACTGACTCTTCTTACTGTCTATGTTTAGAAACCATTCCTGTGACACTAGTTATAGATTCCGATGCTTCACTTCAGGTTTACTGTATCCCTCTGACCTTCTTATTGACGATGAAACACAGAAATTCAATCGGCATTAAGTACAAAAGGCACAATGCCAACTTAAGTACAATAAATCTGACTCTTCTTACTGTCCATGTTTTGAACATCTCCTTTGACACTAGTTATAGATTCCGATGCTTCACTTCAGGTTTACTGTATCCCTCTGACCTTCTCATTGACGATGAAACACAGAAATTGCATCGGAATTAAATACGAAAGGCACAATGCCGACTAAAGTAAAAGAAAACTGACTCTTCTTACTGTCTATGTTTTGAACCATTCCTGTGACACTAGTTATAGATTCCGATGCTTCACTTCAGGTTTACTGTATCCCTCTGATCTTCTTATTGACGACGAAACACAGAAATTGCATGGGAATTAAATACAAAAGGCACTATGCCGACTTAAGTACAAGTAAACTGACTTTTCTTACTGTCTATGGTTTTAACCATTCCTGTGACACTAGTTATAGATGCCGATACTTCACTTCAGGTATACTGTATCCCTCTGACCTTCTTATTCACGATGAAACACAGAAATTGCATGGAAATAAAATATAAATGGCACAATTCCGACTTAAGTACAAGAGAACTGACTCTTCTTACTGTCTATACTTTGAACCATTCCTGTGATACTTGTTATAGATTCCGATGCTTCATCTCAGGTTTACTGTATCCCTCTGACCTTATTGACGATGAAACACAGAAATTGCATCGGAATTAGATACAAAAGGCACAATGCCGACTTAAGTACAAGGAAACTGACTCTTCTTACTGTCTGTGTTTTGAACCATTCCTGTGACACTAGTTGTAGGTTCCGATGCTTCACTTCACGTTTAATGTATCCCTCTGACCTTCGTATTGACGATGAAACACAGAAATTGCCTCTGAATTAAATACAAAAGGCACAATACCGACTTAAGTACAAGAAAACTGACGCTTCTTACTGTCTGTGTTTTGAACCACTCCTGTGACACTAGTTGTAGATTCCGATGCTTCACTTCAGGTTTACTGTATCCATCCGACCTTCTTATTGACGATGAAACACAGAAATTGCATCGCAATACAAACAAAAGGCACAATGCCGACTTAAGTACAAGAAGACTGCCTCTTCTTACTGTCTATGTTTTGAACTATTCCTGTGACACTAGTTATAGATTCCGAAGCTTCACTTCAGATTTACTGTATCCCTCTGACCTTCTTATTGACGATGAAACACAGAAATTGCATCGGAATTAAATACAAAAGGCACAATGTCGACTCAAGTACAAGAAGACTGGCTCTTCTTACTGTCTATGTTTTGAACCTTTCCTGTGAGTCCGGTTTTAGATTCCGATGCTTCACTTCAGGTTTACTGTATCCCTTGGCCCTTCTTATTAACGACGAAACACAGAAATTGCATCGGATTTATATAGAAAAGGCACAATGCCGACTTAAATACAAGAAAACTGACTCTTCTTATTGTCTATGCTTTGATCCATTCCTGTGACACTAGTTATAGATTCCGATGCTTCACTTCAGGTTTACTGTATCACTCCGACCCTCTAATTGATGATGAAACACAGAAATTGCCTCGGAATTAAGTACAAAAGGCACAATGCCGACTTAAGTACAAAAAAACTGACGCTTCTTACTGTTTGTGTTTTGAACCACACCTGTGACACTAGTTATAGGTTTCGATGCTTCACTTCAGGTTTACTGTATCCCTCTGACCTTCTTATTGACGATTAAACACAGAAATTGCATCCGAATTAAATAGAAAAGCACAATGCCGACTTAAGTACAAGAAGACTTGCTGTTCTTACTGTCTATGTTTTGAACCTTGCCTGTAACACTAGTTATAGATTCCGATGCTTCACTTCAGGTTTACTGTATCCCTCTGACCTTCTTATTGACGATGAAACACAGAAGTTGCATGGGAATTAAATACAAAAGGCACTATGCCGACTTAAGTACAAGTAAACTGACTTTTCTTACTGCCTATGGTTTTAACCATTCCTGTGACACTAGTTATTGATGCCGATACTTCACTTCAGGTATACTGTATCCCTCTGACCTTCTTATAGACGATGAAACACAGAAATTGCATCGAAATTAAATATAAGAGCCACAATTCCGACTTAAGTACAAGGAAACTGACTCTTCTTACTGTCTATACTTTGAACCATTCCTGTGACACTTGTTATAGATTCCGATGCTTCATCTCAGGTTTACTGCATCCCTCTGACCTTATTGACGATGAAACACAGAAATTGCATCGGAATTAAATACAAAAGGCACAATGCCGACTTAAGTACAAGGAAACTGACTCTTCTTACTGTCTATGTTTTGAACCTTTCTTGTGAGACCAGTTTTAGATTCCGATGCTTTACTTCAGGTTTACTGTATCCCTTGGACCTTCATATTGACGACGAATCACAGAAATTGCATCGGAATTAAATAGAAAAGGCACAATGCCGACTTAAGTTCAAGAAAACTGATTCTTCTTAATGTCCATGTTTTGAACCATTCCTGTGACACTAGTTATAGATTCCGATGCTTCACTTCAGGTTTACTGTATCCCTCTGACCTTCTTATTGACGATGAAACACAGAAATTGCATCGGAATTAAATACAAAAGGCACAATGACGACTCAAGTACAAGAAGACTGGCTCTTCTTACTGTCTGTATTTTGAACCTTTCCTGTGAGTCCGGTTTTAGATTCAGATGCTTCACATCAGGTTTACTGTATCCCTTGGCCCTTGTTATTGACGACGTAACACAGATATTGCATCGGAATTATATAGAAAAGGCACAATGCCGACTTAAATACAAAAAAACTGACTCCTCTTACTGTCTATGTTTTGAACCATTGCTGTGACACTAGTTATAGATTCCGATGCTTCACTTCAGGTTTGCTGTATCACTCTGACCGTCTTATTGACGATGAAACACAGACATTGCATCGGAATTAAATACAAAAGGCACAATGCCAACTTAAGTACAAGAAATCTGACTCTTCTTACTGTCCATGTTTTGAACATCTCCTTTGACACTAGTTATAGGTTCCGATGCTTCACTTCAGGTTTACTGTATCCCTCTGACCTTCTCATTGACGATGAAACACAGAAATTGCATCGGAATTAAATACGAAAGGCACAATGCCGACGAAAGTAAAAGAAAACTGACTCTTCTTACTGTCTATGTTTTGAACCATTCCTGTGACACTAGTTATAGATTCCGATGCTTCACTTCAGGTTTACTGTATCCCTCTGACCTTCTTATTGACGATGAAACACAGAAATTGCATGGGAATTAAATACAAAAGGCACTATGCCGACTTAAGTACAAGTAAACTGACTTTTCTTACTGTCTATGGTTTTAACCATTCCTGTGACACTAGTTATAGATGCCGATACTTCACTTCAGGTATACTGTATCCCTCTGACCTTCTTATTCACGATGAAACACAGAAATTGCATGGAAATAAAATATAAATGGCACAATTCCGACTTAAGTACAAGAGAACTGACTCTTCTTACTGTCTATACTTTGAACCATTCCTGTGATACTTGTTATAGATTTCGATGCTTCATCTCAGGTTTACTGTATCCCTCTGACCTTATTGACGATGAAACACAGAAATTGCATCGGAATTAGATACAAAAGGCACAATGCCGACTTAAGTACAAGGAAACTGACTCTTCTTACTGTCTGTGTTTTGAACCATTCCTGTGACACTAGTTGTAGGTTCCGATGCTTCACTTCACGTTTAATGTATCCCTCTGACCTTCGAATTGACGATGAAACACAGAAATTGCCTCTGAATTAAATACAAAAGGCACAATACCGACTTAAGTACAAGAAAACTGACGCTTCTTACTGTTTGTGTTTTGAACCACTCCTGTGACACTAGTTGTAGATTCCGATGCTTCACTTCAGGTTTACTGTATCCATCTGACCTTCTTATTGACGATGAAACACAGAAATTGCATCGCAATACAAACAAAAGGCACAGTGCCGACTTAAGTACAAGAAGACTGCCTCTTCTTACTGTCTATGTTTTGAACTATTCCTGTGACACTAGTTATAGATTCCGAAGCTTCACTTCAGATTTACTGTATCCCTCTGACCTTCTTATTGACGATGAAACACAGAAATTGCATCGGAATTAAATACAAAAGGCACAATGTCGACTCAAGTACAAGAAGACTGGCTCTTCTTACTGTCTATGTTTTGAACCTTTCCTGTGAGTCCGGTTTTAGATTCCGATGCTTCACTTCAGGTTTACTGTATCCCTTGGCCCTTCTTATTAACGACGAAACACAGAAATTGCATCGGATTTATATAGAAATGGCACAATGCCGACTTAAATACAAGAAAACTGACTCTTCTTACTGTCTATGCTTTGATCCATTCCTGTGACACTAGTTATAGATTCCGATGCTTCACTTCAGGTTTACTGTATCCCTCCGACCCTCTAATTGATGATGAAACACAGAAATTGCCTCGGAATTAAGTACAAAAGGCACAATGCCGACTTAAGTACAAAAAAACTGACGCTTCTTACTGTTTGTGTTTTGAACCACACCTGTGACACTAGTTATAGGTTCCGATGCTTCACTTCAGGTTTACTGTATCCCTCTGACCTTCTTATTGACGATTAAACACAGAAATTGCATCCGAATTAAATAGAAAAGCACAATGCCGACTTAAGTACAAGAAGACTTGCTGTTCTTACTGTCTATGTTTTGAACCTTGCCTGTAACACTAGTTATAGATTCCGATGCTTCACTTCAGGTTTACTGTATCCCTCTGACCTTCTTATTGACGATGAAACACAGAAATTGCATGGGAATTAAATACAAAAGGCACTATGCCGACTTCAGTACAAGTAAACTGCTTTTTCTTACTGCCTATGGTTTTAACCATTCCTGTGACACTAGCTATTGATGCCGATACTTCACTTCAGGTATACTGTATCCCTCTGACCTTCTTATAGACGATGAAACACAGAAATTGCATCGAAATTAAATATAAAAGCCACAATTCCGACTTAAGTACAAGGAAACTGACTCTTCTTACTGTCTATACTTTGAACCATTCCTGTGACACTTGTTATAGATTCCGATGCTTCATCTCAGGTTTACTGCATCCCTCTGACCTTATTGACGATGAAACACAGAAATTGCATCGGAATAAAATACAAAAGGCACAATGCCGACTTAAGTACAAGGAAACTGACTCTTCTTACTGTCTATGTTTTGAACCTTTCTTGTGAGACCAGTTTTAGATTCCGATGCTTGACTTCAGGTTTACTGTATCCCTTGGACCTTCATATTGACGACGAATCACAGAAATTGCATCGGAATTAAATAGAAAAGGCACAATGCCGACTTAAGTTCAAGAAAACTGATTCTTCTTAATGTCCATGTTTTGAACCATTCCTGTGACACTAGTTATAGATTCCGATGCTTCACTTCGGGTTTACTGTATCCCTCTGACCTTCTTATTGACGATGAAACACAGAAATTGCATCGGAATTAAATACAAAAGGCACAATGACGACTCAAGTACAAGAAGACTGGCTCTTCTTACTGTCTATATTTTGAACCTTTCCTGTGAGTCCGGTTTTAGATTCAGATGCTTCACATCAGGTTTACTGTATCCCTTGGCCCTTCTTATTGACGACGTAACACAGATATTGCATCGGAATTATATAGAAAAGGCACAATGCCGACTTAAATACAAAAAAACTGACTCCTCTTACTGTCTATGTTTTGAACCATTGCTGTGACACTAGTTATAGATTCCGATGCTTCACTTCAAGTTTGCTGTATCACTCTCACCGTCTTATTGACGATGAAACACAGACATTGCATCGGAATTAAATACAAAAGGCACAATGCCACTTCATTTTAATAAAACTGACTCTTCTTACTGTCTATGTTTTGAACCATTCCTGTGGCACTAGTTATAGTCTCCGATGCTTCACTTCAGGTTTACTGTATCCTTCTGACCTTCTTATTGACGATGAAACACCGAAATTGCATCGGAATTAAATACAAAAGGCACAATGCCGACTTAAGTACAAGTAAACTGACTTTTCTTACTGTCTATGATTTGAACCATTTGTGTGACACTAGTTATAGATTCCGATGCTTCACTTCAGGTTTACTGTAACCCTCTGACCTTCGTATTGACGATGAAACAGAGAAATTGCATCGGAATTGAATACAAAAGGCACAATGCCGATTTAAGTACAAGAATACTGACTCTTCTTAGTGTCTATGTTTTGAACCATTCCTGTGACACTAGTTATAGATTCCGATGCTTCACTTCAGGTTCACTGTATCCCTCTGAACTTCTTATTGTCGATGAAACATAGAAATTTCATCGGCATTTTATACAAAAGGCACAATGCCGACTCAAGTACAAGAAAATTGATTCTTCTTATTGCCTATGTTTTGAACAATTCCTGTGACACTAGTTATAGATTCCGATGCCTCACTTCAGGAATACTGTATCCCTCTGACCTACTTATTGACGATGAAACACAGAAATTGCATCGGAATTAAATACGAAAGGCACAATGCCGACTTAAGTAAATGAAAACTGACTCTTCTTACTGTCTATGTTTTGGACCATTCCTGTGACACTAGTTATAGATTTCGATGCTTCACTTCAGGTTTACTGTATCCCTCTGACCCTCTTATTGACGATGAAACACAGAAATTTAATCGGCATTAAATACAAAAGGCACAATGCCGACTTAAGTACAACAAATCTGACTCTTCTACCTGTCCATGTTTTGAACATCTCCTTTGACACTAGTTATAGATTCCGATGCTTCACTTTAGGTTTACTGTATCCCTCTGACCTTCTTATTGACGATGAAACACAGAAATTGCATCGGAATTAAATACGAAAGGCACAATGCCGACTTAAGTAAAAGAAAACTGACTCTTCTTACTGTCTATGTTTTGAACCATTCCTGTGACACTAGTTATAGATTCCGATACTTCACTTCAGGTTTACTGTATCCCTCTGACCTTCTTATTGACGATGAAACACAGAAATTGCATCGGAATTAAATACAAAAGGCACAATGCCAACTTAAGTACAAGAAAACTGACTCTTCTTACTGTCTATGTTTTGAAACATTCCTGTGACACTAGTTATAGATGCCGATACTTCACTTCAGGTTTACTGTATCCCTCTGACCTTCTTATTGACGATGAAACACAGAAATTGCATCGAAATTAAACATAAAAGGCACAATGCCGACTTAAGTACAAGAAAACTGACTCTTCTTACTGTCTATACTTCGAACCATTCCTGTGACACTTGTCATAGTTTCCGATGCTTCATCTCAGGTTTACTGTATCCCTCTGACCTTATTGACGATGAAACACAGAAATTGCACCGGAATTAAATACAAAAGGCACAATGCCGACTTAAGTACAAGGAAACTGACTCTTCTTACTGTCTGTGTTTTGAACCATTCCTGTGACTCTAGTTATAGATTCCGATGCTTCATTTCAGGTTTACTGTATCCCTCTGACCTTCTTATTGACGATGAAACACAGAAATTGCCTCGGAATTAAATACAAAAGGCACAATGCCGACTTAGGTACGAGAAAACTGACGCTTCTTACTGTTTGTGTTTTGAACCACTCCTGTGACACTAGTTGTAGATTCCGATGCTTCACTTCAGGTTTACTGTATCCCTCTGACCTTCTTATTGACGATGAAACACAGAAATTGCATCGGAATACAAGCAAAAGGCAAAATGCCGACTTAAGTACAAGAAGACTGACTCTTCTTACTGTCTATGATTTGAACTATTCCTGTGACACTAGTTATAGATTCCGAAGTTTCACTTCAGGTTTACTGTATCCCTCTTACCTTCTTATTGACGATGAAACACCGAAATTGCATCGGAATTAAATACAAAAGGCACAATGCCGACTCAGGTACAAGAAGACTGGCTCTTCTTACTGTCTATGATTTAACCTTTCCTGTGAGACAGGTTTTAGATTCCGATGCTTCACTTCAGGTTTACTGTATCCCTCTGACCTTCTCATTGACGATGAAACACAGAAATTGCATCGGAATTAAATAAGAAAGGCACAATGCCGACTTAAGTAAAAGAAAACTGACTCTTCTTACTGTCTATGTTTTGAACCATTCCTGTGACACTAGTTATAGATTCCGATGCTTCACTTCACGTTTACTGTATCCCTCTGACCTTCTTATTGACGATGAAACACAGAAATTTAATCGGCATTGAATACAAAAGGCACAATGCCGACTTAAGTACAAGAAATCTGACTCTTCTTAGTGTCTCTGCTTTGAACATCTCCTTTGACACTAGTTATAGATTCCGATGCTTCACTACAGATTTAATGTATCCCTCTGACCTTCTTATTGACGATGAAACACAGAAATTGCATGGGAATTAAATACAAAAGGCACTATGCCGACTTAAGTACAAGGAAACTGACTTTTCTTACTGTCTATGGTTTTAACCATTCCTGTGACACTAGTTATAGATTCCGATGCTTCACTTCACGTTTAATGTATCCCTCTGACCTTCTTATTGACGATGAAACACAGTAATTTAATCGGCATTAAACACAAAAGGCACAATGCCGACTTAAGTTCAAGAAAACTGATTCTTCTTAATGTCCATGTTTTGAACCATTCCTGTGATACTAGTTATAGATTCCGATGCTTCACTTCAGGTTTACTGTATCCCTCTGACCTTCTTATTGACGATGAAACACAGAAATTGCATCGGAATTAAATACAAAAGGCACAATGACGACTCAAGTACAAGAAGACTGGCTCTTCTTACTGTCTATATTTTGAACCTTTCCTGTGAGTCCGGTTTTAGATTCAGATGCTTCACATCAGGTTTACTGTATCCCTTGGCCCTTCTTATTGACGACGTAACACAGATATTGCATCGGAATTAAATAAGAAAGGCACAATGCCGACTTAAGTAAAAGAAAACTGACTCTTCTTACTGTCTATGTTTTGAACCATTCCTGTGACACTAGTTATAGATTGCGATGCTTCACTTCACGTTTACTGTATCCCTCTGACCTTCTTATTGACGATGAAACACAGAAATTTAATCGGCATTAAATACAAAAGGCACAATGCCGACTTAAGTTTAAGAAAACTGATTCTTCTTAATGTCCATGTTTTGAACCATTGCTGTGACACTAGTTATAGATTCCGATGCTTCACTTCAGGTTTACTGTATCCCTCTGACCTTCTTATTGACGATGAAACACAGAAATTGCATCGGAATTAAATACAAAAGGCACAATGACGACTCAAGTACAAGAAGACTGGCTCTTCTTACTGTCCATATTTTGAACCTTTCCTGTGAGTCCGGTTTTAGATTCAGATGCTTCACATCAGGTTTACTGTATCCCTTGGCCCTTCTTATTGACCACGTAAGACAGTTATTGCATCGGAATTATATAGAAAAGGCACAATGCCGACTTAAATACAAAAAAACTGACTCCTCTTACTGTTTATGTTTTGAACCATTGCTGTGACACTAGTTATAGATTCCGATGCTTCACTTCAGGTTTGCTGTATCACTCTGACCGTCTTATTGACGATGAAACACAGACATTGCATCGGAATTAAATACAAAAGGCACAATGCCGACTTCATTATAATAAAACTGACTCTTCTTACTGTCTATGCTTTGAACCATTCCTGTGGCACTAGTTATAGACTCCGATGCTTCACTTCAGGTTTACTGTATCCTTCTGACCTTCTTATTGACGATGATACACCGAAATTGCATCGGAATTAAATACAAAAGGCACAATGCCGACTTCAGTACAAGTAAACTGACTTTTCTTACTGTCTGTGATTTGAACCATTTGTGTGACACTAGTTATAGATTCCGATGCTTCACTTCAGGTTTACTGTAACCCTCTGACCTTCGTATTGACGATGAAACAGAGAAATTGCATCGGAATTGAATACAAAAGGCACAATGCCGACTTAAGTATAAGAATACTGACTCTTCTTAGTGTCTATGTTTTGAACCATTCCTGTGACACTAGTTATAGATTCCAATGCTTCACTTCAGGTTCACTGTATCCCTCTGAACTTCTTATTGTCGATGAAACATAGAAATCTCATTGGCATTTTATACAAAAGGCACAATGCCGACTCAAGTACAAGAAAATTGATTCTTCTTATTGCCTATGTTTTGAACAATTCCTGTGACACTAGTTATAGATTCCGATGCCTCACTTCAGGAATAGTGTATCCCTCTGACCTTCTTATTGACGATGAAACACAGAAATTGCATCGGAATTCAATACGAAAGGCACAATGCCGACTTAAGTAAATGAAAACTGACTCTTCTTACTGTCTATGTTTTGGACCATTCCTGTGACACTAGTTATAGATTCCGATGCTTCACTTCAGGTTTACTGTATCCCTCTGACCCTCTTATTGACGATGAAACACAGAAATTTAATCGGCATTAAATACAAGAGGCACAATGCCGACTTAAGTACAACAAATCTGACTCTTCTTACTGTCCATGTTTTGAACATCTCCTTTGACACTAGTTATAGATTCCGATGCTTCACTTTAGGTTTACTGTATCCCTCTGACCTTCTTATTGACGATGAAACACAGAAATTGCATCGGAATTAAATACGAAAGGCACAATGCCGACTTAAGTAAAAGAAAACTGACTCTTCTTACTGTCTATGTTTTGAACCATTCCTGTGACACTAGTTATAGATTCCGATGCTTCACTTCAGGTTTACTGTATCCCTCTGACCTTCTTATTGCCGATGAAACACAGAAATTTAATCGGCATTAAATACAAAAGGCACAATGCCGTCTTAAGTACAAGAAAACTGACTCTTCTTACTGTCAATGTTTTGAACATCTCCTTTGACACTAGTTATAGATTCCGATGCTTCACTTCAGGTTTACTGTATGCCTCTGACCTTCGTATTGACGATGAAACACAGAAATTACATGGGAATTAAATACAAAAGGCACTATGCCGAGTTAAGTTCAAGTAAACTGACTTTTCTTACTGTCTATGGTTTTAACCATTCCTGGGCACTAGTTATAGATTCCGATGCTCCACTTCAGGTATACTGTATCCCTCTGACCTTCTTATGGACGATGACACACAGAAATTGCATCGGAATTAAATACAAAAGGCACAATGCCAACTTAAGTACAAGAAAACTGACTCTTCTTACTGTCTATGTTTTGAAACATTCCTGTGACACTAGTTATAGATGCCGATACTTCACTTCAGGTTTACTGTATCCCTCTGACCTCCTTATTGACGATGAAACACAGAAATTGCATCGAAATTAAATATAAAAGGCGCAATGCCGACTTAAGTACAAGAAAACTGACTCTTCTTACTGTCTATACTTCGAACCATTCCTGTGACACTTGTCATAGTTTCCGATGCTTCATCTCAGGTTTACTGTATCCCTCTGACCTTATTGACGGTGAAACACAGAAATTGCACCGGAATTAAATACAAAAGGCACAATGCCGACTTAAGTACAAGGAAACTGACTCTTCTTACTGTCTGTGTTTTGAACCATTCCTGTGACACTAGTTATAGATTCCGATGCTTCACTTCAGGTTTACTGTATCCCTCTGACCTTCTTATTGACGATGATACACAGAAATTGCCTCGGAATTAAATACAAAAGGCACAATGCCGACTTAAGTACGAGAAAACTGACGCTTCTTACTGTTTGTGTTTTGAACCACTCCTGTGACACTAGTTGTAGATTCCGATGCTTCACTTCAGGTTTACTGTATCCCTCTGACCTTTTTATTGACGATGAAACACAGAAATTGCATCGGAATACAAGCAAAAGGCAAAATGCCGACTTAAGTAAAAGAAAACTGACTCTTCTTACTGTCTATGTTTTGAACCATTCCTGTGACACTAGCTATAGATTCCGATGCTTCACTTCACGTTTACTGTATCCCTCTGACCTTCTTATTGACGATGAAACACAGAAATTTAATCGGCATTAAATACAAAAGGCACAATGCCGACTTAAGTACAAGAAATCTGACTCATCTTACTGTCTCTGTTTTGAACATCTCCTTTGACACTAGTTATAGATTCCGATGCTTCACTACAGATTTAATGTATCCCTCTGACCTTCTTATTGACGATGAAACACAGAAATTGCATGGGAATTAAATACAAAAGGCACTATGCCGACTTAAGTACAAGTAAACTGACTTTTCTTACTGTCTATGGTTTTAACCATTCCTGTGACACTAGTTATAGATTCCGATGCTTCACTTCACGTTTACTGTATCCCTCTGACCTTCTTATTGACGATGAAACACAGAAATTTAATCGGCATTAAATACAAGAGGCACAATGCCGACTTAAGTTTAAGAAAACTGATTCTTCTTAATGTCCATGTTTTGAACCATTCCTGTGACACTAGTTATAGATTCCGATGCTTCACTTCAGGTTTACTGTATCCCTCTGACCTTCTTATTGACGATGAAACACAGAAATTGCATCGGAATTAAATACAAAAGGCACAATGACGACTCAAGTACAAGAAGACTGGCTCTTCTTACTGTCTATATTTTGAACCTTTCCTGTGCGTCCGGTTTTAGATTCAGATGCTTCACATCAGGTTTACTGTATCCCTTGGCCCTTCTTATTGACGACGTAACACAGATATTGCATCGGAATTAAATAAGAAAGGCACAATGCCGACTTAAGTAAAGGAAAACTGACTCTTCTTACTGTCGATGCATTGAACCATTCCTGTGACACTAGATATAGATTCCGATGCTTCACTTCTCGTTTACTGTATCCCTCTGACCTTCTTATTGACGATGAAACACAGAAATTTAACCGGCATTAAATACAAAAGGCACAATGCCGACTTAAGTTCAAGAAAACTGATTCTTCTTAATGTCCATGTGTTGAACCATTCCTGTAGCACTAGTTATAGATTCCGATGCTTCACTTCAGGTTTACTGTATCCCTCTGACCTTCTTATTGACGATGAAACACAGAAATTGCATCGGAATTAAATACAAAAGGCACAATGACGACTCAAGTACAAGAAGACTGGCTCTTCTTACTGTCTATATTTTGAACCTTTCCTGTGAGTCCGGTTTTAGATTCAGATGCTTCACAACAGGTTTACTGTATCCCTTGGCCCTTCTTATTGACGACGTAACACAGATATTGCATCGGAATTATATAGAAAAGGCACAATGCCGACTTAAATACAAAAAAACTGACTCCTCTTACTGTCTATGTTTTGAACCATTGCTGTGACACTAGTTATAGATTCCGATGCTTCACTTCAGGTTTGCTGTATCACTCTGACCGTCTTATTGACGATGAAACACAGACATTGCATCGGAATTAAATACAAAAGGCACAATGCCGACTTCATTATAATAAAACTGACTCTTCTTACTGTCTATGCTTTGAACCATTCCTGTGGCACTAGTTAAAGACTCCGATGCTTCACTTCAGGTTTACTGTATCCTTCTGACCTTCTTATTGACGATGAAACACCGAAATTGCATCGGAATTAAATGCAAAAGGCACAATGCCGACTTAAGTACAAGTAAACTGACTTTTCTTACTGTCTATGATTTGAACCATTTGTGTGACACTAGTTATAGATTCCGATGCTTCACTTCAGGTTTACTGTAACCCTCTGACCTTCGTATTGACGATGAAACAGAGAAATTGCATCGGAATTGAATACAAAAGGCACAATGCCGACTTAAGTACAAGAATACTGATTCTTCTTAGTGTCTATGTTTTGAACCATTCCTGGGACACTAGTTATAGATTCCGATGCTTCACTTCAGGTTCACTGTATCCCTCTGAACTTCTTATTGGCGATGAAACATAGAAATTCCATCGGCATTTTATACAAAAGGCACAATGCCGACTCAAGTACAAGAAAATTGATTCTTCTTATTGCCTATGTTTTGAACAATTCCTGTGACACTAGTTATAGATTCCGATGCCTCACTTCAGGAATACTGTATCCCTCTGACCTTCTTATTGACGATGAAACACAGAAATTGCATCGGAATTAAATACGAGAGGCACAATGCCGACTTCAGTAAAAGAAAACTGACTCTTCTTACTGTCTGTGTTTTGGACCATTCCTGTGACACTAGTTATAGATTCCGATGCTTCACTTCAGGTTTACTGTATCCCTCTGACCCTCTTATTGACGATGAAACACAGAAATTTAATCGGCATTAAATACAAAAGGCACAATGCCGACTTAAGTACAACAAATCTGACTCTTCTTACTGTCCATGTTTTGAACATCTCCTTTGACACTAGTTATAGTTTCCGATGCTTCACTTTAGGTTTACTGTATCCCTCTGACCTTCTTATTGACGATGAAACACAGAAATTGCATCGGAATTAAATACGAAAGGCACAATGCCGACTTAAGTAAAAGAAAACTGACTCTTCTTACTGTCTATGTTTTGAACCATTCCTGTGACACTAGTTATAGATTTCGATGCTTCACTTCAGGTTTACTGTATCCCTCTGACCTTCTTATTGACGATGAAACACAGAAATTTAATCGGCATTAAATACAAAAGGCACAATGCCGTCTTAAGTACAAGAAAACTGACTCTTCTTACTGTCTATGTTTTGAACATCTCCTTTGACACTAGTTATAGATTCCGATGCTTCACTTCAGGTTTACTGTATCCCTCTGACCTTCTTATTGACGATGGAACACAGAAATTACATGGGAATTAAATACAAAAGGCACTATGCCGAGTTAAGTTCAAGTAAACTGACTTTTCTTACTGTCTATTGTTTTAACCATTCGAGTGACACTAGTTATAGATTCCGATGCTCCACTTCAGGTATACTGTATCCCTCTGACCTTCTTATTGACGATGACACACAGAAATTGCATCGGAATTAAATACAAAAGGCACAATGCCAACTTAAGTACAAGAAAACTGACTCTTCTTACTGGCTATGTTTTGAAACATTCCTGTGACACTAGTTATAGATGCCGATACTTCACTTCAGGTTTACTGTATCCCTCTGACCTTCTTATTGACGATGAAACACAGAAATTGCATCGAAATTAAATATAAAAGGCACAATGCCGACTTAAGTACAAGAAAACTGACTCTTCTTACTGTCTATACTTTGAACCATTCCTGTGACACTTGTCATAGTTTCCGATGCTTCATCTCAGGTTTACTGTATCCCTCTGACCTTATTGACGATGAAACACAGAAATTGCATCGGAACTAAATACAAAAGGCACAATGCCGACTTAAGTACAAGGAAACTGACTCTTCTTACTGTCTGTGTTTTGAACCATTCCTGTGACACTAGTTATAGATTCCGATGCTTCAATTTAGGTTTACTGTATCCCTCTGACCTTCTTATTGACGATGAAACACAGAAATTGCCTCGGAATTAAATACAAAAGGCACAATGCCGACTTAAGTACGAGAAAACTGACGCTTCTTACTGTTTGTGTTTTGAACCACTCCTGTGACACTAGTTGTAGATTCCGATGCATCACTTCAGGTTTACTGTATCCCTCTGACCTTCTTATTGACGATGAAACACAGAAATTGCATCGGAATACAAGCAAAAGGCAAAATGCCGACTTAAGTACAAGAAGACTGACTCTTCTTACTGTCTATGATTTGAACTATTCCTGTGACACTAGTTATAGATTCCGAAGTTTCACTTCAGGTTTACTGTATCCCTCTTACCTTCTTATTGACGATGAAACACCGAAATTGCATCGGAATTAAATGCAAAAGGCACAATGCCGACTCAGGTACAAGAAGACTGGCCCTTCTTACTGTCTATGTTTTAAATTTTCCTGTGAGACAGGTTTTAGATTCCGATGCTTCACTTCAGGTTTACTGTATCCCTTGGCCCTCCTTTTCGACGACGAAACACAGAAAGTGGATCGGCATTAAATACAAAAGGCACAATGCCGACTTAAGTACAAGAAATCTGACTCTTCATACTGTCCATGTTTTGAACATCGCCTTTGACACTAGTTATAGATTCCGATGCTTCACTTCAGGTTTACTGTATCTCTCTGACCTTCTCATTGACGATGAAACACAGAAATTGCATCGGAATTAAATAAGAAAGGCACAATGCCGACTTAAGTAAAAGGAAACTGACTCTTCTTACTGTCTATGTTTTGAACCATTCCTGTGACACTAGTTATAGATTCCGATACTTCACTTCACGTTTACTGTATCTCTCTGACCTTCTTATTGACGATGAAACACAGAACTTTAATCGGCATTAAATACAAAAGGCACAATGCCGACTTAAGTACAAGAAATCTGACTCTTCTTACTGTCTCTGTTTTGAACATCTCCTTTGACACTAGTTATAGATTCCGATGCTTCACTACAGATTTAATGTATCCCTCTGACCTTCTTATTGACGATGAAACACAGAAATTGCATGGGAATTAAATACAAAAGGCACTATGCCGACTTAAGTACAAGTAAACTGACTTTTCTTACTGTCTATGTTTTGAACCATTCCTGTGACACTAGATATAGATTCCGATGCTTCACTTCAGGTTTACCGTATCCCTCTGACCTTCTTATTGACGATGAAACACAGAAATTTAATCGGCATTAAATACAAAAGGCACAATGCCGTCTTAAGTCCAAGAAAACTGACTCTTCTTACTGTCTATGTTTTGAACATCTCCTTTGACACTAGTTATAGATTACGATGCTTCCTTTCAGGTTTACTGTATCCCTCTGACCTTATTGACGATGAAACACAGAAATTACATGGGAATTAAATACAAAAGGCACTATGCCGAGTTAAGGTCAAGTAAACTGACTTTTCTTACTGTCTACGGTTTTAACCATTCCTGTGACACTAGTTATAGATTCCGATGCTCCACTTCAGGTATACTGTATCCCTCTGACCTTCTTATTGACGATGACACACAGAAATTGCATCGGAATTAAATACAAAAGGCACAATGCCAACTTAAGTACAAGAAAACTGACTCTTCTTACTGTCTATGTTTTGAAACATTCCTGTGACACTAGTTATAGATGCCGATACTTCACTTCAGGTTTACTGTATCCCTCTGACCTTCTTATTGACGATGAAACACAGAAATTGCATCGAAATTAAATATAAAAGGCACAATGCCGACTTAAGTACAAGAAAACTGACTCTTCTTACTGTCTATACTTTGAACCATTCCTGTGACGCTTGTAATAGTTTCCGATGCTTCATCTCAGGTGTACTGTATCCCTCTGACCTTATTGACGATGAAACACAGAAATTGCATTGGAATTAAATACAAAAGGCACAAAGCCGACTTAAGTACAAGGAAACTGACTCTTCTTACTGTCTGTGTTATGAACCATTCCTGTGTCACTAGTTATAGATTCCGATGCTTCACTTCAGGTTTACTGTATCCCTCTGGCCTTCTCATTGACGATGAAACACAGAAATTGCCTCGGAATTAAATACAAAAGGCACAATGCCGACTTAAGTACGAGAAAACTGACGCTTCTTACTGTTTGTGTTTTGAACCACTCCTGTGACACTAGTTGTAGATTCCGATGCTTCACTTCAGGTTTACTGTATCCCTCTTACCTTCTTATTGACGATGAAACACAGAAATTGCATCGGAATACAAGCAAAAGGCAAAATGCCGACTTAAGTACAAGAAGACTGACACCTCTTACTGTCAATGATTTGAACTATTCCTGTGACACTAGTTATAGATTCCGAAGTTTCACTTCAGGTTTACTGTATCCCTCTTACCTTCTTATTGACGATGAAACACCGAAATTGCATCGGAATTAAATACAAAAGGCACAATGCCGACTCAGGTACAAGAAGACTGGCTCTTCTTACTGTCTATGTTTTAACCTTTCCTGTGAGACAGGTTTTAGATTCCGATGCTTCACTTCAGGTTTACTGTATCCCTTGGCATTCCTTATTGACGACGAAACACAGAAAGTGGATCGGCATTAAATACAAAAGGCACAATGCCGACTTAAGTACAAGAAATCTGACTCTTCTTACTGTCCATGTTTTGAACATCGCCTTTGACACTAATTACAGATTCCGATGCTTCACTTCAGGTTTACTGTATCCCTCTGACCTTCTTATTGACGATGAAACACAGAAATTTAATCGGCATTAAATAAGAAAGGCACAATGCCGACTTAAGTACAAGAAATCTGACTCTTCTTATTGTCTCTGTTTTGAACATCTCCTTTGACACTAGTTATAGATTCCGATGCTTCACTACAGATTTAATGTATCCCTCTGACCTTCTTATTGACGATGAAACACAGAAATTGCATGGGAATTAAATACAAAAGGCACTATGCCGACTTAAGTACAAGTAAACTGACTTTTCTTACTGTCTATGGTTTTAACCATTCCTGTGACACTAGTTATAGATTCCGATGCTTCACTTTACGTTTACTGTATCCCTCTGACATTCTTATTGACGATGAAACACAGAAATTTAATCGGCATTAAATACAAAAGGCACAATGCCGACTTAATTTCAAGAAAACTGATTCTTCTTAATGTCCATGTTTTGAACCATTCCTGCGACACTAGTTATAGATTCCGATGCTTCACTTCAGGTTTACTGTATCCCTCTGACCTTCTTATTGACGATGAAACACAGAAATTGCATCGGAATTAAATACAAAAGGCACAATGCCGACTTAAGTACAAGTAAACTGACTTTTCTTACTGTCTGTGATTTGAACCATTTGTGTGACACTAGTTATAGATTCCGATGCTTCACTTCAGGTTCACTGTATCCATCTGAACTTCTTATTGTCGATGAAACATAGAAATCTCAATGGCATTTTATACAAAAGGCACAATGCCGACTTAAGTAAATGAAAACTGACTCTTCTTACTGTCTATGTTTTGGACCATTCCTGTGACACTAGTTATAGATTCCGATGCTTCACTTCAGGTTTACTGTATCCCTCTGACCCTCTTATTGACGATGAAACACAGAAATTTAATCGGCATTAAATACAAAAGGCACAATGCCGACTTAAGTACAACAAATCTGACTCTTCTTACTGTCTATGTTTTGAACATCTCCTTTGACACTAGTTATAGATTCCGATGCTTCACTTCAGGTTTACTGTATTCCTCTGACCTTCGTATTGACGATGAAACACAGTAATTACATGGGAATTAAATACAAAAGGCACTACGCCGAGTTAAGTTCAAGTAAACTGACTTTTCTTACTGTCTATGGTTTTAACCATTCCTGGGACACTAGTTATAGATTCCGATGCTCCACTTCAGGTATACTGTATCCCTCTGACCTTATTGACGATGAAACACAGAAATTGCACCGGAATTAAATACAAAAGGCACAATGCCGACTTAAGTACAAGGAAACTGACTCTTCTTACTGTCTGTGTTTTGAACCATTCCTGTGACACTAGTTATAGATTCCGATGCTTCACTTCAGGTTTACTGTATCCCTCTGACCTTCTTATTGACGGTGAAACACAGACATTGCCTCGGAATTAAATACAAAAGGCACAATGGCGACTTAAGTACGAGAAAACTGACGCTTCTTACTGTTTGTGTTTTGAACCACTCCTGTGACACTAGTTGTAGATTCCGATGCTTCACTTCAGGTTTACTGTATCCCTCTGACCTTCTTATTGACGATGAAACACAGAAATTGCATCGGAATACAAACAAAAGGCAAAATGCCGACTTAAGTACAAGAAGACTGACTCTTCTTACTGTCTATGATTGAACTATTCCTGTGACACTAGTTATAGATTCCGAAGTTTCACTTCAGGTTTACTGTATCCCTCTTACCATCTTATTGTCGATGAAACACCGAAATTGCATCGGAATTAAATACAAAAGGCACAATGCCGACTCAGGTACAAGAAGACTGGCTCTTCTTACTGTCTGTGTTTTAACCTTTCCTGTGAGACAGGTTTTAGATTCCGATGCTTCACTTCAGGTTTACTGTATCCCTTGGCCCTCCTTATTGACGACGAAACACAGAAAGTGGATCGGCATTAAATACAAAAGGCACAATGCCGACTTAAGTACAAGAAATCTGACTCTTCTTACTGTCCATGTTTTGAACATCGCCTTTGACACTAGTTATAGATTCCGATGCTTCACTTCAGGTTTACTGTATCCCTCTGACCTTCTCATTGACGATGAAACACAGAAATTGCATCGGAATTAAATAAGAAAGGCACAATGCCGACTTAAGTAAAAGAAAACTGACTCTTCTTACTGTCTATGTTTTGAACCATTCCTGTGACACTAGGTATAGATTCCGATGCTTCATTTCACGTTTACTGTATCCCTCTGACCTTCTTATTGACGATGAAACACAGAAATTTAATCGGCATTAAATACAAAAGGCACAATGCCGACTTAAGTACAAGAAATCTGACTCTTCTTACTGTCTCTGTTTTGAACATCTCCTTTGACACTAGTTACAGATTCCGATGCTTCACTACAGATTTAATGTATCCCTCTGACCTTCTTATTGACGATGAAACACAGAAATTGCATGGGAATTAAATACAAAAGGCACTATGCCGACTTAAGTACAAGTAAACTGACTTTTCTTACTGTCTATGGTTTTAACCATTCCTGTGACACTAGTTATAGATTCCGATGCTTCACTTCACGTTTACTGTATCCCTCTGACCTTCTTATTGACGATGAAACACAGAAATTTATTCGGCATTAAATACAAAAGGCACAATGCCGACTTAAGTTCAAGAAAACTGATTCTTCATACTGTCCATGTTTTGAACATCGCCTTTGACACTACTTATAGATTCCGATGCTTCACTTCAGGTTTACTGTATCTCTCTGACCTTCTCATTGACGATGAAACACAGAAATTGCATCGGAATTAAATAAGAAAGGCACAATGCCGACTTAAGTAAAAGGAAACTGACTCTTCTTACTGTCTATGTTTTGAAACATTCCTGTGACACTAGTTATAGATTCCGATACTTCACTTCACGTTTACTGTATCTCTCTGACCTTCTTATTGACGATGAAACACAGAACTTTAATCGGCGTTAAATACAAAAGGCACAATGCCGACTTAAGTACAAGAAATCTGACTCTTCTTACTGCCTCTGTTTTGAACATCTCCTTTGACACTAGTTATAGATTCCGATGCTTCACTACAGATTTAATGTATCCCTCTGACCTTCTTATTGACGATGAAACACAGAAATTGCATGGGAATTAAATACAAAAGGCACTATGCCGACTTAAGTACAAGTAAACTGACTTTTCTTACTGTCTATGTTTTGAACCATTCCTGTGACACTAGATATAGATTCCGATGCTTCACTTCAGGTTTACCGTATCCCTCTGACCTTCTTATTGACGATGAAACACAGAAATTTAATCGGCATTAAATACAAAAGGCACAATGCCGTCTTAAGTCCAAGAAAACTGACTCTTCTTACTGTCTATGTTTTGAACATCTCCTTTGACACTAGTTATAGATTCCGATGCTTCACTTCAGGTTTACTGTATCCCTCTGACCTTATTGACGATGAAACACAGAAATTACATGGGAATTAAATACAAAAGGCACTATGCCGAGTTAAGGTCAAGTAAACTGACTTTTCTTACTGTCTATGGTTTTAACCATTCCTGTGACACTAGTTATAGATTCCGATGCTCCACTTCAGGTATACTGTATCCCTCTGACCTTCTTATTGACGATGACACACAGAAATTGCATCGGAATTAAATACAAAAGGCACAATGCCAACTTAAGTACAAGAAAACTGACTCTTCTTACTGTCTATGTTTTGAAACATTCCTGTGACACTAGTTATAGATGCCGATACTTCACTTCAGGTTTACTGTATCCCTCTGACCTTCTTATTGACGATGAAACACAGAAATTGCATCGAAATTAAATATAAAAGGCACAATGCCGACTTAAGTACAAGAAAACTGACTCTTCTTACTGTCTATACTTTGAACCATTCCTGTGACGCTTGTAATAGTTTCCGATGCTTCATCTCAGGTTTACTGTATCCCTCTGACCTTATTGACGATGAAACACAGAAATTGCATTGGAATTAAATACAAAAGGCACAAAGCCGACTTAAGTACAAGGAAACTGACTCTTCTTACTGTCTGTGTTTTGAACCATTCCTGTGTCACTAGTTATAGATTCCGATGCTTCACTTCAGGTTTACTGTATCCCTCTGGCCTTCTTATTGACGATGAAACACAGAAATTGCCTCGGAATTAAATACAAAAGGCACAATGCCGACTTAAGTACGAGAAAACTGACGCTTCTTACTGTTTGTGTTTTGAACCATTCCTGTGACACTAGTTATAGATTCCGATGCTTCACTACAGATTTAATGTATCCCTCTGACCTTCTTATTGACGATGAAACACAGAAATTGCATGGGAATTAAATACAAAAGGCACTATGCCGACTTAAGTACAAGTAAACTGACTTTTCTTACTGTCTATGGTTTTAACCATTCCTGTGACACTAGTTATAGATTCCGATGCTTCACTTTACGTTTACTGTATCCCTCTGACATTCTTATTGACGATGAAACACAGAAATTTAATCGGCATTAAATACAAAAGGCACAATGCCGACTTAAGTTCAAGAAAACTGATTCTTCTTAATGTCCATGTTTTGAACCATTCCTGCGACACTAGTTATAGATTCCGATGCTTCACTTCAGGTTTACTGTATCCCTCTGACCTTCTTATTGACGATGAAACACAGAAATTGCATCGGAATTAAATACAAAAGGCACAATGACTACTCAAGTACAAGAAGACTGGCTCTTCTTACTGTCTATATTTTGAACCTTTCCTGTGAGTCCGGTTTTAGATTCAGATGCTTCACATCAGGTTTACTGTATCCCTTGGCCCTTCTTATTGACGACGTAACACAGATATTGCATCGGAATTAAATAAGAAAGGCACAATGCCGACTTAAGTAAAAGAAAATTGACTCTTCTTACTGTCTATGTTTTGAACCATTCCTGTGACACTAGTTATAGATTCCGATGCTTCACTTCACGATTACTGTATCCCTCTGACCTTCTTATTGACGATGAAACACAGAAATTTAATCGGCATTAAATACAAAAAGCACAATGCCGACTTAAGTTCAAGAAAACTGATTCTTCTTAATGTCCATGCTTTGAACCATTCCTGTGACACTAGTTATAGATTCCGATGCTTCACTTCAGGTTTACGGTATCCCTCTGACCTTCTTATTGACGATGAAACACAGAAATTGCATCGGAATTAAATACAAAAGGCACAATGACGACTCAAGTACAAGAAGACTGGCTCTTCTTACTGTCTATATTTTGAACCTTTCCTGTGAGTCCGGTTTTAGATTCAGATGCTTCACATCAGGTTTACTGTATCCCTTGGCCCTTCTTATTGACGACGTAAGACAGATATTGCATCGGAATTATATAGAAAAGGCACAATGCCGACTTAAATACAAAAAAACTGACTCCTCTTACTGTCTATGTTTTGAACCATTGCTGTAACACTAGTTATAGATTCCGATGCTTCACTTCAGGTTTGCTGTATCACTGTGACCGTCTTATTGACGATGAAACACAGACATTGCATCGGAATTAAATACAAAAGGCACAATGCCGACTTCATTATAATAAAACTGACTCTTCTTACTGTCTATGCTTTGAACCATTCCTGTGGCACTAGTTATAGCCTCCGATGCTTTACTTCAGGTTTACTGTATCCTTCTGACCTTCTTATTGACGATGAAACACCGAAATTGCATCGGAATTAAATACAAAAGGCACAATGCCGACTTAAGTACAAGTGAACTGACTTTTCTTACTGTCTGTGATTTGAACCATTTGTGTGACACTAGTTATAGATTCCGATGCTTCACTTCAGGTTCACTGTATCCATCTGAACTTCTTATTGTCGATGAAACATAGAAATCTCATTGGCATTTTATACAAAGGGCACAATGCCGACTCAAGTACAAGAAAATTGATTCTTCTTATTGCCTATGTTTTGAACAATTCCTGTGACACTAGTTATAGATTCCGATGCCTCACTTCAGGAATAGTGTATCCCTCTGACCTTCTTATTGACGATGAAACGCAGAAATTGCGTCGGAATTAAATACGAAAGGCACAATGCCGACTTAAGTAAATGAAAACTGACTCTTCTTACTGTCTATGTTTTGGACCATTCCTGTGACACTAGTTATAGATTCCGATGCTTCACTTCAGGTTTACTGTATCCCTCTGACCCTCTTATTGACGATGAAACACAGAAATTTAATCGGCATTAGATACAAAAGGCACAATGCCGACTTAAGTACAACAAATCTGACTCTTCTTACTGTCTATGTTTTGAACATCTCCTTTGACACTAGTTATAGATTCCGATGCTTCACTTCAGGTTTACTGTATTCCTCTGACCTTCGTATTGACGATGAAACACAGTAATTACATGGGAATTAAATACAAAAGGCACTACGCCGAGTTAAGTTCAAGTAAACTGACTTTTCTTTCTGTCTATGGTTTTAACCATTCCTGGGACACTAGTTATAGATTCCGATGCTCCACTTCAGGTATACTGTATCCCTCTGACCTTATTGACGATGAAACACAGAAATTGCACCGGAATTAAATACAAAAGGCACAATGCCGACTTAAGTACAAGGAAACTGACTCTTCTTACTGTCTGTGTTTTGAACCATTCCTGTGACACTAGTTATAGATTCCGATGCTTCACTTCAGGTTTACTGTATCCCTCTGACCTTCTTATTGACGGTGAAACACAGACATTGCCTCGGAATTAAATACAAAAGGCACAATGCCGACTTAAGTACGAGAAAACTGACGCTTCTTACTGTTTGTGTTTTGAACCACTCCTGTGACACTAGTTGTAGATTCCGATGCTTCACTTCAGGTTTACTGTATCCCTCTGACCTTCTTATTGACGATGAAACACAGAAATTGCATCGGAATACAAGCAAAAGGCAAAATGCCGACTTAAGTACAAGAAGACTGACTCTTCTTACTGTCTATGATTTGAACTATTCCTGTGACACTAGTTATAGATTCCGAAGTTTCACTTCAGGTTTACTGTATCCCTTGGCCCTCCTTATTGACGACGAAACACAGAAAGTGGATCGGCATTAAATACAAAAGGCACAATGCCGACTTAAGTACAAGAAATCTGACTCTTCTTACTGTCCATGTTTTGAACATCGCCTTTGACACTAGTTATAGATTCCGATGCTTCACTTCAGGTTTACTGTATCCCTCTGACCTTCTTATTGACGATGAAACACAGAAATTGCATCGGAATACAAGCAAAAGGCAAAATGCCGACTTAAGTACAAGAAGACTGGCTCTTCTTACTGTCTATGTTTTAACCTTTCCTGTGAGACAGGTTTTAGATTCCGATGCTTCACTTCAGGTTTACTGTATCCCTTGGCCCTCCTTATTGACGACGAAACACAGAAAGTGGATCGGCATTAAATACAAAAGGCACAATGCCGACTTAAGTACAAGAAATCTGACTCTTCTTACTGTCCATGTTTTGAACATCGCCTTTGACACTAGTTATAGATTCCGATGCTTCACTTCAGGTTTACTGTATCCCTCTGACCTTCTCATTGACGATGAAACACAGAAATTGCATCGGAATTAAATAAGAAAGGCACAATGCCGACTTAAGTAAAAGAAAACTGACTCTTCTTACTGTCTATGTTTTGAACCATTCCTGTGACACTAGGTATAGATTCCGATGCTTCATTTCACGTTTACTGTATCCCTCTGACCTTCTTATTGACGATGAAACACAGAAATTTAATCGGCATTAAATACAAAAAGGCACAATGCCGACTTAAGTACAAGAAATCTGACTCTTCTTACTGTCTCTGTTTTGAACATCTCCTTTGACACTAGTTACAGATTCCGATGCTTCACTACAGATTTAATGTATCCCTCTGACCTTCTTATTGACGATGAAACACAGAAATTGCATGGGAATTAAATACAAAAGGCACTATGCCGACTTAAGTACAAGTAAACTGACTTTTCTTACTGTCTATGGTTTTAACCATTCCTGTGACACTAGTTATAGATTCCGATGCTTCACTTCACGTTTACTGTATCCCTCTGACCTTCTTATTGACGATGAAACACAGAAATTTATTCGGCATTAAATACAAAAGGCACAATGCCGACTTAAGTTCAAGAAAACTGATTCTTCTTAATGTCCATGTTTTGAACCATTCCTGTGACACTAGTTATAGATTCCGATGCTTCACTTCAGGTTTACTGTATCCCTCTGACCTTCTTATTGACGATGAAACACAGAAATTGCATCGGAATTAAATACAAAAGGCACAATGACGACTCAAGTACAAGAAGACTGGCTCTTCTTACTGTCTATATTTTGAACCTTTCCTGTGCGTCCGGTTTTAGATTCCGATGCTTCACATCAGGTTTACTGTATCCCTTGGCCCTTCTTATTGACGACGTAACACAGATATTGCATCGGAATTAAATAAGAAAGGCACAATGCCGACTTAAGTAAAAGAAAACTGACTCTTCTTACTGTCTATGTTTTGAACCATTCCTGTGACACTAGTAATAGATTCCGATGCTTCACTTCACGTTTACTGTATCCCTCTGACCTTCTTATTGACGATGAAACACAGAAATTTAATCGGCATTAAATACAAAAGGCACAATGCCGACTTAAGTTCAAGAAAACTGATTCTTCTTAATGTCCATGCTTTGAACCATTCCTGTGACACTAGTTATAGATTCCGATGCTTCACTTCAGGTTTACTGTATCCCTCTGACCTTCTTATTGACGATGAAACACAGAAATTGCATCGGAATTAAATACAAAAGGCACAATGACGACTCAAGTACAAGAAGACTGGCTCTTCTTACTGTCTATATTTTGAACCTTTCCTGTGAGTCCGGCTATAAATTCAGATGCTTCACATCAGGTTTACTGTATCCCTTGGCCCTTCTTATTGACGACGTAACACAGATATTGCATCGGAATTATATAGAAAAGGCACAATGCCGACTTAAATACAAAAAAACTGACTCCTCTTACTGTCTATGTTTTGAACCATTGCTGTGACACTAGTTATAGATTCCGATGCTTCACTTCAGGTTTGCTGTATCACTCTGACCGTCTTATTGACGATGAAACACAGACATTGCATCGGAAATAAATACAAAAGGCACAATGCCGACTTCATTATAATAAAACTGACTCTTCTTACTGTCTATGCTTTGAACCATTCCTGTGGCACTAGTTAAAGACTCCGATGCTTCACTTCACGTTTACTGTATCCTTCTGACCTTCTTATTGACGATGAAACACCGAAATTGCATCGGAATTAAATACAAAAGGCACAATGCCGACTTAAGTACAAGTAAACTGACTTTTCTTACTGTCTATGATTTGAACCATTTGTGTGACACTAGTTATAGATTCCGATGCTTCACTTCAGGGTTACTGTAACCCTCTGACCTTCGTATTGACGATGAAACAGAGAAATTGCATCGGAATTGAATACAAAAGGCACAATGCCGACTTAAGTACAAGAATACTGACTCTTCTTAGTGTCTATGTTTTGAACCATTCCTGTGACACTAGTTATAGATTCCGATGCTTCACTTCAGGTTCACTGTATCCCTCTGAACTTCTTATTGTCGATGAAACATAGAAATTCCATCGGCATTTTATACAAAAGGCACAATGACGACTCAAGTACAAGAAAATTGATTCTTCTTATTGCCTATGTTTTGAACAATTCCTGTGACACTAGTTATAGATTCCGATGCCTCACTTCAGGAATACTGTATCCCTCTGACCTTCTTATTGACGATGAAACACAGAAATTGCATCGGAATTAAATACGAAAGGCACAATGCCGACTTAAGTAAATGAAAACTGACTCTTCTTACTGTCTATGTTTGGGACCATTCCTGTGACACTAGTTATAGATTCCGATGCTTCACTTCAGGTTTACTGTATCCCTCTGACCCTCTTATTGACGATGAAACACAGAAATTTAATCGGCATTAAATACAAAAGGCACAATGCTGACTTAAGTACAACAAATCTGACTCTTCTTACTGTCCATGTTTTGAACATCTCCTTTGACACTAGTTATAGATTCCGATGCTTCACTTTAAGTTTACTGTATCCCTCTGACCTTCTTATTGACGATGAAACACAAAAATTGCATCGGAAATAAATACGAAAGGCACAATGCCGACTTAAGTAAAAGAAAACTAACTCTTCTTACTGTCTATGTTTTGAACCATTCCTGTGACACTAGTTATAGATTCCGATGCTTCACTTCAGGTTTACTGTATCCCTCTGACCTTCTTATTGACGATGAAACACAGAAATTTAATCGGCATTAAATACAAAAGGCACAATGCCGTCTTAAGTACAAGAAAACTGACTCTTCTTACTGTCTATGTTTTGAACATCTCCTTTGACACTAGTTATAGATTCCGATGCTTCACTTCAGGTTTACTGTATCCCTCTGACCTTCTTATTGACGATGAAAAACAGAAATTACATGGGAATTAAATACAAAAGGCACTATGCCGAGTTAAGTTCAAGTAAACTGACTTTTCTTACTGTCTATGGTTTTAACCATTCCTGTGACATTAGTTATAGATTCCGATGCTCCACTTCAGGTATACTGTATCCCTCTGACCTTCTTATTGACGATGACACACAGAAATTGCATCGGAATTAAATACAAAAGGCACAATGCCAACTTAAGTACAAGAAAACTGACTCTTCTTACTGTCTATGTTTTGAAACATTCTTGTGACACTAGTTATAGATGCCGATACTTCACTTCAGGTTTACTGTATCCCTCTGACCTTTCGTATTGACGATGAAACACAGAAATTGCATCGAAATTTAATATAATAGGCACAATGCCGACTTAAGTACAAGAAAACTGACTCTTCTTACTGTCTATACTTTGAACCATTCCTGTGACACTTGTCATAGTTTCCGATGCTTCATCTCAGGTTTACTGTACCCCTCTGACCTTATTGACGATGAAACACAGAAATTGCATCGGAATTAAATACAAAAGGCACAATGCCGACTTAAGTACAAGGAAACTGACTCTTCTTACTGTCTGTGTTTTGAACCATTCCTGTGACACTAGTTATAGATTCCGATGCTTCAATTCAGGTTTACTGTATCCCTCTGACCTTCTTATTGACGATGAAACACAGAAATTGCCTCGGAATTAAATACAAAAGGCACAATGCCGACTTACGTACAAGAAATCTGACTCTTCATACTGTCCATGTTTTGAACATCGCCTTTGACACTAGTTATAGATTCCGATGCTTCACTTCTGGTTTACTGTATCCCTCTGACCTTCTCATTGACGATGAAACACAGAAATTGCATCGGAATTAAATAAGAAAGGCACAATGCCGACTTAAGTAAAAGAAAACTGACTCTTCTTACTGTCTATGTTTTGAACCATTCCTGTGACACTAGTTATAGGTTCCGATACTTCACTTCACGTTTACTGTATCCCTCTGACCTTCTTATTGACGATGAAACACAGAAATTTAATCGGCATTAAATACCAAAGGCACAATGCCGACTTAAGTACAAGAAATCTGACTCTTCTTACTGTCTCTGTTTTGAACATCTCCTTTGACACTAGTTATAGATTCCGATGCTTCACTACAGATTTAGTGTATCCCTCTGACCTTCTTATTGACGATGAAACACAGAAATTGCATGGGAATTAAATACAAAAGGCACTATGCCGACTTAAGTACAAGTAAACTGACTTTTCTTACTGTCTATGTTTTGAACCATTCCTGTGACACTAGTTATAGATTCCGATGCTTCACTTCAGGTTTACTGTATCCCTCTGACCTTCTTATTGACGATGAAACACAGAAATTTAATCGGCATTAAGACACAATGCCGTCTTAAGTACAAGAAAACTGACTCTTCTTACTGTCTATGTTTTGAACATCTCCTTTGACACTAGTTATAGATTCCGATGCTTCACTTCAGGTTTACTGTATCCCTCTGACCTTATTGACGATGAAACACAGAAATTACATGGGAATTAAATACAAAAGGCACTATGCCGAGTTAAGTTCAAGTAAACTGACTTTTCTTACTGTCTATGGTTTTAACCATTCCTGTGACACTAGTTATAGATTCCGATGCTCCACTTCAGAAATACTGTATCCCTCTGACCTTCTTATTGTCGATGACACACAGAAATTGCATCGGAATTAAATACAAAAGGCACAATGCCAACTTAAGTACAAGAAAACTGACTCTTCTTACTGTCTATGTTTTGAAACATTCCTGTGACACTAGTTATAGATGCCGATACTTCACTTCAGGTTTACTGTATCCCTCTGACCTTCTTATTGACGATGAAACACAGAAATTGCATCGAAATTAAATATAAAAGGCACAATGCCGACTTAAGTACAAGAAATCTGACTCTTCTTACTGTCTATACTTTGAACCATTCCTGTGACACTTGTCATAGTTTCCGATGCTTCATCTCAGGTTTACTGTTTCCCTCTGACCTTATTGACGATGAAACACAGAAATTGCATTGGAATTAAATACAAAAGGCACAAAGCCGACTTAAGTACAAGGAAACTGACTCTTCTTACTGTCTGTGTTCTGAACCATTCCTGTGTCACTAGTTATAGATACCGATGCTTCACTTCAGGTTTACTGTATCCCTCTGGCCTTCTTATTGACGATGAAACACAGAAATTGCCTCGGAATTAAATACAAAAGGCACAATGCCGACTTAAGTACGAGAAAACTGACGCTTCTTACTGTCTATGGTTTTAACCATTCCTGTGACACTAGTTCCAGATTCCGGTGCTCCACTTCAAGTATACTGTATCCCTCTGACCCTGTTATTGACGATGACACACAGAAATTGTATCGGAATTAAATACAAAAGGCATAATGCCGACTTAAGTACAAGAAAACTGACTCTTCTTACAGTCTATGTTTTCAAACATTCCTGTGACACTAGTTATAGATGGCGATACTTCCCTTCAGGTATACTGTATCCCTCTGACCTTCTTATTGACGATGAGACACAGATATTGCATCGAAATTAAATATTAAAGTCACAATGCCGACTTAAGTACAAGAAAACTGACTCTTCTTACTGTCTATACTTTGAACCATTCCTGTGACACTTGTTATAGATTCCGATGCTTCATCTCAGGTTTACTGTATCCCTCTGACCTTATTGACGATGAAACACAGAAATTGCATCGGAATTAAATACAAAAGGCACAATGCCGACTTAAGTACAAGGAAACTGACTCTTCTTACTGTCTGTGTTTTGAACCATTCCTGTGACACTAGTTATAGGTTCCGATGCTTCACTTCAGGTTTACTGTATCCCTCTGACTTTCTTATTGACGATCAAACACAGAAATTGAATCGGAACTAAATACAAAAGGCACAATGCCGACTTAAGTACAAGAAAACTGACGCTTCTTACTGTTTGTGTTTTGAATCACTCCTGTGACACTAGTTTTAGATTCCGATGCTTCACTTCAGGTTTACTGTATCCCTCTGACCTTCTTATTGACGATGAAACACAGAAATTGCATCGGAATACAAACAAAAGGCACAATGCCGACTTAAGTACAAGAAGACTGCCTCTTCTTACTGTCTATGTTTTGAACTATTCCTGTGACACTAGTTATAGATTTCGAAGCTTCACTTCAGGTTTACTGTATCCCTCTGACCTTCTTATTGACGATGAAACACAGAAATTGCATCGGAATTAAATACAAAAGGCACAATGCCGACTTCATTATAATAAAACTGACTATTCTTACTGTCTATGTTTGAACCATTCCTGTGGCACTAGTTATAGACTCCGATGCTTCACTTCAGGTTTACTGTATCCCTCTGACCTTCTTATTGACGATGAAACACAGAAATTGCCTCGGAATTAAATACAAAAGGCACAATGAAGACTTAAGTACGAGAAAACTGACGCTTCTTACTGTTTGTGTTTTGAACCACTCCTGTGACACTAGTTGTAGATTCCGATGCTTCACTTCAGGTTTACTGTATCCCTCTGACCTTCTTATTGACGATGAAACACAGAAATTGCATCGGAATACAAGCAAAAGGCAAAATGCCGACTTAAGTACAAGAAGACTGACTCTTCTTACTGTCTATGATTTGAACTATTCCTGTGACACTAGTTATAGATTCCGAAGTTTCACTTAAGGTTTACTCTATCCCTCTTACCTTCTTATTGACGATGAAACACCGAAATTGCATCGGAATTAAATACAAAAGGCACAATGCCGACTCAGGTACAAGAAGACTGGCTCTTCTTACTGTCTATGTTTTACCCTTTCCTGTGAGACAGGTATTAGATTCCGATGCTTCACTTCAGGTTTACTGTATCCCTTGGCCCTCCTTATTGACGACGAAACACAGAAAGTGGATCGGCATTAAATACAAAAGGCACAATGCCGACTTAAGTACAAGAAATCTGACTCTTCATACTGTCCATGTTTTGAACATCGCCTTTGACACTAGTTATAGATTCCGATGCTTCACTTCAGGTTTACTGTATCCCTCTGACCTTCTCATTGACGATGAAACACAGAAATTGCATCGGAATTAAATACTAAAGGCACAATGCCGACTTAAGTAAAAGAAAACTGACTCTTCTTACTGTCTATGTTTTGAACCATTCCTCTGACACTAGTTATAGATTCCGATGCTTCACTTCACGTTTACTGTATCCCTCTGACCTTCTTATTGACGATGAAACACAGAAATTTAATCGGCATTAAATACAAAAGGCACAATGCCGACTTAAGTACAAGAAATCTGACTCTTTTTACTGTCTCTGGTTTGAACATCTCCTTTGACACTAGTTTTAGATTCCGATGCTTCACTACAGATTTAATGTATCCCTCTGACCTTCTCATTGACGATGAAACACAGAAATTGCATCGGAATTAAATACAATAGGCACAATGCCGACTTCATTATAATAAAACTGACTATTCTTACTGTCTATGTTTGAACCATTCCTGTGGCACTAGTTATAGACTCCGATGCTTCACTTCAGGTTTACTGTATCCCTCAGACCTTCTTATTGACGATGAAACACCGAAATTGCATCGGAATTAAATACAAAAGGCACAATGCCGACTTAAGTACAAGTAAACTGACTCTTCTTACTGTCTATGATTTGAACCATTTGTGTGACACTAGTTATAGATTCGGATGCTTCACTTCAGGTTTACTGTAACCCTCTGACCTTCGTATTGACGATGAAACAGAGAAATTGCATCGGAATTGAATACAAAAGGCACAAAGC